>NW_022196896.1:60791182-60795117 GCF_008632895.1 Mastomys coucha | reverse complement strand
CTACAGAACTCCAAATAGACTGGACCAGAAAAGAAATTCCTCCCGTCACATAATAATAAAAACATCAACTGCACTAAACAAAGAAAGAATTTAAAAAGCAGTAAGGGAAAAAAGGCAAGTAACTTATAAAAGGCAGGCCTATCAGAATTACACCAGACTTCTCACCAGAGACTATGAAAGCTAGAAGATCCTGGGCAGATGTCATACAGACCCTGCAAGAACACAAAGGCCAGCCCAGGTTACTATACCCAGCAAAATTCTCAATTACCATAGATGGAGAAATCAAGATATTCCATGACAAAACAAAATTGACACAATATCTTTCCACAAATCCACCTCTACAAAGGATAGTAGATGGAAAACATCAACATAAGGAGCAAAACTGCACCCTAGAAGAAGCAAGAAAGTAATCTTTCAACAAATCCACACAAATCTAATTCTACCTCTTACAACAAAACAACAGGAAGTGACAATTACCGTTTCTTAATATCTTAATATGAAAATTAATACAAAACAAACAATCAAAAAGACTTTATATATTCATGTTCATTTAAGAAAATACTAGTAGTAATGTATTATTTTGAAATATACAGTTAATATGTATGGAGTTATTTCAAATTTATACTGAGAAAAACACATTTATTTTCAGTATTGCTGTAGACAAGCATCTACATAACACTGTTAAATTGATTCTTGTTTTATATCAAACATCTTTTATAATGCTCATTTTTATTGTTATAATATTTTATAAATTTTAAGGAATATGACAAAAAAGATATTGTAGGTATTGAAGAGGGAGTCTCTGGGAGGAGTTGGGGTACAAAAGGGAAACAAGAATGTGATTTAATTCTATTTACTTAAAGTATGTTTTTAAATGTTAACAAATTCAGATAAATTGAAATCATGTAACTTTTCTCATCATAATGCAATAAAAGTTAAAAAAATAAAATAAAAAATAAAATAAAAAAATTCAGGATGACATGAAAATTATTTGGAAATTGATGTGGAACTTGCATCAGTAAGTTTTAACTAGTTTTTTATTCAGTACTTGTAGAAAAGTTTACCAGATGTGTCATTTTCTACTGTGCTGTCAGGATCTGCCATGGTGTTGTCTTTATTAGAATATCAAGGACTTTGTTACTCATGTGAGCTAGCTTATATTTTCCTTGCCAGTGTCCTTCCTGTCAGTCAACTTTTTTCCATATAACTTGAGTGATCCAGGGAAGCATTCTTCATGTCAGCCAGAATGTCTTATCTTTTTAAAATTAAATGAATACATATTAATAATATTGACCAATGGATTTCCTTGTAACATTTTCAAACACAGAAACAATGCATTTTGCCATTGTCCTCCCCTCTACCCGCTCCATTTCTGCAGGATCATCTCTTTGCAAATAATCTCCTCCCATTTCTCTCTCATTAATAAAGGTCTGGATTCTGTATATGAGAGAAAAACATGATGTTTATCTCCAAATCCAGCTCATAATTATTAATACAGTTGCCTCTAATTTTATTCACTTTCAGAAAAATGATTTAAATCTGTTTTTCTTTGGGGATAATACTCAAACATATGTATATCCATGTGCAAATGCACACACATTTGCATGCACACACAGAGACACACACACACACACATACCTGTGTCATATCTCATTTTATTTATTTACTCTCTTATTGGTTGGCATCTAAGCTAATTCCATAATCTGGTTATTTTGAGTGATGTTTCCATAAACATGAATATAAAAATATTTCTATAATGCTGATTTTGATTTCTCCATATTAAAACTAGGACTATGATAACTGGATCTTCAATTTTAATTTTTTTGAGAAATCTTTATTCTGATAGCTAAAGCAATTAGATTATTTTACACCCCCTCCAAAAATACATAAGGGTTCTTTTTTTCATGTATATATTTTGTGCCAGTATATAATGTCTATTGGGTACATTCCTCCCATAAACTTTACCCTACTTATTCTTGTGTCTGTTCTCTTGTTCATCCTTTGTCCCCCCAAACAGTTTCACTTTAACTTTTGTATTATATATGCTTTCATTATTTAATTTGTAGCTTATTGAATTTAAGAACCACAAATGATAAAAAACAAATAAGCAAACGTAATATTTGCTTTTCAGAAACTGGCCTAATTTGTTTATATGATTATCTCCAGTTGTTCCAGTTTCCTGAAAATGATATAACTTAGTTCATCTTTATGGCTGAAAGCAGTTGCAATTGTGACCAAAATTTCCCTATTCATTCCTCTGTCTTGGATAAGAAGGAATTTGAATGTTGTTTTACTTTGCAATTCTGATGACTAGGGAGGGTGAGCAGTATTTATTTGTATAAGTGTATATTTCACCTCATTAGTAACCTAATGTTCCCTGAAAAAAGGCAAACCAGAGACCTGCAGGTCCAGATGGGATGCCAGGATGGGGAACAAGCCAGCCATTAGAACTCCACCTGGGACTACAGGCAGGCCTCCAGTTATGTCCGGAAAAATACTGCTTCCTTGGAGTGTCCATCAACTGTGACTCTTATTAATATTTCAGTTTCCTCTTCAACCCAGATCCCTGAGCCTTGAGGGGACAGGGCTTGAAGAAGACCTCCTATTTCGGACGCGAGCTTCAGAGTCTTCTATTCTCTGTGTATTGTCTCCACACAGAGCCTCTGTTGGAGCTAATCCCCATCTACTCCAAGAAACTTCTCTGACAAAGGCTCAGTGATATCTTCTTCTATGGCTATGGCACTATGCCATCAGGAGTCATTTTACTGTCATGCTCTTTTGGGAGAATAATAGTATTAGATTTTTCACAAAGTGGTATTTTAGAAACGGAATCTTGCTGCTGTTGTGGTCTAGTACCAGAAAGGGGAGGGTTTACTTGGCATCTCTCTTCCCTCTTCTGTAGCCATGTGCAAGTTTTCCCCTACCATTCCTCTACTTTCCCTTGCTCTTTAACACCATTGTTACTGAAAATGCTGTGGAGGTGAGCTGAAGCGTCTACTGTGTCTGCATTAGTGCGATGGAGAGTGCTTCCATGGTAGTCGTTGCATGACGTTCTCTGAGCTTCCTTTCCTTCTTCGTATTCGTCCCTGTTTTACTTGCTATCAGCACTAGAGATATCCAGGTATCACTCAGCTCTTCTTATAGCTGGTCTTCCAACTTCCCTGATTAGCAGAATGTGCCTGCACCTGGTATCTTTTTGTTTCATGACAACAAAATTATTTCAGACAACAACAATGAATTTTCCTTTCTCTAATGATCTTTAAAAGTATGTAAGAGTTTTTTTTTTTTAATGTTTTTGTGTGTGTGTGTGTGTGTGTGTGTTTGATGGAAGTTACTCTAGCAGATCTGAGATAGAATTTCCCTGCAGTTTTTTGTGGGGCAGTGGGCTGTTCTGACAGCCAGAGTCCAGTAGAATAGCCACCTGGGAATCCCGGAGACCCACTTAGCAAAGTAAATTTGTTCACAAGGAGTTCAATGATAGCTCCTGAGACCAACGGCTCAGATTTCAGCCCAAACCCCTCACAGATGACCCTGCAAGAAGTGTGTGCTCTATCAGGCAGACACTGCCTCAAGCTCCCAGCATTCTAGCTGGACCTTACACACAGTCATCTGACCACAAGTCAGGCATGCCATGCCCCATACAATAAAAGGGGTGGTTTGCCCCCTCCTCACTCTCTTGTTCTCTTATTTCCTCTCTCTTACTTTTCTCCCTTCTTGCTCTTCCTCTTCCTCTCCCTCTCTCTCTTCCTCTCCCTCTCATTCTCTCCTTCCTCTCTTTTCCTTCTCTCTACTCAACCAGCATATTCTATCCTTCCTACAATGAAATAACTCATTCATACATTGCCTCCTTTTTAATTAAGGTGCCGTGCAGCAAAGCGGTCAGCCCTGGGGGAGAGAGAGACCAGGCCTCAGCAACAGGCCCACCGCTGAGAGAG
>NW_022196896.1:60772665-60790987 GCF_008632895.1 Mastomys coucha | reverse complement strand
CTTTTGGAACAACAGTTTTTATTTGAAGTCCCATGATGCCTAATGATATTGATACTTTTTCATGTACTTACTAGCCATTTATATTTCTTTTGAGAGCTGTCTGCACAAGTGAATTGCCATATATTGATTGGATTATTTTTCTTTTGGCACTTGTGATTCTTAGTGCTTTATATATTTGAGATACTAATCCTCTGTAAAGTAAACATCTGGCAAATACTTTTCTCTCAGAGTGTAAGCTTTTTCTTGAGTTTTGAATTTTAAAATTTTCTGTGCAGAAACTTTTTGATTGGATGCAATCATATTTTTTACTTTATAGAATTAATTACCAAGCTGCTAGAATCATTTTCAGAAAGCTTTTGTTTATGTCTTTTTTTTTTTTAGTAATAGTTCCTATTTTATGTAGCATTGTGTCCTTTTGTTTTGTTTTGTTTTAGTTAGAAATTTTCTTTATTTACATTTCAAATGTTATCTCCTTTCCTGGTTTCCTCTCTGAAAAAAACCTCTATTTCCTCCCCTATCTCCCTGTTCACCAACCCACCCTCTCCTGCTTCCTGGCCCTGGCATTCCCCTACACTAGGGCATAGAACCTTCATAGGACCAAGGGCCTCTCCTCCCATTGATGACCTACTAACCCATCCTCTGCTACATATGCAACTGGAGCCACGAGTCCCACCATGTGTACTCTTTGGTTGGTGGTTTAGTCCCTGGAGCTCTGGGGGTACTAGTTAGTTCATATTGTTGTTCTTTCTATGGGTCTGCAAACCCCTTCAGCTCCATGGGTCCTTTCTTTAGTTCCTTTATTGGGTACCCTGTGGTGAATCCAATGGATGGTTGTGAGCCTCCACTTCTGTATTTGTCAGCCATCGGCACAGCCTCTCAGGAGACAGGTATATCTGGCTTCTGTCAGCCAGTACTTGCTGGCATCCACAATAGTGTCGGGTTTTGAAGATTGTATGTGGGAAAGATCCCCAGGAAGGGCAGTCTCTGGAATTGTATGTGGGAAAGATCCCCAGGAGGGGCAGTCTCTGGATTGTCCTTCCTTCAGTCTCTGCTCCACACTTTGTCTTTGCAACTTCTTTAGTGGATATTTTGTTCCCCCTTCTAAGAAGGATCAAAATATCTGCATTTTGGTCTTCCTTCTTCTTGAGTTTCTTGTGGTTTGTGGATTATATTTTGGATATTCTGAGATTCTGAGCTAGTATCCACTTATCAATGAGTGCATACCATGTGTGTTCTTTTGTGATTGGGTTACCTCACTCAGGATGATTTTCTCCAGATCCATCCATTTCCCTAAGAATTTCATGAATTCATAGTTTTTAATAGCTGAGTAATACTCCATTGTGTAAATGTACATTTTCTGTATCCATTCCTCTGATGAGGGACATGTGGGTTGTTTCCAGTTTCTGGCTATTATAAATAAGGCTGCTATGGACATAATGGAGCATGTGTCCTTATTACATGTTGGAACATCTTTTGGGTGTATACCCAGGAGTGGTATTTTCTGTACTCTCTTTGAGCAGTTTCTGAGTTGAGATCATACATGTAAGTCTTTGAATAGTTTTGATTGTTTTTATTTGAGGTGAGTGATAAGGATCAATGTTTATTTTTTTGAGTGTGCAAAGCCAGTTTTCTGAGCATTAGTTCTTAAGTGACTATTTTTTTTCTCTAATTCATTTTTTTGGCATAGTTGTCAAAAATTAGATGGTGTGGCCTTTTAAATTTAATTTAAGTACTCTATTATAATTGGTTTTTAAAAATAATAATTATATAGTTATAGTAACCTAGGAGGATTGTTTTAAACTTGAACCTTGGGTTAATTCAGAATAGGAAAACAAATCATTGTAAACAAATTATAGACACTACTATTGGTGCCAATTTTATATTCCATTTGTTAGACAAAACTTTTATACTCAACAAATATTCTATCCAAAGAATTGATGTATTCTTTAGATGGCAGACATCATCTGCACTGTTGGGGCCACATGCAAGAAGCATATGAGAGAATGACTCTTGGGTCTTAGTTAAGTGATTCCCCACACTACCATTGGGTGGCACATGAATGACTGATCTCCAACAACCTGTAAAGAAAACTGAAGACTGCCTTAATTTGTTAAATTTGAGACTCTGAAATTGTGAAGTTCTTGTGAAGAACTATCCAGATTGAGAAAGAGCAAATTAACCCATACTCTTGACCCTTATCATGAAGACTTACCTTGGGAGCACCCAGGGAGTACATGTTGTGGTATGTAGACCAGCTATGCTTTTGAGGTGTATTCTATGATTCATGTCAATTTCAGAAGACTGGAATTTCAATGCTTAAGGAAGTTCATCTCCCTTCAGGATTCTACCATGTCTTTCCCGTTGTAGCTGGGTATTCAACCTTTCTCAGTTTTCAGCTCTGACTGCCTGGTCGCGGGTCCCAGATTATAACATGGTACGCTTAAACTCACTTTACTGAAAGGGAAAGCTGAAACCAGAATGATTAAATGACTTGGCTAAGGTTAAAAAATAGGTCATCCCAAATGTGACATACAAACCAATTCTTTTGATCATATCTCACAGGCTTCATTCCATTTGACTGCACTATCTCCACGAATCTGATTTAATCCTGCCTTTCTTCTTCATATTCTCTAGCAGGATTGGGCCATCAATCAGTTTTCAGTGACAAGAATGCCATTTATTCTTATGTGGAGTACTGTCTGCTACTTCAATACATCTTAGGGGCTTTTTTTTTTTGCCACTGATTCTATTTTTTTTCCTGTAGTTACTTCTCAGTTTTATATAAATCTATCCTTAAAGTCTTTCTACCTTAATTTTTATATACCTGGTTAAATAATTGTCTTATGGCTCATTTTGTCTGTAGTTATTCTTATTATGACATTTTATTTCTCATTTATAATGAATTTCAGGGATGAAGAGAGAAGTCAACAATTCCCACCACCCATGTAATTGGCATGTAATTGTCCATAACCCTAGTTCAAAGGGTTCTGATTTTTTTTTCACTTCCATGGGCACAGGCATGCATGAGGTACACAGACACACATGCATACAAAACACACATGTATAATTAAATAAACATGAAAGTATAAGGTACATTTCATATTTATGTCTTTCTCTTTTTATTAGCACTAGTTTCTAGCTTCTACAAATCACACTAGATAGCTTCAGTTACTCCTGTCCATCCTATGTACCACCAAATTGGCTTTGTTTGTATGTTCTTTTATATCTTTGTTTTTGATGTGTGTATATTAGTGGCCAGAGCACATACATGGAGGTCAGCAGACAACCAGCAGGCTTCAAGTCTGTTCTTCCACAATGTGGATCCCTAGAATCAAACTCAGGTTGTCACGTTTGGCATCAGGAACTTGATCTACTGAGCTAACTTTCCAGCCACAATCTGCCTTAAGAAACAATTTATTGCTTTGCATTTCTCCTGAGAAGCCTAAGATTGTGAATGGTAAAGGATTACCCACAGGATGGCTCAGTTGGTAAAGGTGCCTGGTGCTTAGAGAGCTTTCAGAAAGCAAAGGAGTTTGATTCCTGGGTGCCACATAGTAGAAGGAGAAAATTGAATGTGTTGAGCTATTCTTTGATCTCTGTATACATACATACATACATATATACATACATACATACATACATATTCACACACACAAAATAAATGTATTTGTTTTTAAAAAATAGATTCAAAAGTATTTTCATACTTATTTTTGACAATGTATGTGAAAGAAACCAACTATGATGAAAAGCAAAATGTGAAAGTTCTTCCTATAGGAATTAGACATGACCTGGAGTATGTTCTGGAGATGAGAAGTATTCAAGAAACACCCAAGAAGAAGTAATGAAAAAAGAAACAGCTCTACATGGCTTCTAGCATCCTGCCCAACATAAGCATCAGACATAAGAATATTGTGTCCCAACAGCCAACTATCTCTCTTGCTGTGTCTTTCCCAGAGTCTAGTATGTATCTTTATGAGCATACATTGAAGGACTGACTCTTCATTTGCACTTCTGATGTATATATTCTGGAACTGTAGACCCCCAAACTACTGTGGATAAAGGAAAGGAGAGACATGGACATGGAACACTAAGCTTTACTTTGTGAAGTAGGGGTGCTGCACAATTATGGGGACAGGTGTATGAGGAACTTTGTGGAGTACAAGTGTGACAGGATTGTGGGTGACAGGTGCATTAGGACATATGCCCAGAACATATCTTCATAGCATGTCAGAGCTTAAGATATCAGGCTTAGAAGGAAACCAGTCACAGGGCATCAATGTCACACTGGAAAGAAGCCCACAGATACTGGGAACTGGATACTTATGTTTGAACAGTACACTGTGGAGACAAATTATGTCAAGATGATAGGTTTGGACAACACAAAGTGGCAGGACATCCTTTTGCTCAATAAGAAGTGAACAGAGAATGACCAACAAAGAGATTCTAGAAAAGGTGAGGCAAAGCAGGAGAAGAGAAATATTGTCTTAAAGATGCGAAAGAGTAAGTCTCAGGAACAGGTTTAAACCGGAATAGATAGAAAGCAACCTTGATGTAAGCAGCCATGCGGAATAGAGAAGAATGATGTTATGAAATTTGAAACATGTTGGGAAAACAATGGGAATAAATTAAAATGTGGGTTGATGAGACAAGAATCTCTAAGGAATGTAAAACGCAATAGCAGTGGAATAATAAAAAGTAGAAATGCCATTGTGAAAATCAGATTCAAGTACATTATATTCATCATTTCCTTGTAGGATGGACTTGAGAGAATCACCCAAGGGGAGAAGGGAAGACAAATAAATTAATGAGAGACACAGTAAATTAAATAAGGAGACTACACTGTTGATGATTATCTTTTTGCTACCAAAGTAATCAATAATATAAAGGTGTGTATATATTTGCATAAATCCAGATTTCCCTCTTCAACAAACAACTGAATAAGCTGAAGAAGTGTTTATGGCTTCATTAGAAATCATAAAAAGATAGCAAGATTCCAAGGTTTTGGCGACGTTTAGGGTGCCAAAAGTTGCTACATTCACCCAGGTATTTCAAAAGGCATAAATGAGAAGCTCAACCACCCCCCTGGAATAGTCATGAGAGACAGTGGAGTAACACCTGTAACAGTTCTGAGCTGAATCATTTTGTAGTTATTACTGACAACCACTGATCAGCACCTCACAAACTTGTAAGCTTCGTTTGAGTTTATGCTTATTGTTAAATGTGGACGGTTGCCTCACTGAAACACACAGTTCGGGTGCCATAGTTGTATAAAATGTACAGGTGTGTATAGGATGCTTAGAGAATATAGAACGGGTTTGGTATTATTGGTGTTTTCCCCATCCACCATCCTCTGCCTCATAAGATCCTCTGGATCCACCCTCCAAGTGTTTCTAGAAAGCGCCCCCCTGCTGACCATTCCTGCTGCTACCACTCAGAGCATGACTTTGCTATCTTTGGCTGCTTATTGAAACAATCTTTGACTAATTTGAATGTAATCTTCCTTTTTCTTTGACTGTACTAAATTAGGATTCTTTTGAATTTTCCAGCTTGACTCATTTGCTTGGATACTTACTGTTGCATTTCAAATGAGAATGTCTTCCATAAACTCATGTATTTGAACACTTGGTTCCTAGTTGATGGAACTGTTTGAGGAAGTTATGGACCCTTTAGGGATGGATGGGCCTTGCTGGACAAAGTGTTACTAGGAGTGGGGTTTTTAGAATTTATAGTCCAGCCCAACCACTTCCCCCTTTCTCCCTCTCCTTCCCTCTCTCCTTTCCTCTCACTCCTGACTCTGCTTCCTATATGCTGTGCAGATGAGTTATGGTTCTTCTGCTTCCTCATGGCCAGTCCTTACAAACCCTCTGTCATTCCTCCCCAGGACTCTGTCCTCTCAGGAACTATGCACCAAAATAAAGCATATCTCCCTTAGTTCTTTTGTCTGAGTATTCCATGTCAGAAGCAGAATCCAGAGTACTGTGGAAAACTTTGCATTCATTTCGTGAGCCTTTGAGATTTTTTTAAAGAAACTTCCTGATAGTTTTACAACACAGAGCTGGCCTACAATCTCCTCCTCACCGCAACCCTTAAACCCTTTGCAGCCTCTTGTTTCAGCAGAGCTCAATGAGTTCTGACCTTTCTCTCTTAAGGAGAGGGCTTGTTTTTGTTATGACACAAGAACACATTGATATGTAATGTACACTCTGTGGTACTCTTGGAGATCCGTGAACATGGTCAAAGCCACTGTCTCTATCCATGTTCTCCATCGCCTCCAAAAAATTTGATTGTCCTTTCATTGTTATTGTTGAGGTTTCTTTTACATGATTAGATCTAGTCTTTTAGTGTAATTTTAAGTATATGATACAGCATCTTTATTCAAAGGCACTGAGATTTGCAATTCCTTCCAAGACTTGTTTTCTACAACATTAGCTATGTACCCTGTGACCAGCACCTCCCCATGTGGCACCATGGCCTCTGGATGCCACAATTCTCTGCTTTTTCTTTTGCTTGAAAGTAAATTCATAGAGTTCAAAATGAGGGGCGAAGTTCTATTTTTCTCTTTAGATTTATTCAGTTCACATAATACATACATGTATGTTCTGTTCATACACAACAGATTGCCATATATTTAGCTCTGTAAGTAAATGCACAAATCTGTAGCCCCAGCACAGACAACTTTTTCATGATCCTCCCAGATTTTATCACAGTGTTAGACAGGGCTGCAGTGCCCTTGGAGGCACCAGGATTCCAACCAACTTTGCTGACTGTTGGCAGTAGGACTGAGTTTCCATTTGGCAGCTGCTGCCTGTTGGCCATTGTGAAGTTGCTCTCAACTCATTGAGACTAATTTCAGACAATGGCCATGTGACTTTCTCAAACATGGAATCTTCTTCTGCAGATAGCTGGAGAATGACCAATAAAGTAAGATGGAATTTTAGAGGAAACAGGCCAATCGTGAGAGAAGGTTAACTCTCCAATCATATTCACAGATCTCATACAAATCCAACAAAGGAATTAAAAAGACTCCACAAAGCATTTGAAGGGTCATTTTAGTATTCTGCCTTCCAGGCCCATGGACCATGTGCCCACTTTGTGTGCTAGTCACCTTTTCTGTGTACTGATGTACCTTTTCCTTTTTGCCTCCTTCCCCTACTCCCAACCCCTGTGCATCTGAAACGCCAGCCTAGTTCTAGCCCTGCAGCCCGTGAACCATATCATTTATGAGCCCCTTCACCCAACTTAACTGTGTCTATTTTTACCTGATCCAATATTAATCATCAGCCAGCCTGTTCTGGCTTAGTTCAGATCACACATTTCCAGCACTGGCCCAATCTAAGGAAGGCTAAGTTTCCACATTAGACACCCAAAGAAAGAAGTCTACAGGCTCAGTTCAATTAGCAGAAACAGAAACATAAAGACCAAAGCAACATGCCTACCATCAAACCCAAACTAGTCCTATATAAAATTCTCTAATAAGAACTTCCTCAATGAATCCCAGTATGCAGTATTTAAAAGATTATAAATTGTAACATTTATCAAGGAATGCAAACAACTTAAAGAAGATACAAACAAGAAACTTTAATAATAATAATGGTCTAAACATGTAGTTGCCTTTAAGTGAAGGAGATAATCTGTGGTGGTCTGCATGGGACTCTTTCAACCCCTTGATGGATGATACAGCATAATTATGTTTCATTCTTTAAAACTCTAACAATAATGTGCAAGAAAATATTACACACCTCAGCGAGATGACAAAAAAAATATTAAGGATCTGAAAACTAAATCCAAGGAAGAGATAGAAAGGTTGAGGAGAAGACAAACTCAAGTGAAGATAAAATTGGAAAGCTCTGAATCCCAGTTAGAATGCCCAGGGGAAAGCCTCGCAAGTAGATTAAATCAAGCAGGAGACAAAACACACCACAACCTGAAGATTAAATATGGAATTTGGATAAATCGAGCAGAGAAAATATTAAAATATGCACTATGAGAAGCTGGCGAGAAATAAACAAAACGTGTTAAATGTTTCCCCTGGGAGTTGGCATGAAGAAGGTGGATGGGATCTGGCAACTCCGTAGCTAACAATCCTTCTGTACTAGACATTTATTATTATATTCATTCAACTTAGTCAATTTCTCTTACAAAAGTAATAGCAGTAAACCATGTGGGAGGGGCTGATGTTGGATGTATAAAATTCTGCTTCTTCTATGCCTTTGCCTAGACATGCCTTGATGGTAAATGACATAAATGTGGACACATCCACCCTGTGTGTGCTTTTGTTTTCCATTTCCACCAAACAACATTCATGGAGCATATTATATATGAATGAGGCTATTAATGTCATACTTTGATAATTATGGATTACAGGTCTAAGAGTTTTGGATTTTTCCAATTGAGATTCCACTCTCTTGGTACATACATTTTTTGTTGTTGTTGTTTGTTTCATTGAGCACTTCAAAAATAACCAAACTCTGAGTGTACTGTTTGACAACAAAGTCACCTTTGTTTGTTTGTTTGTTTGCTTCAGTGGATGGATTACCTATGAGCTGTCCTCTCCCACTTTACTTAGGTTTAGCACTCTGGATCATACTTATTTCACTTAACAAGTCCTCGTGTTCATGTCTGTTGCAAAGGATAAAAAGTCCCACTTCATGGTCTTACCATACATTTTTTTTTTTTAGTCATCCATTGATGGACAGGTAGGTTGTTTCCTTATCGCGATTGCTGAGATAGATTCTGGGTATGGTAGCACACTTTATGTCTTCAAAAGTTGTATTTGCAGTTCCTTCAGCTATACAAACAAGCTGTAGTGAACTGTGAGACTCTTTACTTTTTTGAGCATTTCTATGCTGTTCTGCATAATGACCTCATCATGCTGAACTCAGTCAATGCATACACAACAGTGTCTAAGGGTCCCTGTTTCTCGTAGGTGTTTGTCCTTAGGGTCTCTATGATGCTCTATGATGCTTGATGATGCTCTATGATGCTCTATGATGCTCTATGATGCTCTATGATGCTTTATGATGCTCTATGATGCTATGATCCTCTATGATGCTCTATGATGCTCCATGATGCCCATTTGGTTTACATTTCTCTAATCATTAATGATGCTCAGCAAGCACTTTTTCGTGTACCAGGCAGCCATTTTAAAAAATGGGACCATTTAATTTCCTATTGCAATATGTTGTTTGACCTTTTAAAAATACATTTAGTAAAAGTTTATTATTATTTTCTGTACTAACTTGTGGGAAAAGGTCATTTTATGGATGGCAAGTAAATATGTTTGTCATGGGAGCCTGAAGACATGATATCTAGAACTCAGACAAGAAAGCTGGACACACTGGCACACATCTGTGGTCCCTACACCCTGTAGAGGATGGGGGCAGAGACAGGGAAACAGGCAGCAAGCTCCTGCATGCAGCATGGCAACAGAAACAGGAGTGGTCCTTCAGGGTTTTTTATTTTATTTTATTTTAGTTTAGTTTTTGTGTGTGAAATATGATTGTGTATGTGTGTATATGTGTCTCTTGCGTGTTTGTTTTTATGTGTTTCTGTGCATAAATGTATATATATATATACATATATACACACACACACATTATATATATATATATATATGTCTCTCTGTATTTAGTTGTGTCTTTGAGGTGTCTGTGTGTGTCTGAGTGTGTGTGTTTCTGTGTATTTGCACACCTGTATAAGTGTGTATATATGTGTCTTTGTATGTGTGATTATATCTATGTGTGCCTATGTGTGTGTGTGTATGACTGTGTGTGTTAAGGTGCACAGGAGCCATAGTACTTATGTGGAAGTGACCGACAATCTTCAGAAGGGGTCAGTTCTCCCTTCCCACCCTGTAGATTCCAAGAATCAAACTCAGGTTGTGGGGCTTTACCCACTGAACCATCTCACTGGCCCCCAAATAAACAAATTGTTTTAAAATGTCAGTTTAAAACATCATTGTTCTTTTATTGTAGACATATCACACATTTTAACCTTTGATTTTCTTGAGGAGAGATCAGCCGTCAGCCCGGTATTGCTCAATTTGAGTTATCTTTGCTCTGGTCACTTTTGTCCTTCCTGCAACCTCTATTTCTTGTTCTCAAGTGTGTTGAGTGTGAGTGTGTGTGAATGTGTTAATATGTGTGTGTGTGTGTGTGTGTGTGAGAAAGAGAGAGAGAGAGAGAGAGAGAGAGAGAGAGAATGTGTGCATGTGTGTGTGTGTGTGTGTGTGTGTGTGTACATGTGTGTGTGTATGTGTGATACCTTGGTCAAAGGCAGTATAATGTTATGAATATTGTCAAGCATACACAGAATATGGGGTGATTATGGTGAGGACATCTCTGGTCCTCAGTCCTCTCGCCTTTTGTTTCCGTGTTTCTCTCTGTGTGATTTATACAGTGTGAGATTTCAGTGTACATCCTGAAACTGTGTTCTTTATTCTCTCTGTCGAAAAACAAATCTGAATCGTAGAGATTTTTTTTTTTTACTTTCCCTATTCTCTTCTGAGATAGCTACTGGACAATTACCTCTTCAGCTGTGGGCCCATTTCCTGTCATTTTCAGTCGGATCTTCTTTCCTCAGCTGTGTCTGACACTGAGTTTCTACTTTCCTTACAGTTCTAGTCTAGCAGTTCCGATTTTCTCCCTTCCTCTGTGCCTCCTCCTCCCCTCTTCCACCTCCTCTTCATTATTGTCATTTTCGGTGCTTGGCATTTAAACCAGAGCTTCATGCATGCAAAGCAGGGGACCTCCACTGAGGTGGAGGTAGATTCAGCCACTGTTCCCTGGAGGTAGACTCCAGCACCATGGTTCATTCTGCATAAGTTCAGGCATGTTCCTTCACTTCTCAAAGCCTGATTTCCTTATCTACAAAGCTGTTAGCACCAAGTTGGGCAGGATTCAGTGAGCAAATCCAGAGATGGATTTAGGGCAGGGCCAGACACAAAGAAAGCATCGTGGAGATGTTGACGACCGGAAATATTTTTGTATATTAGTTACTGATCTTGTCATGGGAACGAGATATCAGACAGAAACGTTGTAACAAATTCTGTTTATTGGATCTCACAGTTGCATGGCTGCTGGGACTGGCTTGGTCCAGAGTGGCAGGTGGTGGTGGGATGACCAGGTATGTATCAGGAGGTTAGTAAACAGAGACTTGAACAAGACCAGCGTCTATATCTAAACCTCCAGCTCTAGTCTTAGGAATGAACATCTGCCAGAGAGGCCTTGTGCTGGAAAAGTTCCACAACCTCCCAAAACAGCGCCACCACCTGGGGATCAATCGCTCAAGCACATGCACCTAGGGGAGTTTTCCACAAGGCATTCGCTTATTTGGAACAGACACTTCTGTATATCGATTCTGTATATCTAAACAGTTAGAATCTGGAATTCGACAGATTTGGTTCTTATGCTTTGCACTGTCATCATGTTCCCCATTGTATGTTGGAATTCTATAGCTTTCCAGGAAGATCTTAGTCTTTAACAACACTGAGACTCCTACGTGTCTTGGGTCCACTGGATTCTCTGGGACCTGGATTCTATTTCTTGTTTCAGTTTAAGTCAATATTCTAATTCGATGTGGGTGGTAGATATGAATTCTCACGGCATACTATTTTTCAAATTCATGATGTTGAAAAACATTTATTTGCCCTTTCCCTTTGCTATGGCATGAAATAGAAATTTGCTGAAAACATCTACTCTAGCTGACCCTCCTGAGGGTGTAAGGATGCAGCCCATGAAGATCCCATCTTAGCACAGGGGAATCAGAAAGCCCTGTCTTCCGAGATGTGTGGTTCCAGGACCCTATCTTTTGATCCTGTTGGGAACATAAGTACACAGACTCTAAATTTTCTGAATATACAAAAGTCTAGAGGGATCATGCTCTAGTATGGTTCATCTTTCTGGTCTCTGATCTTATGGGGACCAGGCAATACTGACTTTCATAGGAATTGACAATGTGAAGTAAAATTTGCCACCATTTGTGAAAACTTATTATATGTGAACCGTTAAATCATTGAGAGTTGAAATCTTTGCACTTGTTTTCTTTATGTGCACACATAAATTATATTATGCACATATAATTATATTTTTCCTTATTACATTTGTAATCTTTATCACCTATTCATTCTTTAATGGCATGACCACACATAACATGGTCATTGGAATCACTTTATAAAATATATTAAAACTGTAATCTTTGTAAGCCAGCAATTTTCAAAGTGTTGGCCACATCTCTCTGGAGTTCCCATTCAGAGGCTTTGTGTGTGAGGTCAAAATACATTCATTTTAAAATCTCTCTCTCTCTCTCACTCTCTCTCTCTCTTCCTCTCCCTCTCTCTCTCCCTCCCTCCCTCTCTCATTCTCTCTTTCTTCCTTCCTCCCTTTCTTTTCCCTCCCTCCTCCTCCCTCCCTCCCTTCCTTCCTCACTCCCTTCCTTTCTTCTTCCCTCCCTTCTTTTCTCCCTTTCTTCTCTCTCTCTTTCTTTCTTTCTTTCTTTCTTTCTCTCTCTCTCTCTCTCTTTCTCTCTCTCTCTTTCTCTCTCTCTTTCTTTCTTTCTTTCTCTCTTCCTACTTGATTGAGACCCACCATGTTGCCCAATGCTCCTGCATCCTTTACACAACCAAGGCAGTGTGCCTCACATGAACAGAAGCCCATTCACATGACATATGCATTTCCCTTCAAGTGATGATGGAAGTCTTAAGAAGTCATTTCATTTATGAAGCCCTGACCTTTGAGTCCATACATTTTTAATATCCTGTCTGATGACGTGGGAAGCAAGTACAAAATGTTTGTGTTGCAAAGTCCCATAAGGTGGCTGTTTAGAAGAAAGGAGTGTGTGGCTAGGGCTTTGACTATAGCCAATGTTATTGTAAGAACACTGCGTTTTTACATTGAACACTGACAAGCTCTGGCTATTCAGACTTGGGTATTCAGAAGTCATGCTTTCAATTTTGAACAAAGTGAGCCTGTCAGTTTGGGGAACAATCCTGACAGTAAATTTTACCAAATTATAAACGAGCTTTCAAGTGGAAATGAGAATTTTACAAAATTTATGTAAACTTCCTAAATGCTTAATAACTTTTTCTGAAGAGGTCATTGGTGATTTGAATTAGTGTGGTTTTTAAAATGTTGAACCAATGTTTTCTGAATGAAGTATTTATATTGTAATTCATAGGTATGTGAGCTTTCTTCTTTTTCAAGACTGCACTGTTTGTGGCTCTTTGAGATTTTATGGCCTTGGAGATGAATTTATATTTCTTCCAAAGTAAACTGTTTTGATGATTCTAATAAGAATTCCACCTAGTTGTAGGTCATGTTATTGCCATCTTAACAATCTTTATGTTTACATGTCTTTATTTTTTTTTTCAACAGAGTTTGTGGTTGTCAGTGCATGACAGTTTGACACTTTATTTAAGATTGTTCATAATAGTTCTCTGTTTTGATGCTTTTGTGGGGTGCACTAATGTTTGTAAGCAACATCTTTTGACTACAAGTACTTTTGGCAGGGGACTTGACTAGGATATACCAAATATGGATTACATTCCAATTTAAATTAAGGAGGATACCCATGGACTGTAATAATGTACTTTACAAGAGATTGTTGGAGGATGCCATTTTTATCCAGCCTTAGATGTCCTACTTATCACCAGGTAGGTTCCATCTCAACAGAGCCTTGAAGAAAAGGTAGGCTTGAGGAGGAATGAAGGATGAATGTCTGGAAAGATTGTTAAAAGCAGAGGGAAGAGACTCTGAACCAATCAGGTGTGAAGGAGTGAAGCCTCAGGAAGGATATGGAGAACTTCGAACAGCTTGAAATTGACCTGAGAGTGTCCTGGTGGGAGACCAGGAGAAGGGGTTTTTCTTTCCCTGCATCCTCACCAGCACTTGGTGTTAGTTGATTTATTGACCTTCATTATTGTTTTATTGATCCTAAGTGGTGTACAGTGGAATCTCAAAGTAGTTTTGATTAGTATTTCCCTAATTGTTAAGAATGTTGAACATTTCAGAAGATATTTTTTTAGCCTGACTGCTTGCTTGCTTCCTTCTTTCCTTTCTCTCTCTCTCTCTCTCTCTCTCTCTCTCTCTCTCTCTCTCTCTCTCTCTCTCTCTCTCTCTCTGTCTCTTTCTTCCTTTCCTTTTTCTTGGGAACTCTATTCAAATTTATAGCCCATTTAAAAAATTGGATCATTGGCATTTTTTACTTTAAAACAATATTTATTTAAAATAATGCATCATTTCTTCTCTTCCTTTCCCCACACCTACTGTTCCCAAGTTTACACACACACACACACACACACACACACACACACACAAACACACACACACACACCAATCTGCTGAGTCCCTTTAGCATTGATAATATTTATATGATATTCAGAGGGCTCATTCCTTGGGAAGACTAATTTTCTCTCTCTCTCTCTCTTCTCTCTCTCTCTCTCTCTCTCTCTCTCTCTGTCTCTCAGAACTTGTTAATTGTTTGTTGTTAATTGTTCATGTAGGAGTAGGTCCTACAAGACTTCCCCATGCACAGAAGATTGTCAACTGGTGTTTGACGTGTTCAGGTATTGTTTAGGCAGCCATATTTTGAGATTTCATGGGTGTAGCTTCTCTGTGATATTGAGAAGACCCAATCTTGCAGCAGGCTTCATGTTCCTCTGGTTCTCACAATCTTTCCATCCTTCATTTGAGATGTTCCCTGAGCCTCAGGTATAGGAGTTGTGTTGTACACATGTATTCACTTATTCTCTGCATTTCAATCAGTTGTGGTTTTCTGTAATGCTGTTTGCATATTACAAATGAAGCCTTTTTGTGGTGAAGGGTACTACTTATCTGTGGGTATAAGGATAAAGTCTTAAAATGTAATTAGAATAATATGGTTTAGAAAACTGATGATTATAGATTCCCTTAATGATCCAAAGCTCCCTAGCTCCCCTGCACTCAGTATACAGGTATTCAGTATATAGGTATACAGCACCAGGCATGATTGCCATCATGTTAAGCAGGCCAGAAGTTGAATAAAATATTTATTGATGACTGCCAAGATAGGAGTGTCACTATTGTATCTTAAGGAATATCCTGCTAAGCTGATCATTGTTGTAGCTCCTAGGTATCACAGTTAGGAAAATTGGAAGCCCTAGGGAGTTTAGATGTCTGGTATGGTGGGAGTAGGGGTGGGGACATCCTCATGGAGACAGGGGACGGGGAGAAGGTATGGGATGTGGAATAGTCAGAATGTGGACCCAACCCATTTGGCATCTTTCATATCACCTTCCAGTACAATGAAAGGAAGGAGGTTCTTGGATTAGACCTGTCTTGAGTTTTATGTCCAAACTGCATGGTATTTTCAGCAATAAGGCCTTACTTTCAACTTCTGAGAGATAGCCAAGTGCAACAACTGTATGTTGTGGAAATCTCCTAGACTCCCCAACTAAAATCTAGAATGGAGTTCTTTTGTTTTGTTTTGTTTTGTTTTGTTTTGTTTTGTTTTTAATATGTAATACTGGGCTTTAGTAAGGTGGTCATTTTCACAGTGTTAATTCTACCATTCTATAAGCACAGGACCCTAGTGATTTCCTCACTCTCTTTTCTCAGAGACTTAATGTTTTCACTGTAGAGACAGTTTATCTCTTTGTTAGGTTCATTTCTAGATACCCTATTCTCTTTGAGGACATTTGAATGGAAGACTGTACATGATCTCTTTCCTAAGGTGTTTGTTCTTTATATATTGAATAGTTACTTGGCTTTGTTAGTTGATTTTGTATCCTTATACTTTGACAAAAATGTTGAACATGTCTAAGAGTTTTCTGGTAGACTTGGAGTATCATTCACTTTGGGTGGGACTGTAAACTAGGAAATCAGTGGAAGTATTTTTACCATGAAAACCAGAAGGAAGTATTTTCAAAAGCTGAAAGTAGATTTCCTATATGACCTAGCTATCCCATGCCTTGGCATATGACCAGAGGACTTGATATCCTACTCTACAGTTACTTTCTCAGCCATGTTCACTGATGCTCTATTGATAATAGCTAGAAAATAGAAAAACCCAAATGTCCTTCAAGTGATGGATGGATAATGCACGTAATGGGATTCTGTTCATCTATAAAGAAAAGTGAAATCATGAAGATGAAGGACTACAAGTAACCAATGGCTGTTAAAAAGCTAAACTTGATCTCCTTGGGGATAAACTCCCTCATTAGCCCTAAATACATATATATCATATACATATACACATACACACACATAGATATAGATCATATCCATTTACATTTATATACACATCATATTCATATGTACCACATACACATATGTATATGTGTGTACATGTACAATCATACAAATATATATCATATGCATATATATCATATACTATAGATCACATACATATTATACA
This sequence comes from Mastomys coucha, assembly GCF_008632895.1. Taxonomy (NCBI): domain Eukaryota; kingdom Metazoa; phylum Chordata; class Mammalia; order Rodentia; family Muridae; genus Mastomys; species Mastomys coucha. The sequence goes on along the minus strand of NW_022196896.1, from coordinate 60,774,598 downwards.
TCATATGCATATACATCTATACATCATATCCATTTACATGTTCATTATGTACATCATATACATATATAGCATGTGAATATATGTATGCTTATGTGTATACATATATACACTCATACACACATATGTCATATGAATATACATCAAATGCATATATACCATGTACATATGGGTATACATATTAGCAACACTAAATGAACTTGGCAGAATCTACATATGTATCTATCAATAATCTATCACCTACGTATCTATGTATCTATGTATCTATGTATCTATCAATAATCTATCATCTATCTATCTATCTATCTATCTATCTATCTATCTATCTATCTATCACCTATCTCAAATGTTGGTAAAGAAGAAGACATGAAATGGCTGGGAATCAATTGGGATGGTAGAAATGACGTAAGTGTGGCTGTCATGGATGAAATTCTCAAAAAAATAATGAAATAAAATTTAAAAAACAGGGAAGGTGGCATAAAAAGCAGGAAAGGTTGAATTTTACTTGAAAATTTAGGTGCCCAGACTCCATAAAGTTCTCAGTGACATCATATCTACTTGCCTGGCTGAGGCTCCACTTCTGGGCATCTACTAGTAATACTCTGTGAAAATGCCAATATAATAAAGTTTACAGTCTGCTTATGTGCTGAAAAGAGTGCATGGACACATACTGCTCATTCCACATCTCTGAATTCGGTGCATATTTTTGGATAGAAAAGTTCCACAGTGACATTAGTATTTTAGAAAGGTAGTTTATGTTGCTTGTGGTCTTATCCCTATGGTCAGTTTCACAAAGGAGAAAGGATAAATGGAAAATCTCACAGAATAAAAGTGATGAGATTTTGGTCACAGTTGTGACTCTGGAAACAGAAGAAAATGATCCAGAATGTGCTACATTACACACACACACACACACACACAGTGAAAAGATGTGTTATGAGAGAAACAGGATAGTGGGATAGCTTATGGTTGACATCATCTGTAAACTGAGCTCAGAAGAGAGACTGACATCCCAACATTCAAAAGGATTTGAAGTCAAATGCGAAGCAACCACATTTATGACCTCCCCGTTAAAATGTGATCAGAAGTGAAGCAAAGAAAGTCAAATAAAAATGGTTGTGCAGCTTAATAAGAGAGTAGGAAAGAATTAGAGTTCTTAAAGAGCAAGAAGCCTCTTCTGGACACACCTGCTTCTCAAGGCAGTGTGCTTCTCAGAGGTGAAGCTGAAGCAGCCATCTGTCTTCCTAATCTCCCTGGCTGCCGGGGCTCTGCCGTCGGGGCTCTGCCGCAGGGGCTCTGCCGCTGGGGCTCTGCTGCTGGGGCTCTGCTGCTGGGGTCAAGTGCTTTTCCTACAAGTGTCCATCTGCACCCACTGTGTAGTGTGAAGACTTCTATTTTTTCTTTGCTGTAACAAGGCAAAATCATTTTAGAAAATAGGTTTTCTTAAGAAATTCATAGTGCTGTATTATTCTTTTGTAGACCAATACAAATATAAAGTCATTGTTATGTCTCTCTCTTTTTCCCCTCCCAAAAGAGAAATGTGCAAAATTATTCAAGGTGACAGCAAGCACCTACAACTCTCATATGCCAGCAGTGCGAATTCTTTTTGCAGTGACCTTGGATCACAACAGTGAAAATAATCTGTTGTAATACATTTAGCCTACTGTAAGGCTGCCATGAAAAAGCCAGAGGAAGAAGAACCTTTATAAAATTCTCATAATCCACAATTTTAAAAATTGAATACTACATAAGAGAATATTAGTCTCTCTTTGAAGAGGTTTTTTTTTCCCAACAATTCCATAAAAGAGGTCCCTATTCCAGCAAAGATTGTTAAGAAAGATTTAAGATACAAAATTTTTAACTTGAAAATTTCCTTTGTTTTATATTTCAAGATAAAATATTATCTTTGAGCTACATGACTAAGATAAATAAAATT
>NW_022196896.1:60749798-60772655 GCF_008632895.1 Mastomys coucha | reverse complement strand
CTGGGATTAAAGGCATGCGCCACCATCGCCCGGCAATTAATTTATTTTTTAAGAGTATAATACACTAACAACTCAAATATTATAATCCAAGGCTTCCCAGACATACAAACACTGGTAGTGTGGTAGCATGGTTCAAACATGGAGAGCAACGTCACAAACAAACCATCCAGAACGTGTTACTGTACAGCACTCAATGTCCTTCAGAAAGTACATGGATATGTTTTAACTATTGCCTAAAATGGCTAAACTCTTTGATCTTCAGATAATTCTCTTATGTAAACTGACTTCTTACCAATTCTGAGCAATTATGACTTTGTATTGATTTCAGCATGGCATCGTTCATTCTGCCATGAGACAGCAATGCTAAGATAAAAGCATTATGCTTCCTTGTTCAGCCCCATATATTTCTACTGGAGAAGTAGCTAAGTGGGACCTTCTGGCTTGCCAGCAAGAAGTAGTTCAAACATTGATTTTATGCTATTATCACACAATTTATAACAGTATTTCTGCATGTGCCAAATACCACATATTATTCAGCGATGAAAAGAAAATTCTGACCTCAGTTGCTTAGTTCAATGTTATTCTATCATCTCTAATTTTATTCACCATATTTAATGAAGAAAATTCTATTTTTATTTATACTAAACAACTATTTTAAAAACATGTGCTAAAAACATCCAAGCTGAATATAGAAAGAATACTTATGTAAGACAGATCAGTGTTCTCCCTAAGAGTTTAAAATATAGTTATGATACAAAACTGAACAGAGGAAAGAAGGAATGAAGGAAAGAGCTAGTTACCTCGTGTGTGCTTGGCTTCAGGCTCGGTACAAAATTGAAAATTAAGAATTGAAAAACCGGTGTTTAACCTGGGGCCCAGAGGGGCACTCCTCTGTCTACCCCCTCTCAAAAATAAAATTAGAATATTTTGGACAAGTGGATGGACAGTTAAGAAACTCTAGGGACGTGTTCTGGCATCTTAAGAGTTTGAATGCGGCTCTGACCCCAGGACTTAGCTGAGATCGCCATTTTCTCTCTGGTAACTTTCTAAGGTAGGACCAGCCGGGAGGCACAGGCCGCAGAAACCGCAGGGCAGCTGGGACAGGATCCTTTCTACCTCCGTCTACAACTATGAATTGAAAAACCGAGTCTCAAGGATTTTTAAGTTATAGGTCCATATTTTACAAAGCCAGATTTTAGTTGAGGTCCCTCTAGCTTCAGAGCCCCTCCTTGCTCTTTTCAGTAGAGTCCATGTTATCTAGGAGCATGTGTCGGCCATGGGATCGAGGGATATACGTCTACAGAGCAAGACCTTATGGACAGCCAAAAAAGACTAGCTGGGCTGGGGGAAGTACATCTTTTGCATTTCACAAAAAAAAAAAAAAAAAAAAAAAAAAAAAAAAGACATAATAAGACAAGACAGGATGACAGTCTATTTAGATTTCAGCAACAAATTACCATAAAATTATTATGATCCTATATGAATAACCAATAGCCTAAACTCAAAGAGGATAAGTATCCCAGAGAAACATTTATTTTTATAGAGTGTATATCTACCACATTTTTGGAGATTCTTCTCATAAAAATTTCTCAGGAAAAAAAATACAGCAAGTGAGTTTGGAATTTTCCCAAAGTAATAGAGTTCACATAATTTATGAAAGTGCTATTGCATGCATACACATCTCTCTGAGTATCGACGTGATGGTTGGGGTTAATAGTCATCTTTGCCAAATCTAGAATTACAAGGCAAAGAGAGAGTTCTAGGAAACCTACTAGGTTTTGAAACCTCAAGCATACCCCTGTGACACACCCCTTTCCAACAAGGCCACACCTCCAGATCTTCTCAAACAGTTCCACCAAATGCAGACTGAATATTCAAATACATGAGCCTACGGGGGCGGGGAGCATTCTCAATCAAACCATCACATAACCATTTGCTTGGCACCAATAAGGCTTCTTGGTATCAGGATGGTTTAGCGAAAGGGTACAGACAATAGTGAGAGGTAAAATACGAGGAAGAAAAGTGAAAACAGTGTAGTAATTGCTCCACAAAACACCGCCAGCCTGTGTCCCAGGTTCTGCCCAGTTATGCTGCTGACTTTGTCTTTGTTTGGTGTGAGCCCTCCTTTCTTCACTTCATTCATTTCTTCCTCAGGGGCTCCCTTTTGTAAATATCGATGTCCGGCAGGAACCATGTTCTTCTTCAGTCTTGTCCTTTTGACTTTCTCAACAGTTCCTTTATTAAACGTTGCTCAAATGTCCCAGTTTGCACACAACATCTGTTTTCCTCAGAGACCCTGTCTGATACAGCTACTTAAAGAAGAAAATATGCATAACAATTAGGAAAGATAAACAGATTGGGGTTAGCAAAATCTTGGCTTGAATTGAAGGCAACTATACTTCAATATCTCCCCTGGATCTCTTTACTTAGTAACACAATAGGAACCAGCTGAGGGTACTGAGGTGGGGGCGGGTCAAGGAAACACAGGAGGCACTGCTATAACACAGGGAGGGAGAAGCAGTAGATAGTTCCAGGATCTTGCTGCAGATTTTTCACTCTATACAGCTTAAACTTGCATGTGAACCTATCAAACATGAAAACCACAGTTTTCCTTAGTTTTTTATTGTCCCTGGGCTTTATAATTACTTTCCTCCTATTTCTGATCCTCAAAGGAAAAAGAAATGTCTCTGCATTGGTTTATAATGACTTCTGACTAGGGCAATGGCTCAAAGGTGGGATTCTTGTTGCTATACTCTCGGTATGGTCTTAAACTCCCTTAACTATCAGTTCAATGTCATACTTGCATAATTAGTTTTCAGGCAAGCACTGGAAGCAAAGATCCCTAGTTCTGGAAACTCCCAGACACTAGATATGAATATAGAAAAAGAATTTATTGAGGGAAAAGAGTAAGGTATTAGCGTTCTCTGTTCATTTCCCCCTCAGCTTGCATGTAATAAGACTCTTGCAGTAAAATGTCTAAATCAGCATTGTATTTTTTCCATTACAGAGAAATAAAAGGATATTCCTTAAAGTTCAATTTTATTATGTTTAAATTTCTTATTATGGGATATTACTTTACAAGCAGGAAATCTAGCCTCCTGGAACTACTTCCATAGGGTACTAATAACAAATATAAGGAATCGAATTTTGCAACTAGACATTTGTGCTATCACTTTCAGAATGATAGTAAGGAATTAATCCTATAGTCTATGTGAATGTTTTTAGTTGGGCAGTGATGTATTACTAAACATAGGAACTGCGAAGGTTTTTATCCCTAAGGAAAATTGGAAATAATCCCTTGTGGAGCCTGGATCGCTAATCTTTTATTTTATTCTCTGAAAAAAAAAAGTGCTGCCCTGTTTTAAATCTCTACTGAAGGAAATAGTATACTCATGAATATAACAGCCAGGGAACCCTATTTCTCTTTTCTGTGTACCCTGTTCCTGTGGCTGTTTTAATGAGCTTGTGGTTTTAAATGCTACCTAGGTTGATGATGCCTTTTCCAACTCCAGCTGAGGCTGTCGTGCAGAGCTCTTCACCTACATACACACCCCCTTCACGTATTAAACTTAGTCCCTAGAGCTGGGCTCTGGATCCACGCCCCAGAACCAGAATGAATGCACCACTTGGCATCCGAGCTATTGGTGATCCTTCTGTCTACCCATGAAGCCAGCCCCATTCTCACTGTCTTCCTCGCACACTCCGCGTACAGTTCGTTGGACATCTTATTGAGGTTACTTCGAAAGCCAAGTACCTTTTCCAGCCTCTGTTGCTTTTTCCTCCGGTTTAAGCTGCCCTCAATCATCCCCCAAACTGACGGTAGTGTCTTGCCTGTTGAGAGACCTATCCTCTCTGGGTTGCTCCTGTTCCCCCTCCCCTGAGTCTGCCTACAGGAATGAAAGTAATCATCAGAAAAGTGAGGCAGATTATGCCACCTTTCTGCTCACAGAAAAAGCCACATTCTCTGACACAAGTGTTATCTGAGCTTCTCTGAGCTCATCTCTTACTACTCTGCCTTGAACTGACCCATCAGACAATCCGAACAATCCCTCAGCAGCTACTGCCATTGCGTGCCAGCCTTTCCTTACCTACAGTTTTTCTTTTCTTTCTTTTTTTTTTTTACTAGAATAACCACTACTTAAAAAAAAATGTTTTGGTTATTTACATTCCAAGTGTTACCCCCTCTCCGATCCTCCCTCCAAGAGATCTTCACTCCATCCCTCCTCCCGTTGCCTCTGAGAGGGTACTTCCCCACGCACTGACATCCCTGCCCCCAGCTTGCCCCCACAGCCCCCTTACCTAGAGGATCAAGTCTCTCCAGGATTAGGCACATCCTCTCCTATTGAGGCCAGACAGGGCAGTCCTCTGCTACATATGTGTCAGGGAGGAGACCATCTATGCTCTTTGGTTGGTGGCTTAGTCTCTGTGAGCTCCTAGGGGTCAGGGTTAGTTGATACTGTTGTTCTTCCTATGGGATTGCAATCCCCTTAAGCTCCTTCAGTCTTTTCCATAACACTTCCATAGGGGTCCTGACCTCATCAGTCCAATGGTTGGCTGTGAGTATCTGCATCTGTCTCAGTCAGCTGCCACTAATTTCTTTTTAAAGCTGAACAACAAACAAAATGAGAAAAGAAAGAACTGAGAGTGGGAGGGGCTCCAATAAAGGAAGTCCCCCTACCACCTATTAACACTCGAGGTGCCTTATTTACCGTGCTTGTTGCATGGTAACTTTTTAGCTATTACAATCATCTTAAGCTTTCCAAGTCTTGCTTACAAATCTTGCCCTTCTGTGTAAATGAATTATGTAGTCTAGCTGTCCTGCATAAAGACACAAAGTCCTGGTATTTTATTTACAAACTATAAGCCTAGGCTGGACAGGTTTTGAGTTATTCTAACTTAGATCCCAGCTCTATGTCCTTCGCTCTTTTTCCTGGCCACATGCTCATGGTCCATTTCCTTTCATGGCTTCCTCCTCCTCCCTCCCTCCATCGTCCCCCCCTTATGCTCCTTCTCCCTCTCTCCCTCCTTTCTCCTTCTCATGGTTCCTACCTGATACCCCTCAATCCAGTAACTCAAACTCCACCTCTCTCTAGTCTCTCCAATAATTGGTTATGGCTAAATTTGTTTAAACAAATGGCTTTAAATTGGGGAGTAAGGTTTGTACATCAAAGGCTGGGGTACCTGGGAATTCACTCTTCTTGGGGTCGTTTGTGGGCATGGGGTGTGTTCATGAATAAATGTGGAAACTATTGGGCTTGAATGTAGCTCAGTTGTACTTACTTAGCATGCACAAAGCACTAAATTCAATCCCAACTAACCCATAAACTAGGTGCAGTGGTCTAGACCTATAATCCCAGCCCTGGGGAGTTGGAAACAGAAAGATAAGGAGTTCAAGGCTAGCCTTGGTTTCAAAGCTAGTTCAAGATCAGCCTGAGATACAAGAGACCCTGATAAAAGTAAACTTGAAGTTTCTCTTAACTGGCTGAAGAGATGTGGAGAATATCAAGATTTATGGGTACAGGATGAACCAGTGAGTTTGTCAAGAACCAAGAATCTCAGTCTATGTAAAGTTGTTCAGTTCATTCACGGGAAACCAAGTCTAAGAGCGGGATTGTCCTGAAAGTGAATTTTATCCATGAAGTGATTTTTAAATCTGAAACTTACAGCATCAATGACAAACAAACAAACAAAAAACAAGACATTTTTTCAAGTAAACACAGCAGAAATTTTGAAGTCATGTGTAACTTGTGGGGATTGGTAGTTTGGGAATTTAATATTAATACAGCATGGACATACTTAAGAAAATTTCAATTGTGCACAATGGGTCTGTATAGCAGTTCCCAGTCATCTGAAGATCATTTCTATAACAAGGCATCTTTTCTAGTTCCTTGTATAGCATACTCTTTTCTATTTTATTTTATATTTGTGTGTATGCATGTGTATGTATGTATATATGTATGTATATGTGTGTATGTATGTATGCATGTACCATGTGTGCAGGTTCCTCTGGAGTTCAGAAAAGGCCATCAGATTTCCCAAAGTTGGAGTTAATGAGATTGTGAATCACCCAACATGGGTGCTGGGAAATGAACTTCAGGCCTCTGGGAGAACAGGAAGCACTTTGACTGCATAGCCATCTCCCCAGCCTTCTTCTCTGCTTTAGAATAAAAAATATTGCAGGAAGTAGATTGAATGATTTACCCTAGCCCAGTCAGCCAAACAATAAAAAGACTGGACCTTACAACAGCCTTCTTCATTTTCCTACCACCTGTGTATCTCATGTGATGATCTCTCCAAATTCTACAGAACAAACATCTTCTTACAGAATGGCTGCGCAAGGCTGAAAAAGTGGAGAAGACGCAGCAGTGTTATGGGGCATGGTAAATTGAAGATGAATCCTTCTAGCGTGCACCTGAACAGGTAGGAAGCAAGCACTCGGCACAACTGTATTTGGGAATCTTAGAGATAGTCCCATTGGCTGACTCTTGTGGACATGTGACTAAGAATGGAACTCTAAGGAGCATGATCCGATCTGTAAAGCTTTGCATTTTACTGGACTTTCCCACTCAGGTGATTTAATCTGAAACTCTGCAAAGAGTTCAAAAATGTCATTGGCAACCTGAAGTGGTAAGAAGACTGTCCTTTAGTCCCATAGCACGGCAAACGTAAGTCTGTTGAATCTTAAAGCTGGCTTCCAACATCAAGTCAGGGCACAAAGAATTCTCCTTACAAAGGCTTGCATGAGTGCAGCAGAAGCACTGGAATTGTGAATTGCACCTGTGCTATTCACAATGTAAATGACTGATGGAGAAAATAGTCGAATCATTGTTGATGCTACTGCCAGTGTGGTTTTTTTATTCAGGTTACACTATAATTTATTGACCCATATCCTTTTATTAAATCTAGCTTTGTATTTTTGTATTATGGAGAATCCTGTGCTTGAATCCCCTATAAAGTTGTCTTGGGTTGTCTATTAACTGCAAGGGCTTGAGGCTTGATGCTTTGGTACTTTAATTGCCACTGTAATTGATTTTACCTTTGACTTGGCATGGTGATTTCTTTGTAATTTGTTGATGATTAATGGCTACCCTCTGGACATCACTTCTCCACTAGCCAGGAGTGGAACAACTGGTTTGCCTTGGCCCGCAACTTATCTTAAAGACTTTAAGAAACATTGAGGGATGTTGTGTAGAACGGATTTATGTCTTATGTGTCTTGACTGTCTTATCTGAAAAATCTGGAGATCAAAACTAATAGATACTGATAAAGTTCATCTTATATTCTTGAGATATACCCAAACTTTCTAGGATGTAATACTTCAGTCACATGTTGACCTAGTTATTTATTTTAGAAGAATGAGTAGTTTGGGGGGTTTGAACTTGATATTTTAAAGCTATACAAAGGGTTTTCTGAGCAAGAACCTTTCCCAAAACAATACATATTATTAAAGAGATTGTCAAACTCTAAGTGATATAAGGACCACCACACCAGCATAGAAAAGAAAATGTCCTTAAATCTTTATAAAGATTCATTAATATGTAGCTTAAAAATATTAAACAAGAAATTTTTAAATACAAAGTTATGAGTTAACAGAATGCAAAAGTGTTTTATCAGATATTGAAGTGATGGACACATACATAGATATGTCATTTGGCCTAGCTCTTTGATTAGAGATTATAATCAAAGAATGGAATCTAAGTGACATAAAAGAAGTAGTGAAATGTATAGCACATTTAAAAAGTGGTACATAGGAAAATATGCATTATTTATGATCCCTTGTTACCATTTTCTGAGAGGAGGGCTAAGATCTATGTTGTAAATTGCTTGGAACAAGTTTTAAACACTTTGTCTCCAAGCTAAACTTGAGTAGCAATAGCATAGGAAGAGAAAATAATCATGTAGAAATGTATTTCATCTCATCAAAATTTCTCATCATCTGACCTACAGAGGTGCCGACCTGTCTCCAGCTCCTTAAAAAGCTGAGGGAGGGGAATCACCTCACTCACGGGATCCTTAGAAAGCCAGCAACATCGTGGAAAGCACCCCTGGTCTCAAAAGAAAGATAACAAACTAATACTGTTTCTTTGGATCATTATAATTTTGCTTTGGAAATTAAAGCAATCTGTTGCACTTTAAAGTATCTCAAGCTAGTACACAATCTAATATTGATTTTAGAGTAGGAAGTGTTCAGAGCAACGAGTCCTTGGCATAGGCATTTGGTTTGCTTTATCATGTAGACTATAAATAAAAATCTTGTTAATTGATTTTAGCATCAAATTAACAAGAGAATACATTTAATGTTTACACATGTAAGTCTATTTTTGTGAATTTATAATATATCCATTCATTTTCCTACCTAGCAATTTCCAGAGTTTTGTTTTGTTCTGTTTTGGGTTTTGTTGTTGTTCTTGTTGTTCTCTGAAGGGCAAGGTGTTGTGAGAGGCTAATACCTTATCCAGCTTTGATTTAGAATATTTTCTTTTTTTATTTGTTTTTATTAGATATTTTCTTTATTTACATGTCATATGATATCTCCTTTCCTAGTTTCCCCTCCAAAAAAGAAAAGAAAAGAAAAGAAAAAACTAAAACCAAAACTAAACAACAAAAACCCCCTGTTCCCTTCTCCCTTCCCCTTCTCACCAACCCACCCTCTCCTGCTTCCTGGCCCTACACTGGAGCATAGAACCTTCACAGGGCCATGGGCCTCTCCTCCCATTGATGACCGACTTGACCATCCTCTGCTACATATGCTGCTGGAGACATTAGTCCCACCATGTGTACTCTTTGGTTGGTGGTTTAGTCCCTGGGAGCTCTGAGGGTACTAGTTAGTTCATATTGTTGTTTGTCCTAAGGGGCTGCAAACCTTTCAGCTTTTTGGGCCCTTTCTCTGGCTCCTTCATTGGGGACCCTGTCTTCAGTCCCATGGATGGCTGTGAGCCTCTACTTCTGTATTAGTTGTGTACTGTCAGAGCCTCTCAGGAGACAGCTATATCAGGCTCCTGTCAGCAGGCACTTGCTGGCATCCACAATAGTGTCTGGATTTGATGATTGAATATGGGAAGGATTCCCAGGTGGAGCAGTCTCTGGATTGTCCTTCCTTCAGTCTCTGTTCCATAGTTAGTCTCTGTAACTCCTTCCATGGGTATTTTGTTCCCCCTTTTAAGAAGGAAAGAAGTATCCACACTTTGGTCTTCCTTCTTCTGTAGTTTTTTATGGTTTGTGGTTTGTACTTTGTGTACTCTGATCTTCTGGGCTAATATTCACTTATCAGAGTGCATAGCAAGTGTGTTCTTTTGTGATTGGATTACCTCACTCAGGATAATATTCTCCAGATCCACCCATTTCCCTAAGAATTTCATAAATTCATTGTTTTTAGTAGCTGAGTAGTACTCCATTGTATAGATGTACCATGTTTTCTGTATCCATTCCTCTGTTGAGGGACATCTGGGTTGTTTTTACACACTCAAAACATGTTGAAAACTATTTTAATTGAATTAGTTAAAATATTGAATCTATTTTCCAATAGTTAAAATATTTTATTGATAGTTATATTTATTTTGTCACGGAAAGCCAATGCAATCTTCTAAACTTGGAATTCCTGAAGAACTGCTGAACAGGGTAAGAGCTTAAGGTCTACGAATGTTGCAGTTTCAGAAAGACGATTTGTTTGGAGATGGAGTCCTCTCCCACTCTACCTGCCAAGGCGGCCTGGATGCCTGGATGATTTCTGATTTGCTGGTCACTAAGAAGGCAGGTCAGGAGATGAGCAGGGCATTAGCATCTGTGCAGCTGTGGTCACAGAAATCCTTTTTCCTCCTCTTTCCTCCCTTCACTCTCCAACCCTCCTTCTCTTCTCCAGCAAAGGCTTTTATTAATTCTTTGACCAGGCTTTGTAATCTTGCCTCTTAGCTCCTTTCCTACCATCTCATCTGTCTGACAATTGTTGGTCATTTCTGAGCTTTCCACAGATGCTACAAGTTCTGTGACAGCAGCTTGGTCAAGACTAAAGTCTTCATAATTAAGAGAATCCCTCTGTGAGATAAGTGGCTTTCTTCAGGTTGTTTAAAATATTTGATACATTTCCTCCACATTAGAATAGTTGCCAGTCTACCTACCCATCTATCTTATGATCTCTATATATTTACATTTATATTTACATCTATGAATCATGTCTATATTGTCTATTATCTATATACCTAATATCTATCTACCTATTAGTCAATCCATCTATCTATCTATCTATCTATCTATCTATCTATCTATCTATCTATCTTTGTAGGATTTGATCTTTTACAGCCTACTTTAATAAGGGTTTTAAACACTTCAACCTCCCTTTTAGCCTACCACTCACCAGAGGTAGTGGAAAAGTTTAATAGGAAAAGGGTGTGTGGACCTGTTTAGAAACAGTTCTTTGGATCTACTCCAACCTTTATTGTTAACAGTATATACTCTAGCAAAACACCAACACAATTCAGCAGCTGTAGTTCATTTCACTTGGCAACCACCACTCACAAATCAGGAATGGCAACTCAAGCCAGAAGAAACTGAGAGGTTTCACCCATCAGACAAAGTCTGCACTAGTGGCAAGAAGCTGCTGGAATATCACGAGAAGTCTTTGACCAGTTACTCTCTATGAAGTCATGACAAGTGAAGATCAGCAACAAGATGTAAGGTGAACCAATGCATCCATGTTGTCAGTGAAGACTAGCAGGTGGAGCAAATTGAAACTGCCATTGTCTGTGGGGTCATATTTATATTCTTTCTTAACATCACAAGTCCTCTCATGTGTCTGCTGCAGCAAAACATCTCACTTAGCAAAACATCCTTTCACCTGCGTCTGCTTCAGCAAAATATCATTTCACATAACGGACTCACCAAAGAAACGAGAAAGTACATTTCATATCTATATATCTATATATCTTTGAATCTATCCATCCATCCATCTGTTGTCTATCTATCTATCTATCTATCTATCTATCTATCTATCTATCTATCTATCTATCTATCATCTATCTGTCTACCACATACCTTCCATTTATCATCTCTGGTACCATCCAGTCACCTATTTAGTGAATTTTGTGTCATTGAGAAGAATGGATGAGGAAAAAATTAATTAAGACTTGACTTGCACTGTTCTAGCACACTACAGAAGTTATTCCTTCAATCTCTTTTGCATTGCATTCTATGTCCTAAAAACTGAAGGAAGACAAACACAAGTAAATGCTTTTTCTTTTTATGCCCATGGAAGAGATAAAGCACTAACATATTTAGAAGGATGTCTACCTAGAGTTGGTAAATACAAAATAGAACTGGGTATCAGATTAGAAGTGAAAAAGCTGAACTCTGGCCATGTTGGGTGGGCAAGTGATGGGGGTAATTGGTTTACTGAGTGAGATATCTAAGCCAAGAAAACTGCAGCAGAAGCTAGAAACATAATCCAGCTGTTTATCCATCAAAATGCATTTTTTTTAGTGGTGCTCTTCTCAGCCAAAAAGGTAAAATATTTTTTTCAGTAAAGCATCTAGAATAGTAAACAAAAATGGGCATTAAAATCAAAGGCACTATAGAATTCTGTTGGTGAATATTTTGTGATTTTTCTCTTCCCATCTGTACAGTCTTCTGCTTTTTCTTTAGCTTTTTTGTCTCTCAAGCTTTTGTATACACCTCTCTGTGCATTTATATAACATGTTGATATATATTTATGCATCTACTGATACTAACATACTGTCTTCTTCTAATCCAAACACTAGGAGTTAAGTAAAACTTAGTGTTCTTGTTGCTTTAGAAGAGCTTCACAATTAATTAAGTTCCACTAAAGATTCTAGTGGAATTTACATGTTAACTTACAGAGACTTTATAGATTGAAAAGTCTATCCTTCTTTCTAGGAACATGGTATATCTTTCCATTCATCCAATCATTCTTGAGCCTCTAAAACCCATTTATGCCTTTTTAGAAGAGGTTGGATTGAGGACTGACAGAAAGCTTACCTCAGGCAGAAGGAAAATCAGATTCTCTTTCAAGATTTGAATTCATGCTGCATAGAGATAAGCTCCCAAATGCTATACTATTTCTCATGGTGATAAGACCAGAGAGAACAGTTATCACCTGAAACATCTTTAATCCAGGAAACACATTTGTTAAATTTAGTTGCTGGCATTTTTAGACCCAACCTTACCTAGATAATAACATATTTTCCAGCTACTAAAACAGTCTTGGGTAAGTTTGAGAAAATGTCAAGAAATCCATAGTGAAATTACTTTGTTACATCTATATTTAACAAAAGTTATATGTTTAACTTCATTAAAAATGACTTTTAAATATCAAGCCAGCAGGTATATTAGTTAATCTTATAGTTGTGTTTAGTCAAGAGTAATCTACAAGTTCTTTATTAAACATTTAATTAATAGGTAATATTAAAGTTAAAAGCTGATTAATATTCTTAATTGCGGAATTTGTGAAAAAGATTTACTATATTGTATAAAAGTTAATGCATTTTTTAGTCTAATATGAGAGTTTTTTTTTTAATTTAAAAGTTTGTAGATTGTATACTTCAAGGTCTTCAAAGAGCTACAGGGCTCAAATTCATACTTGAGCAATATTCAAACCTGCAAACAAAACCCATTGCTTTCTCTACCTGCTGAAAAAGTTCTCCTTGACTTGACTATGCTAAATCTTTTAGAATTATCAAAATGTTCATTCACGTAAGGACCACTGAATATTAATTTCTAGATGAATTTTCTTTTTATGTCTGCTCAAGGCCATTTTATAAAAAATTCAATTGGTTGCAATGGTCAGATAAACTTAGGCTTTATTCTCGCTTGAGACAATTAGCTTTCTCCTGACTTGGTGTCCTAAAATGTTCTCTCTCAGCCTGATGAGTATCACCTATGATTTGCAGGGACCTGACATGTAACTCATTGGTAGAGGTCATGCTTGGCGTGTTTGGTCATCTGGATTTAATCCTCAAGACAACTGGGAAAATGAAAGAAAGAAAGAAAAAACAACCTTCTGGAGTGTACTTTCTGTGCGGGTCTGGACGATTGCTTACTAATACACATTTCAATTCAGAGAAAAGTTTTGACTATATTGCTTAGTTTTATCTTTTTCATGCCATTTCAATTAATTCTTCTCATTGCAATCACGTTTTAAAACTCATTGAAACAGTGCTTCTACTTTTTTATTGTTTGCATTTTGATCTTTGCTAAAATTGAACTTGATTCAAGGAATGCTTGTACTTTCATATGGTGTATGTGTGTATGTGCCTGCGTGTGTATGTATGTATGTGTGTTTGTGTATTTCACAAAACTTTATTTTCATTTGATAGGCTCCAGGGCAGTTAGAAAACTGACCAGGTGCTAGAGAGGCTGAGGCAGTGGTCAGGGCTGGCTGGTCTGAGCAGACAAGCCTCTTGCAAGGCAACTCACCTACTACTTGTGCTTAACACTGAGCCACTGAAAAACTTATCAGCCCATTGATGACTATGGCACACTAGTCTGTGCTGCAACTTGTCAGCCTGTACAGGTTAGGTGGTTACATAAACATCCATTTCATGTTGAGTTTCACTCCTCATCCTGGAAGTGGTTCTCCAGGAAATCACAGAGATGGGAATTTGTGCTGACAGAACCCAGAACACAAAGATCAAAGAGAGCCTGACTCAAGTTCTTCTCTAAGCCAAGGCCATTCCCATGATCTCCTAGGCTTGACACCCCTCATTTTGACAGCATCAGCACACACTGTTGAGTATGCAACTTGAAAAGATGCTAGGCATTCTTAACTTTTCTCCTGGGCCAACTCTGGGAAGACATGGCCTACTCCCTCTAGAGCCACATCTTCTCTGTGGAAATACTGGCCCTAGGACAGTGGATGTAGGAGAACCCCATATGTATGTTTACCAAGGTACTGTTTGGTAGTTTTCTACTCTATGGAATAACTCCAATGAGTTTGAGCAGTCATAGTTGATAGGAAGTAGAGAATGAACTGCAAAGCAACAGTGTTGGCTGCTCCTGGGAAGTGGAGACAGCAAGGAGCTTGTGACTGGAGAGACCCGGAGGAAGTTGGAGGTCTAAAAAGAGGCTATCCAAGCTGGTGATGTTGCTGAACTGTTAAGAAGAATTGCTGCTTTTGCAAAGGACCCAAGATTAGTTCCTTGCTCCCATATAGGGGCCTACAAACACCTGTAATTCTAGTTCCTGGGGATCAGATATTATTTTTTGACCCCTGTGGTCACCAGGCACACAGGTGGTGCATAAACACACATGTAGGCAAAACATATATAAATATAAAACAAAAATAAATTGTTTCTTAAGAGAGGGAGTCCATTTTTTCTTTTTTATACAAATACTATTGAAGGAAGACACAGATATAGGGGACTCAGTGTGTGTGCATGTGTGTGTGTGTGTGTGTGTGTGTATGTGATGTGTAGGGGAGTGCTACCACATATTCTCATTCTTAATCATAGCAATTTTTTTGATATCTTAACTACACAAATAATGTTTACCATTCTGACCACTAAGCCAATGCTTATCCTGAATCCTAGATGTTGTCCTGCATCCTTCCACTCAGTTGAATTCAAGTCCAGTGAGTAAAAACCAATATTTACTACCACCAGGCAAGAAGCATGCAGTTCATTATTAAATAAGGACGAAGACTTGTTTATAAGCCTTTATGCTAGTGTCCTTTCCATACCTCACAGTCAACATCCCATTAAGATTTCTGTACAGAATGCTGGGATGTGATTTCTAGCTCACATCAAGGGCTTCCCCTGAATAGCTTCTTTGTTGACTATGGAGACCTTGCCTTTGGACAATCTAACAATGTGATTTAAGATAGAGTTATTGGAACAAGCCAACATGCTGTGTCAGTTTTCAGTTCCAAGTGAACCTTCTGGGTAGACATGACAAACCCACAACCTGCAGTTTGTATGTGGTCAAGACTGTCTATGTATGCAGTCTAACAGAAAATCATTGACTTACTTAAAAATTAAGGAAGGGTTTTGCTGTTGTTGTTTAATTTTGGTTTGGCTTTTGTTTTGGTGTGTGTGTGTGTGTGTGTGTGTGTGTTGATTTGTATTTTAAAATCCAGGTTCTGTTATCTCATTGTCAAAATATTGGGCACCCCTAGGAATGCTGATGTTTGCAAGCAATTTGAATAGATCTTGAAATCTAAAGTTCTCTTCTGAGAAGCTTTTTAGTTTGATATTGCTCAAATACACATCATTTTTTATGAAATAACTTGAGGTGACTAAAAATCAGCTATGTGGTCAATGTAAGGTCACATTGAAAAGCTATGGACTTCAAGGATTTGTGTTAACTTTTCTGATTGGCAATACTTGGTGGTGTCACATACAATACTTTATCCCAGAGACAATGACACTATCAAGCTGTCACAGCGATGACCTAAAATGCCAACCAGATCTGTTCTGTTCATCTCTCCATGGCTGGGTCTAATTTGTGTCCTTTCATTATGCTGAGACTCTAGTAGCAAGGGCAGAATATTCTATGCTTTCTGAGTGGTTCTAGAGGATTTGCAAACCCGAGGCTGCTCATAACGACACCTAAATGTATAGACAGGCGATCTCAAATGAGATTCTGGTGCGCCTCAAACTTGTGACTATTATCCACAAACCAATGTCTGTTGACTATTAGGAGAAGGAGGTGTTTCAGTAACTCTTCTTGTAAGAAATATTCACTTTGAAGTTATAATGATTCTTCATGGGAATACATGCTTACTATAGAGATAATTAGAATGTGATGATATACATTAAGATAAATAAAATCTAATGATAAAACACCACTTTTGGGAGCCATTTGAATGAGTTGACCTTGGGACAATAGACTATTTGTAATATAGAGTCCTGAGATTATTTTTAGCTTAACTGTAACGGAATAATCATTGCTTAAAAATGTGGTTTGAAGAAAGTTAGAAGAGATCTCTTTTAAATGGAGATAAATTGGTTCTCTGTGTGTTGCTTTTCTAGGTTCTTTTTGTTCAAAGTTTACTAGAAATTACAGATGCATAAAGGGTTAAAAGTCCACAGAGATTTCTGATACATGCCCCATGGTTGAGTGTGGAACAATTAGTGTCAGACCAGATGACGGGTCTCCCAGAATGCCTTGCTTAATAATTTGAGAGAGATTGTAAAAGGTCTGTAAGGAAAGTGTAGAAATGCTAAGTGAAGGTCTTTCAAACACCACAAAATTTGCCAAATTATGAAGCAGGGAATTAGAAACACAGGGATAATTATTTCTAAGGATTCAGGTTCCTGGCGATCAGATATTATTTTCTGACCCCCGTGGTCACCAGACGCACAGGTGGTGCACAAACACACAATGTAGGGAAGAGAGAAATTGGCAATTGTGAGGACAGTTTCTGGCTTTTTATGTTTGGACTCACTGTTATCTGAGCCTGACTTGCTTACCATTTGCAGCTTCTGTAGACTTTATTTCTATTCTGAAAGTAACGCAGTTGCAAGTGACTTCATTCACCATGGTACTTGCAGATCTACCATCATGGTTAACAGTTCATCTATATTACAGTTTTTTAAAAGGACTTTACAGTTTGGGTTTTGAAGAAAAGATCATTGGGAAAATCAATTATCCATCTAAGGCCATCAAATTCTACTATGAACTTTGCCATTTCTTTTTATAATACTAACCACACACATCTTGCTCCATAATTTTCATAGAATCAGTATCTTTTCTTACAGGTAACAGAAATTCTAAACATGGTAAGTTTTCTTAATACCTCTCTGATTCTACAACCTTTGAACCTTTTAAGGTTTACCCTCATTTTCTAAGAAGAGTGTTGAGAATAATTCCAAATCATTTAGTAAATTATGGCTTTTAAGCTTTCTGTTCAGTGGCAGACAGGGGAGCACTGTTGAAAGAGTTAATACAGCTTCGATCAGTGTCTATTTACAGCCCCAGAGTGCCAAATGCAGGGGAATGTGGCTGAGTGCATGTTTGTGGAGTCAGCTAGTAGCAGCTGGGTTTCAGAAAATGACTTAATGCTTTGGTTGTGTGCTTCAGTTCCAGGGTTTGGAGTTATTAGAGTGAAGACAATATTCAGTGTCTTACACCTTCTGAGTCTTCGACATAATGTTATCCTTCCAACTGTGAAATGAATTTTGGGCTGTCCTCAAATCCCAGTAAGTAACTAAAACTGCTCTAATGTAAAGTAGGGAACAGAGCAGTAATTACTGCACGCACTTAAAAACCGTACTGAGCTCATTTGCTCAGTGTTTTTTAAGTGATACATAGGGTAGCTAAACTGACACTAATTCATCTCATCGCTGATGTTGCAGGATAGCACAGTAAAGGATAGGGTTCCTGTAACCCTACCCTGTTTCAGGGCAGATTTCATGATAGCTTAAAGACTTGGGTGGTGGGAATGCCTCTCAAATCCTCATCTTTGGAAAGAGCTTCTAAGGCTGTATAGTCAGGATTCAAACTTGAACACTTGGAATAGGATCCTGGTTGCCACCATGCTAAACGAATCATCAGAAGATCCTGGCTGAGAAGTAACCAGGACTTTTTAGTCAGTGGCTTCCCCTGAAGGGTGTTAGGCAGTTATCTACATACCACATATTCCTAAGAAACACCTACTATGCTTCGAAGCCTGACATGGGCTGAGAATTTTGGCGATCATAACTTAGATATTGCAAGTACTTCTGGTGTTTTAATTTTATAACTGAGAGACCTGTGGTGGAGCAATAAGTTAGCTGAAGAATATGTATATATGGAACACTAAGATTCAGAATCACAAAGTCTATCTGTTAAATTACTGTTTCATGATGATTTAGAAGTTGTGAAGTATTTGGTCCATACTATCTAAATATGTTTATATAGTGTGCTGTAGGTATATTTAGGAAGTTTCCAGACTTTGTTTTGACAAACATACTAAACTCAGAAAAATCATTTGGGGCTGGTACTTCAATCCAGTAGCTCATGGTACTATGAGTGCTTTCAGAATGCCTCAGAGTTGCCATCAGGCTATGAATCTGTTTGATCAGTTCATAGCTGATAGAGATGAGAGTGTTTTATTAGATATTTCCTTTATTCGATTTTCAAATTTTATCCCTTTTGAACCCCCCCATCCCATCCTCCCCCTCCCCCTGCTCACTAACCCACCCATTCCTGCCTCCCTGTCCTGACATTCCTCTACACTGGGGCATCGAGCTTTCACAGGACCAAGGGCCTCTCCTCCCATTGATGACCCACAAGGCCATCCTCTGCTATATATGCAGCTGGAGCCATGAGTACCCTTTGGTTGGTGGTTGGGAGATCTGGTGGTACTGGTTGTTTCATATTATTGCTCCTCCTATGGGGCTGCAAACCATGATGTCTTGGCTTCATCTAGTGTGTTGCCCTTATTTTCTGAAAGCATGAGTTTAAGATGGTTATTGAGATTCCTAAAATAGAATTGTTCCCATCTTCTGATGCTTAAAGAATTCTATCACCCACAAACATCTGCACTCCACCTGTGTTTGGCTAATACGTCTTGTCTTCCTTACTCCCCCAACCCCCCAGCCCTTCAGTTGTCTCTTTAAACAGCCATTTTCATCTTTCTTCTCCATTCCCAGACTACTCCTGAGCACATCACTATGTAGGAGCAGACTCCCTCTCTGCCCAGTCAGGAGAGCTGACAGTAACAACAAATCCATTCATCTTTAAGATGAACTTTCTGTTTTCCTGGGTTAAAAAACAGCCCTCATGTGAACCACAAGATGGTTTTTAAGCACTTTGCTCTTTGCTCTTTGCACATCTTTTTTTCTGAAGTCATTCGCTTCACTCTGCTAGGTCTGCTTGGTGTGGCATAGCTAAGGGGTCTTATCCCCTGAATCCTGAAGCTCAGCCAAGTGTCAACTTCTGGTCAGAGATACTATGGAGTAATGCCTAATGGAGATACTATGGAGCAACACGTGATGGGGATACTATGTAGCAACTCCCAAGTCTGGTTTTCTGTCTATAGCAATGTGCTCTGTCTCCTGGTTATACTAGCTTAGGGGAAGGTTCTCCTCTTCCCTTTCAAGGGTGAAGCAAAGTCCCAAAAGTAAGCTGAGTAGGAAACCCAGATGTGAGGAAGCACCATCTCCTAGTCTCTTTGATTCTTACTTAACATTCTGACTGAGTCTGCTCATTAAGTCCCTGACTCACTCATTCATTCTTTATCTCATTCACTGTCCTGATATCACACTAGGTGCTAACAACTTAGCAGTAAATTAGGCAGACACACATACTTTTGGCTCATTCATCCTTAATTTAAAACCACCTCCTTTCTTTTCGTGGGAGCAGTCTTAGTTTGGGTTTTTAACAAATAACTTATCTGTTCTGCAAGCAGAATACCTTTGGTTCGATGCCGCAAGGGGCTGTTTATATCTTTGTCCGTATCTTACTAAGTAGCTTCCAGAGATCTCCTTAATACTTTTGCTTCCACTTAATCCATAAGCATGTATAATAGACACCACAGTAACACTGATTTTAATGACCAGACACTCTCCTGAAAACATATAGTGCTGGGTGTTACAGGGAATGGGGACCATTTGAAATCTCATTTCAGTCTGGCTGCCTGTGTAAACGTTTAACTCAAACTCTGTCCTCTTATGTAATTTCCTTGGTGGTTGCAGGCATCCCCCGATGCCATTATCTGCTGTTTGACTTGAAAATTGAACCTGTCTCCTTGAAATATGCTACACGTTTTCAAAAGTGTAAGCAAACCTGGACGTTAAAATCAACTTAAGCAGAGACAAACAAATGAATACAGATGGGCTGCTGTGTTGTAGCCAGTCTTGCCCCTCCCCCAGCTACCCCTTGGCAGCCATGGACAGCTTTTGACAGAGCCATAATTCAGGGCATGTTCAAAGGCTACAGATACAGCCGCAAGCACTTAAATGGTACTGAAAGTGATATCTTAACAACCTCCGTTAGGCTTAAAAATGAATCCTTGTAGGGACTAATACATTGAACAATTTTTTTAAAAGATGAATGGAGAAAACAGGCTGACTTTTAATAGAGTACTCTTCCCCTAATAGCTCACCAGCTGACCCTCTTAACAGGCCTCTGTAGTTATGGTGTTAAGGTTTAAGGCACATTCTGATCTCTAGGCTTCATCAATTAGACTTTATGTTTAATCAACATAAAAATAATAGAATTCTGGTAAGAAAACTATTTCTATAGCATATCTAGCTGCGATATAGTTCTGAACATCAGCAGTATTCAGAATATGTTGGTCACTACTAACTCCTAAAGACGGACCCTGGATTGAGTGCTTGTTATGGTTGGCAAAGCAGTATAAGGTAAAGATCTCAGGATAGATAGCTGACTAGGAACCTACCTAATGTAGTGACTTTAATTGCTTTGGGGGAAGCTTGAAACAAGGCCATGAAGAATACACAAGAGTGTGGCAATGTAGTACCTGGAAGAGGCCATTTTCTCTGAAATCAACTTTGATTAGGTATGTGTATATAGGAGATGCTAAATTAAGAAAGGAAGCTGGGGCTGGACAGTAATGATGCATGCCTTTAATCCCAGCACTTGGCAAGTGGATTTCTGAGTTTGAGGCCAGCCTGGTCTACAGAGTGAGTTCCAGTCCAGCAGGGGCTATACAGAGAAAGCCTGTCTCAAAAAACCAAAAACCAAAACCAAAACCAAAAAAACAGAAAAGAAAGAAAGAAAGAAAGAAAATAGGGAAGGAAAGATAGAAAGAAGAAAAGATAGATAGAACTAAAATATTTTGTGTGCAAAATCTTCATCTAGTTCTTAAAGTTCTTTTCAAGGGAAACTGAGGCAGCAGCTGTATTCTGAAACATTAGTACCCTGTTGCAGCTTTGAGGCTCTAAGCAGGATGATGAAACTGTTCGGAGCCTAAGCCTATTAGACATATGTGTTTGGATAAGGGAATAAATGAGTTTTGTTGTCTCTATGCATTTTGAAGTATGCTATGCAAAAGCAGAAGCAGTGGGCAGAGTCAATGAATAGTGCCTGGTCCTCCTCTCTAGTCCTCCCTGTGTAGAAATACACACAGAGTAGGTGGGGAGGAACATGGATAGGTAAGTAGAAGAAGTTAGGCTTTTCAGAACTCTCAGTTTATGAAAGCTAATGATGATACCAGCATTAGAGCACACATGGGGCAGACCTCTGGAATACTAACTAACCAATTGACTTCTGTACACAGTTTAATTCAATAACTTCTCATTGGTGTCCTGACAACTAGGTGCTAGATGTGTAATAAGCTCCGAAGTCAAAACGGTACAAGAAAAAAGTTCATTTTGCCTTTAGATCTTTAGCTTCTGTTTTGTCCTCACAAGAAACAACTTTTTATTCAACCAAGAAATCAACAGTGTGTGGCATTCATTACACACAGAACAATATAGCCCCCTTGCTACATTGTCTCTGCAAAAACTGAGTGTTTCCAATGTTTCTTTCTAAAAAGAGACACAGGTTCAAGGTTGGTAACATCCGGGACCTCATTAGGAGGCAACTGAAGTGACTCTCTGGCTAGGCTCTGGGTTCCCTGGTTTATATCGGTTTCTTTACATGCTTTTGGTCACTTGGATTCCTTTTCTTGGAGCTAACTGATAAATTACGTCCCACTGAAGCAGTCTCATTTCAGCACTGGCTTCTTCTCGCCAACAGAGCCTCAAGCTCTGTAGGGGTTTTCTTTAATATGGAGACTGTCCAACAAATTCAGATCATGATTATCATCACATATTGGAATTCGCAGCAAAATTGTTTCTGCACGGAGCACATTGTTGTCAGGAAATACGTGGTGTGGTGTTATTTTAAAAGCATCGGTAGATCAATGTGAGATTTTCCTTTCCTGATCTCCTCATTCTTCCTTCTAAGCAGCGCTTGCATCTTTGCCTCCTACCTAATCTCGTGGTGTAGATTAGAACATAGCATGCCCTCTCTGGGGAAAGGATGCTTATCCCTTTGATGGGTATCTGGCATCAGCAGGAGAGTGGAGAAGAACGTTCACAACAGAGCAATAATGAATAGCTTTCAGGCATGAAGAGAGGAGAAAGAGCCCAGCACCATGCAATTTATGTGAGTCATCTACAACTCTGGCCTTTTGATGTTGGAAAGTCAAAGTAGACTGGCCTTTAATCTTTATACATGTAGCTTTAGCTGCAGTTCTTAGCAGAGCAAGAGTTCAAAGGGGAGAAATGTAACAACAACAGCAACAACAAATCTAAAGGAGGGGTAGAGGGTCTTAGCAAGCCAGGAGTGCTAAACAGATTTATTTTTAATTTTTAAAATTTTATTTATGTGTACTCTTTTAACATCATTTCCTCCCTCTCTCCCTTCCATCCTCCTATTCCTAGCATGTCCGCTATATATTTCTCATCCATGGCTCTCTTGCTTTTAATTGTGATTGTCTTCTATCTACACACACACACACACACACACACACACACACACAGACAGAGGGAGAGAGAGAGAGAGAGAGAGAGAGAGAGAGAGAGAGAGAGAGAGAGAGAGAGAGAGAGAGAGAGGACATGAGAGAGGAATACATGTATAAATTAAAGTTGCTGAATACATTTAGTATATATTTTTGGGACCGATCACATGTTATTTGATAACTGATATGTTTTATAAAGCAGTGGGAGAGGGTGCCTTAGTGGGTCCAGGCTGAGGCACTCCCTTCACACTAGGTATCAGTCACAGGACAGGTCTAGTATAAAATGAAGCTTATTTGGGAGATGGGAGGGGAGTATAGCTAGAGAAAGAAAGGGGACAGAGAACGACAGAAAGAGAGGACAGAGAAAGGAGGGAAGAGGCTAGGCAGGAAAACATGGGAAGAGAGAGAGAGAGAGACAGAGACAGAGAGAGAGAGAGAGAGAGAGAGAGAGAGAGAGA
>NW_022196896.1:60722388-60749788 GCF_008632895.1 Mastomys coucha | reverse complement strand
AGAGAGAGAGAGAGAGAGAGAGAGAGAGAGTGGGGTGAGTCAGGCTGGTTCCTGGCTCTTGCAAGGTAAGTATTGGATGAAGCCTAGAAAAAAAATGCTAACTGTAAACAAATAGGGGTGTATTACCATTGTGGAAATTGATTTTCTCTCTCTCAGCAGTCATTAATTGACTGTGGCTCTTTATCTAGGTGTGGGGGCCTTGTGAGATTTCCCCCCATTTACACTGGGATGTCAGCTCTTATTGTTACTGTTCAGGTCTTGTTTAGGTAACCATTCGGTTGAGATTTCATGGGTATAGCTTCCCTGTCACATAGAGATAATGCAATCTAGGAGCAGATGTTCTTCTGCTCGTTTGGCTCTTTTTAATTTTTCCCATCCTTACTTCCATAATGTTCCTCAGGTCCTAGATGAAGGAATTGTGCTATGGATTTATCAGTTGGGGTAGAGTACTCCATGGATTATTCACAACAGCTAAGAAATGGGAACAACCTAAAAGTTCTTCAAGCAATGAATGGATAATAGAAAATAAGATACATTTACACAATGGAATACTAAAGAATGAATCATTGTAGTCTGCATTCTTTTGTTTTTATTTTGATTTTTTGTAATGCTTGATGTGAGTGAAACAGAACCTGCAGCCCCTCTCAGGGCACGGCAGTTCTGAACTCCACTGATACACATGGTGTTCTGGAGGCTCTGGGTTTGTTTACACTGGTCTAAGATGCTCTGTTGTGTGTTTGTTGGTTTGTCAGTAGTTTAGCTACGCTACCTGGGATATTGAAATTGAGCTTAGTCTTCACATGAAGCCCATCAACAGTCTTAGCTTTCTTCTTTGACTCCTTCGCTCAAAGTCGACATGTCTGAAGCTCAGAAGAAATGGCTAAGTGCTGCAGCTGTTGCAGTAATGGCTTTGGGGTTAATTTGTTCAGAAACAATTTATGGTGATCTGAGTTATTGCTTTCCATAATAAAATTTCAAATATTCAAATGACATTGTCAGAACAGCAGCATTAGCTATTCTTCAATAAATTAAGAAATAACTTGCCCTCAAGGACCTTATTCCAGAACATTTTCTCTCTAAATTAATTTGGCAGGTAAAACAACTCAGTGGAATATTCCTTTGGGGAATTGTTTATTCTCCCATTGTGTAGGTTTAACTAAACAAAAACATGCACAATTAGGTTAATATTCTGTGTATTTTTAGAATTTGTTTGTTCTTAAACAAATTGAGGCTAGATTTATTGTTTTTCTCTGTTATTAAATTATCACCATATAGGAAAAGTAGCTAAGTATGGCTCCTGACCTGGCCCCAGTCCCAGCAACTTCCAGCAGTCACAACCTTTGTGCCTGTCTTATCTGGGAAAAGAGGAACTATCCCTTAAACACAGGAATGAAATGGAGGAGTAATTTTAGTTGTAAATCTACTGCGACTAGAGAGTAGGAACTGGAGAAAATAGCATCAAGATTAGCATAAGAAAGATGCCTAAGAACTTCATGAATTCATCGGCTTTTAATAGCTGAGTAGTACTCTATTGTGTAAATGTACCACCTTTTCTGTATCCATTCCTCTGTTGAAGGTCATCTGGGTTCTTTCCAGTTTCTGGCTATTATAAATAAGGCTGCTATGAACATAGTGGAGCATGTGTCCTTATTACATGTGGGAGCATCTTCTGGGTATATGCCCAAGAACAATATTGCTGGGTCCTCATGTAGTACTGTGTCCAACTTTCTGAGGAACCACCAAACTGATTTCCAGAGTGGTTGCACCAGCTTGCAATCCCACCAGCAATGGAGGAGTGTTCCTCTTTCTCCACATCCTTTCAGCATCTGCTATCACCCAAGTTTTTGATTTTAGCCATTCTGACTTGTGTGAGATGGAATCTCAAAGTCATTCAGGGACTGTCCCACCTAGGGATCCATCCCATATACAGTTACCAAACCTAGACACTATTGTGGATGCCAGCAAGTGCTTACTGACAGGAGCCTGATATAGCTGCCTCCTGAGAGACTCTGCCAGTGCCTGACAAATACAGAAGTGGATGCTCATAGCCAACCATTGGACTGAGCACAAAGTCCCCAATGGAGGAGCTAGAGAAAGGACCCAAGGAGCTGAAGGGGTTTACAGTCCCATAGGAGGACCAACAATATGAACCAACTAGTACCCCCAGAGCTCCCAGGGTCTAAACCACCAACCAAAGAGTACACATGGAGGGACTCATGGCTCCAGCTGCATATGTAGCAAAGGATGGCCTTGTGGGACATCAATGAAAGGAGAGGCCCTTGGTCTTCTGAAGGCTTGATGCCCCAGAAGAGATTCCAGGACAGGGAAGTGGGAGTAGGTGGGTTAGTGAACAGGGAGAGGAAGGATGGGATGGGGGGGGGTTGGAGGAGATAAAATTTGTAATGTAAATAAAGAAAACATCTAATTTAAAAAAGAAAGAAAGATGCCAGTGGTGAGGGAAAGGGTTAAACCCTTCTTCACCCTGGCTTCCAACAAGAAACAGGATGTATTCAGCTATGTTGCAGAAAAGAAAAAAAACGAAAGCGAAAGCACTAAAGACCTGGTTTTAGGCAGAGACACCTCCCCTCTTTGCCTGTCTTTGTGGTGATGGTCTTATTCCTAGGCTCACTAGCTCCTATTCTTGGGAATTTGTTTTCTTTCCTAATAGACTTTCTCAATTTCTATTTCTAGCCACAGGTCCCTGGTGTGATCCTCTGGAGATGCAGAGCAGAGCATCGTACGGAGTGCCCTCTGAATTCAGATTCGAATCCTGGTATAAGCATGCCTTTCCTTCTTACTTCGTTTTCGGTATTAGCCAAACATTTAAGTTTGCTTTCTCTGAAACTCTGGGCTTCTAGGTTTTCTCTGAGGACTCCTCCCCTGCTTTACAGACATGTTGGCTAACATACATGATATGATTTTTCTTTCCTCTTCTCTATCTTCCTCCTCCTGACAGCTGCCAGGATTTACAGATTGCCTGTCCATTTGTTTGTTTGTTTGTTTGTTTTTCATCAAACTCTAAGAAATGGTCTTCAAGTTTCCTCCCGAGTATGTTTTGAAATTTCTTCATTTATAAAATTAAGAATTTATGAAAGGGATTTTCTGATAGCACAGTCTTTGTGTGATTTTGAAACTGATAAATTTCCCTGTCTTAATGTATCATCGAGGTTTTGACCTTAAATGACATTTTTTATATGACCATTTTTAGCATTTTTCATAGGCATAATATGCTAAGAAAAGCTGTCACTAATGAGTGAGAAGCCCAGATTTGGTACCACGGCACTGTACTGTTGATCAGCCTGGCAAGTCCTTCCACATCTCTAAGCCTTACTTTCCCCATAGACCAAAGGAACAGAAGAGCTTCTCTTGCACAACATCATTGTGAAAACTAAATTTAAAAGCACAAGCTAAATGAGAGACATTTTGGTTGCATCCTCTGGGATTTGCTAGCTCACATATTCTAAAATAAAAGTCTCTCTGGTTATAAAAATGATTTATGTGGATTGATTACATCCCACTTTAAAATTTAATCCACAGGGTATAAATCTCAAATTAAGGTGTTCAAAAATATGATGCTACTAACTGACTGCAAGAGAAAGGTGCACAGCAAGGGAATTTAAATAATATGTATCTCTTTACTCATTGGTTTCCTGGTTGTCTTTATTGTGTCCCTACAATAGTGATACTTAAAGTATCGAAATTGTGTGATTACCCTTGCGTAAAGAACATGTCAAAGTTAATATTTGCTATATGGTAGGTTTTATAACATTGTTTACACAGAATAGTTTCTTCAGACAGAAGAATGACAATACTGTGTAGCATGGGGGTGGGGCAGAAAACAATCAGGGTAAAAAATAAGTTTATCAAAAGACTCTTGGTTCCAAGCATCCACACACATAAATGTGGCCTTTGAAAGCACTGGAGTCTAAGTGGCTATCCAGAGAAAGTTGAAAGGCTTCACTGGGGACAAAATTCCAATGGAGGTTCCACTCTTTTTCTGGCTTGTGTCAAATAGCTTATACATAGCAGGTCATTTTTATTATCAGGAGTATTGCATGCTGGCTCCCTGTACATAATTTTGAACGTCTTACTAACCTATATTTTAACCTAGCTTGTCAGCCTTTGCTAATTGTATTATATAAGACACTAATCTTTAAGCCTTTCTGTCTATATGGGAGAGATAAACATGCTACACAGAGGAGTCAACATAGTCTTTCTCAGAGCCTATCTAATGCTCCACGTATCCATGCCTACAATGTATCCATGCCTATACTATACAAACTTCTCAACAGCTGGTTCTCTTCTGACGGCAGTTTTATGAGCTCACAGTGTGTTTGCCTTTCATTAAGTCTATCATTTTTTTGTTTTGGTATCTCACAGGCATGTTTGGAGCACATATGTTATTGATGGAGGTTTCATTCCCTACTCTAGAAATAACAAACCATCAGAACCAATCACTATTTTTTTGGCTTCGGGATTCAATACTTTATAGCTCAATTTTCTTGAGCAACTCTGTTTCTTAGTAATAAGAGCAGGATGCTTGTAGGCTGTGCCTATGTTTTGCACTTATAACCCTGTGTCTAAATCTTGGACATATAAATATGTAACCTCCTTTAGTTTTCTCAACTGTAAAGGGAGATATCTATATTGTCGGTGTGACATAGTAATTAACAGTAAGTAGTAATAACCATAAATTGTGATGCTCAAGAACGGTTGCTTTTATAGAAGGGCTGAAAAAAGAAGGGTTTTCTTTTTGCTTGTTTACAGGGATGGAAATCAAACTCGGGGCATGGCTCATGATGCACAACTGCTCCAAACTCATCACTAAGCAATCTAGAGTTTGATAGGAAAACTTGTTACATTTGATATGACCTTAACTTTTGATGGCTCAATCCCTTTCCAAAATGAACATGAGCTTGTCAAAGACCCCCGCACCTAGAGCTATCAGTATTCATGGGAAGTCTAGGTCTATGACTTAGGGGTCAAACTGGCCTGACATCACTTAAGAGGATCTGTTATCTCTTGCCAGGGACCAACAGCTGCCTTCCACATATTTTTTTCTCCGTTACAGCGATATACCCAATTAATGACACACCCCATCTTCCCTTGCACGTCTCTCCCGGCTACCCTTTTACTCTGTTATTCTTTGCTTTGTCTCTGCCTTCAGATGTACAACACGCAACGTCAGGCAAACTTTGTTGCCCTTGTTGCTGGGCTTTGTCTGATTCACGTGCCTCTTTAAACTACAGTTCAAACAGGCTGTTAGAGTGGTATTTAACCCAACCTCACTGGAATTTGGAAAGAGAACATTTGGACACACAGGTCTGCAGAGGAGAGGCCATGTGAGGACACAATAAGAACATATCTACCTGCAAGCCTGCCCAAAGGCACCCAGGAGGAAGCTTCCTTGATGGCAGCTTAACTTTACTTCTAACTCCTCCAGACTGCGAGAAAGTAAATTTCTGCTGTTTAAACCTCTCAGTTGGTGGTGTTTTATGAAGACAGCTCAAGCTAACCCATGCACTAGAGCTTGCAGTTTTGAAACAAAGCAGTTTAGATAGACCTCAGGGCAGAAGTGCAAATTTCCACAATTTGCTCATCAGCAAACTATGAACAAAGAAAGTTTTAGGTTAAATTGCTACCTCTGGAGAACCAGAGAACTCAATCCATACACCAGAGTTGAAATCCTGTAGTGATATGTACAACGAAGCATTTATGTATAGTAAGGCCTTTGTATGTCTGTATTTGAGAGGAATTATTTTTCAGCAAGCCTTTGCTATGTTTGGATCAATCAGTAGAGGCTGAGAAATTGTTAGGAGATTATTAGAACTTTGAAGAAATGTCTCTCTAGAGAATCTGCCCATAGTGCTACCTGAGAGCTCTCAGCTACACCAAACTTGGTCCTAAGACACTCCTCGCAAACCTGGAGTTCTTACTTTTGATTGTGGCTTGTTGTGGTCAAAAGGGATTGAGATTTGTGTGGGTTGTCATCTGCTCTCTCTGGCAGCAAAGGCAAGATCACTTTGGTAGCTGGAACCTTTTCCCAGCCCCAATTAACCTTGTATATTGTTTGAATAAAGTAACTGGCATGAGCTAGCTAAGTGTCAGTCTTTTTCAAGAAGGCTGAACCCCTCTGCTCCTTCGGAAAATGAAGGCTTAGCATATTGGTGAGCTTCTCTCTCTACTTCAGCACCTGCAACTGACATGAATCAATAAAATCCAATGGAGATTATGTTTATTGAGTTTCATGTATTGGCAATTCTCATCCATCTAAAAGAAAAAGTGTGTGTGTGTGTGTGTGTGTGTGCAAAAGATATACTTTTATAATAACTGAATGACCCTGCATGGCATAACTTTTTCTAAAACTTTTTCCCATCTTTACTTTTATTTCAGGTATTCACTTTTAAAAAAAGCAACTTGCAGAAACTACTCTGAAAACTGACATCTTCAGGCAGGTCCAGACACTCTGTGGGGTACTCAGGCAGGCAACCCTATCAGAGAGCTGACCTCTGCCTTTCCAAGCTCCAAGTTCTGATCACAGTGGGAGATTTGAACTCATTATGAAGTAGAATTCTGCTGCCAGAACTTGGGTACCATATGTCTTCCTTGGTGATAAGGCTGACATTTGCTTCCATTGAAAATCTGAAAGTCAAACTATTGTTGTGCTAATGCTCAAGGGAGGAACCTGCAGCTGATGCCTGTATCAGCCCAAACTCGGATAGACAGAGCCCTGGGATCCTGCTCTCTTTCACCTCAGTGCATCTTGATGGTGAGGCCATAATGTGGAGGAACTTTCTAAAGCCAACAATAGACCTACAGGTAAAAGAAAGTGAGGATTTTTTTTGTTTTCTTTTTTATGTATCCTGTTCACTGAGGGACGACCTCTCTATGCAATTTCCATTTGTGTCTGTTTAACAAAGGAAAAAAAGTTTCTCTATATCATATCATAAAATTCTACCTATATTTTGTCTGAATTGGAACATTTTCTAACATCAACACAATGTTGAAGAAAATACTGAGGTTTCTCATTATTTATTATATTCAGTGATTAGTTTTCATTCTGTGGATGAATTGTAATTAAATAATATAAACAATAATTTGTATCAGTCTCTTAATATTTCAACTCTGATGAACTATTCAAGATTTGATGATATGTTGATGATTACTAATTTACTTTTAGTTGATATCTTACATTCCCAATATATTCAGTTTTTACTGTCTTTTGACTTCATCAACTCATTTTGCATAATCAGACAATTGTTTAATATGCCTATTGTTTTATAGTCAGTAACAATAATATTTTTAAATGCTTGTTATTAATTATACATATTGGTTATTTGTAAATTGCCGCTTAACATTTCACTGAAGAACAGAAAAAAAAAAAAAAAAAAAAAAAACAACTTAACAAAACTTTAGTTCATTATCCATAGGTCAATTGGATGTTGGAATGCCTAATACTTCTTTTTTAAGGACTGAAGTCATATGAGAAGGCTTAGAATTTATTAGGTTAATATATACCAAGTTGTAGATAATACATAGTGCCAAAACATAAGCTCCATGGAGTATTGGGAAAGAAATTGGCAAGAACTCCAGTCATCAGCTGGACTCATCCTATTTCTGCCACTAACATTCTATGTAAAATAAATCCATTCACTAGGCCTGTCTTATTTTGCCCACTTAAACTAGTAGTAATTATAGGCAATTATTTGCCTGCAAGTGTTTGTTTTGTTTTGTTTTGTTTTTTGTGATGCCTAAACTTGTCAACTTAGACTGAAAAAAAAGTACCCCCCATTAGCAAGAAGTAGGTCTGTGAAGGAGTCAAGAGACAGTTAATTAAGTGGGAGACCCACCCTGAATGTGGGCAGCACCATCCTGTAAATTGTGGGGTAGGATGGAATAAGAATGGGAACTGGAAAAAGTTTGATAGCAATGTCTGCTTCCAGACCACTGTGCTATGATGTTCATTATTACATCACTAGGGTCCTCTCCACCATGGTGGAGTGACATCTCTGAAACTATGATATTGTTTTTGCTTGTATTTTAGATTTACTTTATTCTTAATCATTTGTATATTTAGGTCTGGGTAAATGTATGTTGTGTGTGTATATGCATTTGCATGTGTGCATGTGTGTGTGTGTGTGTGCATGCACAAGCATTCCTACTTGCAAAGGCCATAGCCATTAAATCACTAGCAAGTGGTTGGGGCTACATGACATGAGAATTGAACTTGGGTCCCCTGGGTGAGGAATGTGCATTCACTGAGCCATGTCTATAGCAGGACATATTTATATCATTAATTGGAGTTTTAACTATTACTGAACCTAAAAGATTAGTTAGTATAGGTAAGAGAAGACTCATGAAAAATGTTACTCCTTAGAACAGATACTGGATTTGCCTAATTAGATATATTTTATTTTAATAACTTTCCTATAGATTAAAAATATTTTCACACATTCTCATTTAATTTCGTGTGTAATTAATTTTTAACCTCTGTGGTACTAGGATTGGTGTGTAAGGTCACTAGCAAATGTGGTGGTCTGAATGACAATGTCCCTAGAGGCTCTTGTTTTTGAGTGCTGGGTCTTCAGTTAGTGGAAATGTTTGGGAAGGATTAGTCTTGTTGAAAGGGGTATGGCTTGGAGGCTTAAAAAGTACACACTGTTTCTAGTTACCTCTCCCTTTCTGTCTTGGGCTTGTGGATCAGGATGTAAGTTCTCAGCTATTACTCCAATGTCATGCCTGCCAGCCTTGTGCTGAATTCCCCATCAAGATGGTTATGGACTCGCACTCTGGAGCTGAAAGCCTCAGTAACCTTTTTATTCTATAAGTTGTCTTGTCATGGTGTCTCTTCACAAAACAAAAGTAGCTAAGACAATAGATGATCAATTACAAGATATATTAACGAATGATTCAAATATGCAAGTATATTGAGGATATTGGATTTGCAAAAAAGAAAATGAGATAATAAATCATTATGAATGATTTTAGTCTCTATCATTTAGGATAATCATCAAGTGGTTCCAAGTAATAATAGACATTCAAAAACATTTCTCCCAAATTATAAGTTTTTTCTTATTAACTCATTCATGAGTATAAACTAGTTACAATTTATAAAATTGTTTTCTTCTTGTTAAAAAGTTCAGTAATAGACAAGACTAGCCTGTTGTGTGAGACTCCCTGGATACACGGGTGGAGACTGATGGGGAGTTGTTGTGAATGAAGCTGCATTCAAGAAAAGACATCAGAGGGAGTACACAATATCACTACACTACTGCAACATTGTATTACTTCATTATCACTACATCATCAACTACATTATCACCACATCATCACTACATAACTACATTATCACTACGTCACCACATCACTACATCACTACATTAGTACATCATCACTACATCACTACATCATCACTGCATCATCATTCTGTCACTACATCAGAGGGAGTACACAACACTATAAACACTAACCTGGAACTGAGTGTTTCTGTCCTGATGAGATTTTATACGTCAAAACAGATCCTTCCTCAATGTAATGGAACTATTAAGGAGGTCCCTCTCTCTCACTCCTTCCCTCCTCTCCCTTTTTCTTCTATTTTCCTTTAGTTCAGCACATTGATACTTTATGGTAGTCCATTTTGTGTTTTTAAAAGAAAATATTTGAACTTCATAGGAACAGTTATTTAGGTAACAGTTTTGAAAGCTGAAAGTCCAGGACTGGGTGGCCTTGTCTGTGTGGCCTCTGGCCAGTGGCCACATTACATGGTGACAGGAGGGGATAAGAAGAAGAGATCCAGGATGAGACAGAAATCCAGAGACCAGTCTCCTCCTCTTCTTCTTCCTTCTCCTCCCCCTCCTCCTCTTCCTCCTCAACTTCTGCTTCCTCCTCCTCTTCTTCCTCCTCTGCCTTATTGTTCTCTTCCTCCTCTTTCTTGTTGACAGGGTTTTGGCACACAGATAAAACCTGCTTCAAATTCTTGAGTAGATTGGACTGCAGTCAATATCACCATGTGTTTTTAAAAAAATATTCTTGAATTGTATAGTTAATTATAATATTCCTCCCTTCCCTTCCCTTTCTCCAAATTCTCTCCAATATATCTTCACATCCTTCTTCAACTTTATGACCTCTTTCTTTCACTAATTGCTATATGTATATGTATATATATACATATATGTATATATGTATGTATTTATATAGATATATTTATTCCTAAATATTCCCTGTTGAGTCCATATAATGTTACTTGTATGCATGTTTTCAGACATACTATTAGGGATTGTTCTCCCTCCTAGATCCAAATATCACATAACCAAAAATAATGTGTTTTTTTTAAATTATGTCTTATTTCTTACAGAAAATAGCTCACTCTGCAAGGCCAGTAGTATTCTCTTCTAAGGACTATGCCATATGTCCCAACTACCTTGTACAAGCCCCCACCTCCTGGGGTCTCACTACACAATACCATCACTTGGAGAACAATTCTGCAGCACATGATCTTCATAATGAATGCTGATACTTTGTTTTCATTCCATGAAGATGTTTTTAGAAGGTTCTCACAAGAATCCTCCTGTAGACTGTTTTCTAAACATCTTGCCTTGATAGTTCTGAGATTTATCAGTCTTTCAGATGATATTTGTAGCCATAAGCTTTTCTACCTGGCCTCTTTGTTCCTAGAGTAACAACTTTGCGACTTAATTATTTATGAACAAATACCTAGGCTATAAACTGTGGCCTGTACCTCAGCTAGCTTGTAACTCATATTAGTCTCTTAAACCATTCTATGTCTGCCACATGGTTGGTTAACTCTCTTCTGTTTCATGCATTTGACTTCCTCAGAGTTTGGGGTCAATCTCCCTCTGTTGTATCTAACTCCCAGAGTTCCAATCTCTCTCTACCAGTCACTCCATCTTCTAATTCTGCCTCAGTTCATTGAACAATCAGTTTTTTATTGACAGGTGATGCTACCAAACAGTGCACAAGAGGTTATCCCTATAGGTAGTGGTTTTAATTGGTTGTGTTTTTTTTTAATACTTCTGTCTGTGATAAAGCATCATACACCATCACCATTTAGTATAGCCCAAGTCTAACTCATAATTCCTGTAACAAAATTGCTTTTCTGCCCTGTTCACATTGGCTTAGAAGGTTTAGTTACTTACCTGAGAGTAACTTCCTTCATGATAGATACATTTCAGTTTTAGGGAGAAAAACAAACAAACAAAAAAAGCCGTAGAGTTTTCAAAAATAAGTTACTAGATAGCTGAAAAATATGACAGAGGACACTGTAACATTCTGATATTTTATGAGAAACATAGCAGAATCATACACACCAGATTCTTTTGCCCAAGTTTTGGGGAGCTTCTATTCTATTGTATTTTCAGCATAAACATTGCATTTAGGATGTGTTCCTCAGTTTGTCTCTGTAACATGTTGTGCCTATAACTTGTATTTGCAAGAGCAGCAGGGGCATGGTGCCTTCACAGAAAGGTTTACTTGTATCTTTACACAATGTCCGTAGAAACGTAACTCTCAAAGACTACACTTAAGTCAGGAGCTGCCCAAGATTAGGTTTGGGAAGCTGAAAAAGAAACATAATAATCTCTTATCTGAACTTGGCTTTACAATATTTTGTGCTTATTAAATCGTATTATATCAGCCATTTTCTTCTGACCATTGCTCTGTGGCACATTTGCTTATCTGACCTTTTAATTTACCCCTCTTCATATATGCAGTAACCCCTTTCCCTGTCTTTCAATGTACAGTAATCTTGACATAATGAAGATTTTTAATTAGTTTCTTATCTTTGAAATTATGCCTTCAAATGTCTTGCATTGTAGGATGATCTTTTTTCTTCAAATATAGATATTTCTAGGATTTTCCTTTTGAATATGTCTTTCCTTTAAACTTCTGACTGAAAGACAAACCATTTTGAGCGTTTGTGCCATGACACACAATTTCAGAGCACAATTTTTTTCAAAGCATATGTGAAGAATTCCTTTACCTAAATATATGAAATAACTATCAATGTAACTCATCACACAGTGAAATCTAATGCTTTGAATAATTGAGTTAAACTGTGAGGTTTAGCTAACAACCCCTTTTCACTCAGATTCTTGTGTGTACAGTGAGGTATATGTATGTGTAAACATTCTTGTATAAGTGCACGTGAGCCAATGTGAGCATGCAGTGAGTGTAACACTTTAAAACACTGAGAATTAGATAAAATGTTCCTAAGTCACATTGTTCCTCTTTATGATTTTGTGCAATTTTTTTTTCAGATTCTGGGAGTGTCCTTGGCTGTCTCCTGGAGTCTGGCTTTACATTCTCTTAGGAGCGAGCTCCTACTTTGTATTTTCAGAGTCCAGATAACCTAGACCACATTTCCCTTCTTGAATTTTGATTTAAGTTGCCTTTTCACGAGATTGTAAATTTTTAGAGGTCAGGAGTAGACTTTTTTGCTGTAAAGTCCCTTGTGGAATTTTAGGTTAGATCCTTAGGACAGATTATTAAGCCAGGAACCCTGGGGTGTTTTCCATGTTACTCTTCTCACACAGCATAGAAACATGAGGTCTCTGGATCAGGATATGAAACTCTTCTTTTCAGAGAATTTTGCATTAACTGCTAGGCCACTAGTCTTTGTAAGCGAGTTATCTGTGTTTGCACCTGGAACCACTCAACTTCAAACAGGAAAGGCAAAGGTTGTATAGGATACTGGTATATATAATGTCCTTTGTTAGGAAAAATAAAAGATAATTTCCACATTCTTTTTTGAGAGAGGAGGAAGTCCCTGTTTAGTTGGGCAGTGATGTAAACAGATACCTGTTTCAGTCCAGACTCCTTTTTTCTCTTGGGTTACTGCTCAAATGTCCACTAACCCCTATTTTACTGTGCTTTGCTTAGAAAACTCTGGCAAGCAAAAACATGGAAATGTCCATGAATATTGTTTCCCAACTTAGGTAAAGAAGACAACATAGAATTTATTATCAAAAGTAGGCTCCTTTTGATCAAAAAGGGTATCATGAAATATTTGTCAGAATACCATGATCAAGTACAAAGAAAGACTGAGAAGTCATTTACCATATATCAAAAGGGGAAAGAATTCATTTTATCTAAATGCATTGTATGGGATGGATTGGAAAATGAATCTGAAAATTAAGTACTAAAACATCATAATAAAATATTCTTTAGAGATAGTTGGGGAAATTATATTTGTGTTACCTACAGCTGATGCATAATGTAGATATGCTAAATTTCTCAAGTCTGATAATTTCACTGAAGACATAAAAGATGTTCTTTTCTGAGGGGATATACAATTAATGTTCAAAGTTAAATTTTATATAGTGTCTATATGTATCATCTATCAGAAGAATAGGCTTTTTGTGTCTATTCTTGCATAGAGAGGGAAAGGTGTGGAAAAAAGGAGAAAAAAGAGTAGGTAAGAGAGAGAGTAAGTAAGAGAAAGAAGGGGAAGGGTAAAAACAGGAGAGTTCAGTAAAATAAATATGGTATTCAGCATTGTCTTCATGGAACCCTCTTGATGGTTCAAACTTTTAAATTAAAAAAGTAAGAAATGTTTACCCTGAGATAACAAGGGTAGACTGGAAGTGTGTTCAATGAAGCCAGGGCAGACAAGGCACTGTTTATAAAGCACATACAGCATGCCAATTATTATCCTAGGATTAGAGACATAGATTAAGGTAGATTTCTTTTCTTTTAATGAGCTCATTTCAAAGAGGATAAACCAGGTTAATGGATGCCCGGCATATGATATAGGAGATACTTTTATGTCCCTGTGCATTTTGCATGAGTTTAAATACATTTTGCTGAAAACTAAGACCTTTAAGACAGAGATGATAATTTACAACTTTGTAGGTAGGGAAAAGTTCAGATGTCCAAACTTTGCTTTGTAAAGTGGCTCATACCTGGAGCCTTAGAGCCATGTCTAGGCTGAGAATATAGAAACACTGGGCTCACATGGCACATGGGAAGCCCTGTCTTCATATCAAAGGCTAGAGTTAGACCCTAGGAGGCTCCCTTTCAACACACACCCGTTGTCTTAAGAGGCTAGTGGCAGATTACAAAGAATCAGGGGAACTTAGTTTGAAAAATAAACTTCTCATCTGTCCTGTATGAACTCTGCATATTGTGGACATTTAACCTGGCTCCCATCACAAGACCTCAAGGCGAAGAGCAGCAACTGCACAAGCTGTGAGATCTCAGATATGTGTCTCTGACTCAGATGAAATCTGAAATTCACAGTGGAAACTGTTAAAAGGAGAAATGCCTTCAGTTTCTGTGTTCCCAAAACTCAGAAAAGGGAGTGGCTATGGTCCTTTGGGGTTTGACTAGGATTCTCAAGAGTTACGACTCCCCAACAGAGAGAGGAAGCCTATTTCACAATTATTTCCAATAATATGTATGGTAATTGTAACACATGGGATATTGCATTTTTTAGAAGGCCAGTGCCTTATCCATAGGCCACAGACTAGAATATATTCCATTGTTTAAACTCATAAAATAATATTTATTCCCTTCTTGCCTCATATTGAAGGATTATTAAAAAAAGACAACATAATACAAATGCCACTGAATTGATCTCTAGGGAGGCAGGGTAACAACCGAGAGTATCTCTAGCTGCAGAGCTGGTCAAATCAGAGTTGAAATCTCTAGCATAAGAGCTTGAACTTGTTAATAGGTTCAACTTATTAAAAGCTGGGAGCCTATGATGTGCTTTTCTAAGAACAGTGTTCAGTCACTTACAACATATCTCAGTGTGAGCACACAGGCTACTTAGCACCCCACTCACCCCCTCAAAGAAAACAGAAAGAAAGAATTCCTGCTAAATGAGTATTTGTCTTCCCTTCTTTCTAATTCTACACTTTGCCCCCTTTTTAAAAGACTATCCCATGAGAGGAGGAAAGGCAATTACAAGACATCATTTCTACTATTTACCCATCTCTGCAAATATTTAATTCTTGGAGTAGGGTTTCATACACATCAATCCTACTTTGGAAACTGAATGCATCTGTGGACACATAGAGAGAGGTTCTTTAGAAGATGGCATCAGGGGTTCAGGAAATCCACAGAGACCACAGACCTGGGAAGCATGTAAGCTATCTTCTTGCTGGAGTACAGGCAATTTGCAGTACTGGTCAGCTTTTAAGTGACTCTTAGGCCAAAACAAACTAATGGAAAAGCAAGTTTCATTGACCATATAATTTATAGAATATTAGGCCTTATTGAAACTGTCTGGAATCTTCAAGAAGATTTTTATAATTTTTATAAATTTATTCTTTGAAAATTTCTTCCATTATATAATATATATTTTGATGACCATTACCTGCCAACAACTCCCACAGAGCCCCACACCATGTTTTTCTCCAAAGGTCCTTTTGTTTTTAAGTTTCCTAGTGATAAACAAACCCTCAAACAAAACATTTAATGGACTTCTTGAATTACACACTCAAAGTGTATGAACTCAGACATCAAGCCTTGCACATTTCAGAGGTTCAGACCCCTTGAGTTGCCATCTCCTAACTATAGTCTCCTGATTACATATCAGATATATTTCTTGTTCCAGTGTTTATTAAGTAGACCAAGGGGGAGAGAGATAGAGAGATAGAGAGAGAGACAGCTGTAAGTATTTGTGGAAAGAATAACAGAAAGAAAGCCAGGGACATAGGGCACAGCTTTATTCTCAGACACAAAGCTCCCTGAGTTTGAGGCCAACCTGGTCTACATAGCAAGTCCCAAGGCAGCCGTGGCTGCATAGTGAGACCCTGTTTTTTATTTGCTTGTTTTTAGAACAGAAGGAAAACAATTAAACATAAATTGCTATAAACAACCTTTTTATACAAAATTAGGTAAAACAAAGATATGTACTATCTTAGAGATTTTATTGCTGTGATGAGGTACCATGACCAAAGGCAAGTTCGGGAGGAAAGGGTTTCTTCGGCTTCTATTTTCACACCATAGTCCATCATTGAAGGAAGCTGGGAGAGGAACGCAAAGGAGCCTGGAACCTGGAGCAGGAGCTGATGCAGAAGGCATGGAGTGCTGCTTACTGGCTTGCTCTCCATGGCTTGCTCAGCCTGCCTTCTTATAGAACCCAGGACCACCAGCCCAGGGAAGGCATCTTCTACAGTGGGCTGGGCCCTTCCATACAAATCACTAACTAAGAAATTCCCTCTCAGCTGGCTGTTATAGAGGCATTTTCTCGATTAAGGTTCCCTCTTTTTAGATAACTCTAGTTTGTATGTCAAGATGACCTAAGACTAGCCTGCATATGTACTAATGAAAACGAGTTTTATGTTTCACAAGCAGTATGAATTGAGTGAGTTTGCTACACATTCTGCCTCTATTTGAGATCATGGACCAACCAAATGGATATAGGCTGTTTGTATACCCTTGGTGGACAGTAATGTATGCCAAGACTGTTTGATTCACTCTCCCAAGCAGAACTGCAGTATCATTATGAGCAGTGATTGCTTAGTTATTATCAACCCGCATCCTTCAAGCTGGTTTCTACCACTTCTTTCTCCTTAGCGTCTCTCCACGAGAGACCTCTCAACTGAAGCTTAATTAAATGTGAAGAGGAAGCCTGAAACCTTTGAATTAGCCTTCCCATTCACGCCAGATTTCTTTCACTCTCACAGAGCCAAGAAATATGTCTCTCCTTCTGTCACATCACTAACAGTCCCCGGCTGGAAGAATCATCATGCTACATAAATCATTTGATGGAAAGATCCTTAAATACCAGTTCTGAGCTGGGATGGGAACATAATCCATTCACTGGATTCATTCCGTAAAGTATGTGTCCCCAGATAGACTTTCTGGAACTTGAAACTTACCTGCTACATAGTTTAAAGGATGTTATTGACTTTTTTTCTATTTCAGAATAACAGAAGTGTTTGTATTTTTTTGTGACCTTATCTTTGTTTATTTCATCTTTCAGTTGACATTCAGTATGTAGTTCACAAGGTTCTGCCCTCAGGGAAAACGTAGAACACTAACAGAGACACAGAAATCAACTCCCACCAACAGTGAGCAGAGTGCCATGTCTGGGTGAGCAGAGTGTCCTGTCTGGAGCCAATGAACTCACTATGTGAACACACAGTTATGACCTGGAGGTCAAAAGAAGCTTTCCAAGCAGGTGACGACTATGTAGTTTTCTGAAAGGTGAGGCAAGTTAATCCGAGGAGTGAGGTGAACATTTTAAGAAAAGCATCGAGAACAAGATTTCAGTAAGACAAAGAAGAAGGAGGAAATTGGTGAATGGCTATTCTGGACTGAGGAGGCTGTGAGAGAGGAAGGAGGCAGAGAAACATGGCAGGTCTAGGGGGCCCATAGCCTCAGACTTTCCCCTTTATTTTGTTTAGGAGCTTTCCCAAAGTGTGAGACACCTCCACTGACCCTCCTGATACAAAGTTAATCTTTATGTAGCATTCCTGTCAAGATGAACTGTAATATTCCATTAAGAACACATTCCTGTGTTGTGTTTCTGTTTTTCTCCACAGTAATCATCTTAGTGAGATACTTCACATTTGTATTGGATCAAATAAAAATAATTCAATCAATGAACTTGCCTTGTTAGGAGTCTTTCATCATTTAAATCTCAAGTGAGTTACCTTTGCCATTATATAATTTAATTTTAAAGGGTATTCTGATGCAAATCAACGTAGCTGACACCACATCAGAGCATGCTCCATGCACAGGGCACAGGCGTTGAGCAGGCTTCAGCATAATGTTTTTCTTTCTTTCTGGGGCTAGCATTTTCCCTTTCCTATAAAAATTACTTTGATTTTATGAGCTAAAAACATGGATAGGGCTTATTTGAAGATAATATTTCTTTTGAATCCTACAAATGCACATATTGCATCAGATCACTCTACAGCAATTTACAGTTTGCACTAACTGGTGTGTTAGAGCTTGCTCACCTTATATCCCCATAACCGTGGATGCTTTCCTTAAAATTAGTGCCAGGGAAGTCATTATGATCAGCTGATGAGGGAAGTCACAATGAAAAGTTTCATTGTGAAACTTTTGTTACATTTTATTTATTTGTATGTGTGTTTGTATGTGTGTGGGGGAGTGGGGGGGTAGGTGTATGTGAGTGCATGTGAATGTCAGAGAACAATGTGATCTTCAGGAGTTGGTTCATTCCTTCCACCATGTAGTTTGTAGGAATTATATTTAGTGTGTCAGGCTTGAGAGCACATACCTTTCATCACTGAGTCAACTAAAAGCTTTGAAAAGAATTAACCCAAGCAAGTGGACACAGCCCCTGGCTGTAGAATGGGTCAGGCCTTAATGTGTTCTGTGGAAGCAAGTTTCCAATGAGTGAGCTCTGTTCTTTGTATCTTGTACAGAAATGTGAGTTTTTGCTTCTGTCAATGATAGAATTAGAGTCCTATTCTGCTCTCTCTTTGTTTAGTTAATATAAGCAAACAACCAAGTGAATTCAAATATTGGATGAACAGAACGTCTTAAAGGCATCTACAGAGCAGCAGCTCTGCCTTCTCGGGTGTGTTTCCCAGGGTGACGTTTGTCAAGTGTGGCTTCTGTCTGTCCAGTGCGTTCCCATAGCCCGAACTGCTGCTCTTCAGCACTCAGGAATGCTGCCGCTGCTTTCTCCTCTCACCTTCTCCCTCACACAGATCTGTGCTCAGA
Source organism: Mastomys coucha (assembly GCF_008632895.1). Lineage (NCBI taxonomy): Eukaryota > Metazoa > Chordata > Mammalia > Rodentia > Muridae > Mastomys > Mastomys coucha. The sequence goes on along the minus strand of NW_022196896.1, from coordinate 60,731,122 downwards.
GTGTTCAGTGGCAGTCATACTGTGGATTTAAAATGCAGACCTGGACCATAACTGTTCGTTGGGATTCATAGGCTCTGATTCCAAAACGCCTACCAAGTATTCTCATTACATGTTGTGGTAGTCTTAAACACCAGGCATTTTTTTCCAGCAAATTCTTACTCAAATATTGATAAGAATGCTTAAAATAAAATGATGAATAACCATGACATTCTAAGAGTTACATTTGTGGCAGAACTGAAGCAAAAATTATCAAAGTATAAAATAATTTCTCAAATATTTAAAGCTTCATTGGGAAGGACTCAATATACTTTCCATGAATGAAAATAGAGCAATAAGATACTTTGTATATTCCCAGGCAAGAAGTATTACAATTTTCTTATTAAGATGGGAAGATAACAGACAATACCCATGCACAGACTTGGGGAATAAAACAAAGATTGCTGCTGAGCAGACATTTATGAGGTGGGTGAGATGGAAAGATGAGGGCTCCCAAAATAAAGGAATCTTTAGAAAGCAAAACATAAGAAGAGAGGATAGTGGGTCCTTTCAAGAGAGTACCGTCTCAAGTGTGAATAACTGCACAGGGTGGGGATGATGACATAGACCTAAGGGAGAGCCACGGAATGGGTGTAAGCTGGCTACTCTCAGTACCAGTGCACGTCATGGGCAGGAGTAAGTGAGAAAGGGAGAGAAGGTGGAAGAGTGGAGGACAGAAGAGAGAGGGGAGGAAGAGGGCATCACACACACACACACAAATATACATAAACACACACATACACACATGAAGAGAGACAGAGAGAGAGAGAGACAGACAGAGACTGAGAGAGGGAGACTGACTGACTGAATGATAGGCTGGTAAAGAAGAGAAGAGAGACTCTAAAAACCCTCTGGTTGTGGGGTAAACAACATATAAAGATCAAGAAAAGAGGCAAAATAGCACAAAGGGTCTACTCTCTCCAGAAGATAGAGAAAGGGACTCAAGAAGTGATGAACATGGACTCTGTTCCTGTGAGAGTGCTGGCCTTTTACCTCCTGAGCCATTTTGCTCACCTCTATACTTAGTGCCTAACTAATATATATATATATTTATCTTTTAATTTTGAGGTTATAATTAAATAATCTCCCCCTTTACTGCCTTTCTCCCTCCAACTCTCTCATATACTCCAACTTGTTCTCTTTCAAATCCATGGCCTCTCTATTTTGATTAATTGTTATTAGGTGTGTATCTGTGTGTTCCTGAACACACAAATACAACTTGCTCAGTCAGCATAATGTTACTTGTATGTATATTTCAGGGCTGACCATTTGGTATTAGATGACCAGTTGGTGTGCTCTTGCTTGGGGAAGACTATTTCTCCTGCTCTCAGATACCCATAGCTCTTTGTGTAGGATTGAGGACAGGGTTGGCCTGTTTTCCCATCCTCCCCCTTCCTGGAGTCAGGCCACGTTTTTAGGGCACAGGTTGACCTAGGATGCTCATCCCTGGTCCATCCTTGTCTAGGCTCCATTGCCTCCTGCAAGATGTTCTGTCAAGTTGTCAGAAATATGTAAAACCTTTTTCTTTGAGAGAAATTTTACTTCTGGCTGCCACCAGCTTTCATCCTTTTTTTCTTGGCTTAAAATTCCATGGAAGAAATGTCAGTTTCTTGGGTCGTTAATAGTCTGGTAGCCAAGGCGAGAGGGCAGTGTCTTTAGAATATTTTCATTTCCACAAGGAGAGTTGCAGTATTGTTTTTGAATCATTTTACTTTTCTTAAGATTAAATATAAACTAAAATCATTTATTGCTATCTCATGTTGATAAGTCGAATATAAATAGTTATCACCACGAACAACGTTAAAAATATAAACTGATCTACCATTGTTTCGGGCAATTTGTTGGTATTGAGCAATTTATTTTTTTAAAAAAAAGCTCATGATATTTTAGCCAGAAATACTCCTTTCAGAGTTTAACTTTCAATATAAATTTGCATAGTATCGTTTGTCACAAGTTAACAAGAGAGAAGACAATCACTATAAGCTATAGAACATCCATTGATATCAGCAGGATGAAGCTTGTTTTAAGACTGTAGGGAAGAATTCGTCTCTGGACCTGGCCTCCTCTTACTGTTAGCAATGACCTCTGTACAGTGCGCCTCAGGTTCTTGTTTCCTGTTCAGCAATTAGAATTTATACATTGACAGGAAAGTGAAAGGACAAAAGTTGGACAGAGTACCAGCTGAAGCGCTGGCCACCTAAAGTAAGTTACCATCTGCGACCTATGCCGAAGTCCTTACACCTTTCAGCCTGGGGCAACTTTAGGACAGCAGAACACACAGCATTTGCAGCAAGAAAACTATTCCATATATACTATCAGTTTTAGTTGTTGACATGAAGTGCTAAAATAATCCACTTCAGCTTCTAGGGATCTGTTGACCTTTTTTTTTTTTTTTTATTGGTTATTTTATTTGGTTACATTTCAAGTGTTATCCCCCCTCCTGGTTTCCCCTCCAGGAACTTCCTGTTCTTTCCCCTTCCTCCGTGCCTCTAAGAGGATGCTCCCCCCACCCACTCCTGCCATACCTCTCTAGCATTCCCCTACACTGGGGCATTGAGCCTCCACAGGACCAAGGGCCTCCCCTCCCATTGATGCCAAATAAAGCAATCCTCTGCTACATCCACGTCTGGAGCTATGAGGTCTCTTTATATGTATTCATTGGTTGGTAGTTTTGTTCTATGGGGTCCAGTTAGTTGATATTATTGTTCTTCTTATGGGATTGCAAACCCCTTCAGCTCCTTCAGTCCTTTCTCTAACTCCTCAATTGGGGTCCCCAGGTTCAGTCCAATAGTTGGCTGCAAACATCTGCATCTGTATTGGTCAGGCTCTAAAAGAGCCTCTTGGGGGACCGCTGTGCCAGGTCCCCGTCAGCAAGCACTTCTTGGCATCAGCCGTAGTGTCTGGGTTTGGTGTCTGCAGATGGGATGGCAGTCTCTGGATGGCCTTTCCTTCAGTCTCTGCTCCGCTCAGTCCCTGTATTTTCTTTAGACAGGAATAATTCTGAGTTAAAGTTTTTGAGATGGGTGGATCTAGAAATGATGACATTGCCCTAACAGACTGAAATCATTGAAGCATGCCATTAAGATCACTATTCGATGTTCAGTTATTGCAAACCACGTTATAACGATGAGTATGTTAATAACAGATTTTTACCATGTGTGTGTTGGCACTAGTCACTCAGTGGATGATTAGCGTTACTAAGGTAAGTGCAGAGAACTGAAAACAAATCCTGAGACTGGGAGAATGCGGTGTAGATGAAATCTGAACCATGCTGGCTGAACTCACTGTGGGGGCTGGGTCTTTTACGGGCATGTGATGGTTTCCATATGTATAAAAGAAAATTCTTTAAGTCTATTAGGGAGACAGGTAAAAGAATCAAATTTGTGACATGATTCCAGAGCATAGGACTAGAAAGCATGGAGTCAGAGAAAGAAGAAGCAATAACAGGGAGTGTTCAGAAAGTGTCCTGGCAGTGCTGGGTAGGAGCATGGACATCTCTACCCCTTGACTGGATGACTGAGGGTTGTCCCTAGAGCCATCCTGTCCCTCCAGTCTCAGGCTGCCTTTGACCTTTTAAAGTGACCTCACATGGATCTCAAAGCTGTAAGGGAGAGCATTTGAAATTGTCCACCAAGGCTGCAACAAGAGTCAGACGTAGGTCAATGGGAGTATGAAGTCATTTAAAGTATTCAACAGGACATAGGTGCTCTGACAGTTCATCAGCAATGAGCTTTGAAACAAAAACATGAATCAGTCAACATCCTAGCCACTCTGAAAATAAATAGAAAACCCAGCATGTTTTTCTGTTCCCAAAACTGGTTTCAATTGCTTCCCAGCATCCTCCAGGTCAAGCCACAGGCTTCCCAATGCTCCTCATACCTCTCCCCCTATCCTAGGCCCAAACAGATTACCACCAGCTAACAGGTAACATCTGTCTTCCAACTCATTTCATAGGATGCTATTTTCATTCTGCCTGAGCCACATTTCAGAAGATAGCAGGCAATTACCTCTTAGTTTTCTGATAATTTATTTGTGTTAATTTCATCCAATTTCCTGTAATACAATTTTAATGTGTGTGTGTGTGTGTGTGTGTGTGTGTGTGTGTGTGTGTGAAGTAAGGTCCTGAGGATGTATTAATCCAACCAGATGCGACTATATCCACTACCACATTTTTTTAGCTAAATTTGAAACAAGCTTTATTAAATGTTGGCCAGGTCCATACCTGGGATTCCCAGAGTATGGTATTGGATTACGTTATTTTGAACCTTATAAAGGCAGAACCCAGAAGTCTGTGTACTTCTCACTTTTGTCCAATCAGGAGCAAACATACATTCTGATGTACTTCCAGATTACATACCTCCTGTCTAAGTGTGATCAAGCACTCGTTCCATGCAGTTGGGCACAACCAAGCTTGTTTACCAAAGTGAAAACACATGGCTTGTTATCCTACATGAACAACAACCCCAACATTCCAGGAAGCTATCTGTCCTTGGGCAAGTGGGATTTACAGGTGAGAGGGATTTTTTGTTTTATAAATCTCTTATGCATAGTAATTAAAACTCAACACATTACTTTAGCTATTACAGATGTAGCTCAGCTGGTAGCATTTATGCGTAGCACACAGCATGCATGAGGTCTGGATTTGATTCCTACCATGAAATAAACTGAACATAGTGGTACAAGCCTGTTATGCTAATATCCCAGCCAGTAGGTGGAGGCAGGAATATCAGAAATTCAGGTCATTATGAGCCACATATCAAGGCTAGCCCTGAAGCAGATAACATGGAGCCCTGGAAGCAGAGAAAAATAAGTTAAGACATAGGTCAATGGGACACAGAGTCTCCTTTAGTTAAGTGTAGTCATGTGACTATGTTCCTATGATGGAACTCAGCAAGAATAATGTTTGCCAAGGCATGGAAATGTAGGACAGTTCTTACTTTATATTTATTAGTGAAGCTAGCCTCGAGGAGAATCTGGATGCCAACTTTCAAATGCAGCCTATGCTACCAAATAACCCTATGAAATAGCAGACTACCTTCCTCTTCCCCTATGTAAAACAGAGCTAAGTTGCATCTATTGTATAAATCTGAAGTACAATCACATGACTTTACTCATAGACCTTTGTTGCTTTAGCAACTTGTTTGTTATAACAATCATCTGACGTTAATTAGTACTACTTTATAATTGAAAGCACTTCACAGAACATATCCAAGTGCTTACTCTCCTACTATACTTTATACACTGTGTTTTTATCTCCACTCTTAAATCAAGGCACTGAACGAAAAGTTATCAAGGACTTGGGGTCAAGCTTAAGACAGATTACAGGACTTGGAAGATGAGACAAATAGCTGCTATGGAAGCAGCCACAGAAGTCTACAATCCGTAATAATCATGCCAGCCAGTGCACAGTGAGTACAAAGGCTAAGGCTGAGTCAAGACAGAGCATTTTCTTGTGCTCACCCTGCTGCATGGCCAACCTCTCAGCTCTCAGCTGTCTTGCAGTCCTAGAGGTTTCTGAGGAATAACTAGGTTTGTGAAGTTAATTTGTTTTTGTCAGTACTGAGGGTTGACTTCTAGCTGCAGTTGTTTCCACAGGCCTTCTTACTTGGTGCCAATCGCACAAGGCTTTCTTAATAAAGCTCTGTGCCTTTCATGTCTAGTAAAATATGGCTGTCTTTTTCATCCTACTCTGTCTAGGATGGGATTTCATGACAGACAAAGCTAGAAGAAGTTTGCAATTGATTGGAATTACGCTGGGCATAAGAACATTAAAGAATGCCTTGTAACTCAGTATGTAGTTTGAAATCTATGAACATCTATCAATATCTATGGCTTTTTCTCAGGTGCATAGTACAGCTCCATGCAAATGCTTTTAAATGTAAGTTTTATTGAGATAGAATCCATATGCCATAAAATTCAACCCTTTAAAGCGTAGTAATTTGTAGTGTGTTTTAGCACAATAGTACTGTCTAACTCAGAATGCTTTCCTCATAGCACAAAGAAATTTTATATCCATAAGTGGTCTATACCCATTCCTCCCTCCAGTCCCTCATAATAGTTAACATACTATATGTACTGCTCATTTGCATATTGTAAACACTTCCATATGAATAAAATCATATTGTATACTGTTTGTAATGACATGCTTTTCCACTTGGCATAACATCTTTCATCAATTTTTGAGCATAATTTAGTTTTTCATTCTTTTTAAAAAAGATTTGACCATTTTTATTTGATGTGTATGAATGTTTGCCTGCATATATACCTGTATACCACATGCATGCAGAGGCCAAAAGAAGGGGCAGATCCTCTGGAATTGGAATTACAGATGTTGTGAGCTGCCATGGGTTGCTTGATAACGAAATTTGGGTCCTCCGGAAGAGTAGCCAGTGCCCAACCACATAGCCACAGAGCCATCTCTCCAGCCCCAGTTTTTTTTCATTACTTTTGTTTTGTTTTGTTTTGTTTTGTTTTTCAAGGCAGGGTTTCTCTGTGTAGCCCTGGATGTCCTGGAACTCACTCTGTAGACCAGGCTGGCCTTGAACTCAGAAATCCACCTGCCTCTGCCTCCCAATATGGCCAAATAATATTGTACATAATATTGCTTATAACATATTTTATTATCCTATTCTTTATTTAACAGGTCTTTGAGTTGTGTCTACTTTTGGTGATTATGAGTAATATGCCTATGAACTATTATTGTACACCAGAATTTGTGAAAATAAGTATTTTTCAAAATTTTTTTATATATATTTCTGTAGGAATCCAGTTTCAGAGTCACATGACAACTCCATCTTTATTTAGCTTTCTGAAGGACTCACATCTTCATAACAGTAGAAGAACTTTACAGGTTCTCAGAGCCCTTGCCAATACTCCATGGACTCTGGCTCTAATCATACCTCTCCTGGAGGTGTGACTTAGCTTTCCCCCTGGTGGTCTTGATATACATTTCCTAGGTTAGACTTGTGATTGACAATTTTCCCCAAACGCATTGGCTGTTCCAACTGGAGAAACATCTACCTCTGAGTCTTTGTCCATTTAGTTTATATTGGATTATTTGTGTGTTGGTGGTTTTGAGCTGTGAAAGTTCACTTGCATGCTCTGAATGAGGTTGTTCAATGAGATTTGTGAATCGTAGACTTTTTCCAAGTTGATGAACCATCTTTACATTTTTGAGAGCACCCTTTGAAGTTAAAAACAAAAAGGTGTAGTTTTGGTAAAGCCCGACTATTGTTTTGGCTCTCGTAGTTTTGATGACATCTTTATGAGTTACTGCACAATTCTAGGTCACAAAGATGCCCTCAATTTCTTCTGAGCTTCCCACTTTTCTCTTTTACCTGTGGGGCTGTGGTCCTTTCTTCATTTTCATTTTTGTATATGATTTAAGTAGAAGTGCGTTTTGTCCTTTTGCATATGGATATCCAGTTATTAAACCTAATTTATTGAAAGTCTGTTCCTTCCCCCATTCAATTATTTTGGCAGCTTTGTCACAAATGAACTCACGATAAGCATGTGGGCTGCTTTCTCAGTTCGGAATCCTATTCTGTAGATCTGTGCACTTATCCTTACACATGCACCCTGCTCTCCTACTTTGTATAGCCTGGCGTGAGAATTCTCTAGCACCATTCTTACTTCCAAGATTGCTTTTTTGCAGTTCTGAGTCCTAGAATTTCCACATACTTTTTAGGAATAAGTTGAAAGTTTTGCAAATATGGTCCCTTGTATTTGCTAGGGATTGTATGGACCCTACCGATGCACGTGTAGAGGCTGGTCCTCCAGTCTATGAGCACTGGTTGTTTTTGCAGCTTTTTAGACGGTGCCTTATAGCTGGGTGTCCAGCACTGCATGCTGATCATTGAACTTATGAGTACTTTCCTTTTCCTGGTGTTATTATCGATGTAATGGTTTGATTCACTCAATGCCAAAGGATTAATGAATCTCCTTGAATACTGATCTTTAATATAACCTCAACTAAAATGCCTATTGTTGCTAATATTATAATTGATGGTGTTCTTAAAATTCTTTATGTAAAACCAGGTCATCTGAAGATATTACTTCTTTCCCAGTTGGAATATATTTAACTTGGGTTTCTTGACTAATCGCTCAGTATAGTTTTGACTGGAAGCTAAGTGTGGGTGGTCTTTGACATTAAGCATGTTGTTGTTGTGGGCTTTTTACATATAATTTTTTAATAGGTTGCAGAAAATTCCTTCTGTTTCTCCTTGTTTGGTTTGTTGTTGTTTTTAATTATAAGATGATTTTGAATTTTTTCATGGGCTTCTTCTACCTTAGCTAATATACAAGCCCTATGCATGTTTGTGACCACCCATGATCCTAGATATACTTTGGAGTTTATCAAAACTCTCAGTGGAATGCCATTTGTTGTTGTTGTTGTTGTTATTATTATTATTATTATTATTATTATTATTATTATTATTATTATTATTTGCTTGTTTATTTTTGAGATAGCCTTGCTATGTAGACCAGGCTGGTCTGGAACTCTCAGAAATTAGCCTGCTTCTGCAGGGAGTGCTGGGATTAAAACTGTGGCCAACCATGTCCTGATGATTTTTCTTAGACTTTTTAAAGTAACTCTTTGTGAACTCTGAGCTCTCACAGTTAATACACTGTTATTTTTTTTATTTACATGTAAATTTCTCCATTCCCAGTTTCCCCTCCAAAAAACAAAGAAACAAAC
>NW_022196896.1:60704428-60721850 GCF_008632895.1 Mastomys coucha | reverse complement strand
AGCCATTTGGTGTTCATCAATTGAGAATTCTTTTTTTAGCTCTGTACCCCATTTTTTAATAGGGTTATATGGTTCTCTGGTGTCTTACTTCTTGACAGTTGTTGAGCTTTTCAAATGGATGGCTTGGTGATTAGATGATTTTCACAGCCCTAATTAAGGTCTGAGAACATGACTCTCTGGAAGGGCCTGGGAGCTTTGATTCTTGCTTCCTGTTCCAGTAGCCCCAGGAAAATTCTAGCTTTAATACATTTTTTTCTTGACATCTTATCTAAGGTGTCTCTTGAAACCTTTTGCTTTCTGCTGGAAACATCTGCTCTAGTGTTATATAGATTCCAGTTCTAACCCATTCTGTGAACCGTGCTAGTGAATCTGGTAGCTTTAAGTGCTTGTGTATTGACAGGGTACACCAGAGAGATTAGCAAATGTCTCCCAAGCAGAACAAAGCAGAACAGCCCCAAATGCCTGTCTACTTGTTTATATCACCTTTCCTTTCTGCATGCGTTCAGGGCCTTCTAAGTTGCATTTCTGCTCATTTCTTTCTATTATTTGTTTTAAGAAAAAGGGTCTTCCTACTCTCTTAATCTGCATTTGCCAGAAAAGAAATAGTCACATCAACTGGAAACACAGTGTAAAACTCTGAAGAAATATGTGGCTTTTAATAATACTTTATTTATCAGTTTTTTTCCTGAAGAAACTTTTCACATGAAATTTTAGGGAGGAAGGGAGAAAGAGAGGTAGGTAGGGAAAGAGGGAGAAAGTGAGAGATGGGGAAAGAGAGGAGAGAAGGAAGGGAGGGAGAGAGGGAGAGAGGGAGAGAGAGACAGAGAGAGAAAGAGAGAGAGAGGGAGAGAGGAGGGGGAGGGGGAGGGAGAGAGGGAAGAGAAGGGAGGGAGGGAGAGAGAGAGTTGATTTGCTTTTAAAACTCATGTTGTGTGTTCTAATCCTTAAGTATCCAGTTGATTTAGTATTGTAAAATAAATGAGCTTTGTATTATATGACACCAAACAGCAGTCTACCTAATAGGGCTTTGTGTGATGATGGAAATAGTCTCTTTTGTGATATCTAATATAGTAAACTCTAGCCACACATAACCAATGAGCATTTGGAATGTGGCTATTGTGAATGAGGACTTGATTTCCCTTTTTCTTTTTGGGGAAACAGTCTTCTATAACCTTGACTGCCCTCTAACTCTGTGTGGGTATGTGAACTCCTTAACCTCCTAACTCCACTTCCCAAGTGCTAGAATTAAGTATATGCATTCTATGCCAGTCGAAGAATTGAAAATTTAATTTTATCACATACATGTTGGCTACCACAGTGTTAGAGCAGGGTGCACCTTCTTCCCTGCTCAGCATGCATCACTTGAGGGTGACTTTCCTGTTCGCAGCAGCCACACATTACTTTTTAAATTTTGATATAAAGTTATTGTAGCAAAGCACATACCAGTGGTTCTGGAATCCATACTTGATGCACACACTTGTATTGTTTGGATGATCTATCACTTTCCGAATGCTCAGAAATTCACTCTCTGAGACCCAAAGCCCTGACCTTTTATTTTGACAGAACAACAATAGTTAACTTCTCACAATTTTCCCATGGTGCACTTATAGTGACAAAGAAGATGAGGTAATTTCTCAGCCATGTTATCTTGGTCTATATGCAGCTCTCTGTGACAAGAAAATGAAATGAAAAATCAACGAATGAGGAACAATTATTGTCCTCTAAATGATATACTTCTGTGTATAAACATTAGAGATGCTTTACACGAGTTTGCATAGTAAATGAGACAAATTCTCAGAAATATTATTTGAAGGCATGAATTTTGGCATATCTTGGAACCAAATGGAAGGCAATAACTTTATAATAATTTTCAAGTTATTTTTGCATTCTACCAACATTTCTATAAGAGCAAATTTGAAGCATAGGGTGGTAGTAACATAAACAGCCATAAAGATTCAACAATGATTGCCTTAAAGTGTCCTAGTTACCATGGTGATTCCACTGCAATTATCTCATCTTCCAGTAAACACTCACATTCAGGTTTAGCTATAGAATGTTCCGATTATGTATGTATGGTTTGTTAAAGGGGAAGCAGCCCACCTATGTTTTTATTAGTCAAAATGATGTCATATGATGATTATGGCTTACCTTGGACAGTTGGCTAAACAGCTTTTGCAAATTAACCAAATGTAATTTATTTTAAATGTTGTGTATGAATTATGAATTGGAATGGGAAACAAAAAGCAAGCACCACTGCCAATAACTCATGCTGTTAAAATTATGTTGTAGCATTGGCATAAAAACACACTGTAGTGTAAATAATGTAATGTCGGTGTCAATTATCTTGCAGGAAACGGGGAAATCAAAAGAACCAACTTGGCCATAAGCCTCAAAATATGATGCCTTCATCTTTAGCAACCATTGAGAATGGATGTTCAGTTAAGCAGGCGATTTCTGTTCTGTTAGAGATGATACTTCACATTTGTATACATAAATACCCACGATACAGCAAAGGTAATTGAATAGTGCATTAAAGTACAACATGACGTGACTTAAATGATTTGGAAGTTGTCAGTCATCAAAATGCAACATTTTAAATAATATTGCATGTGCATATGTTATATAGAGATTTGACTATACCATAGGACAAACAGCAGAGCGATAGAACTAAGGCTAGAAGCCGTATCTTCTCATTCTAATCATGTAGTTCAACAACATGAGGGCAGGAGAAAAACCATGCTAATAGCTCACTGGAATTTACTCACTCATTAAATTGCTATAACTCCCATCCTGTTGATCTTGCAACCATGAAGCAATGGTCAAATGATACTATTAGGATATAGAGAATGTGTGGTGTGTTCTGATTGAATAGAGACCTGCTGAAAAAGCACATCTCATATGTATTAATCTATATCTCATATATAATTAATATAATTTAATGTATATGAGTACACTTTTGATGTCTTCAGACACACCAGAAGAGGCCATTGGATCCCAGTGTAGATGGTTTTGAACCACCATGTGGCTTTTGGGGATTGACCTCAGGACCTCTAGAAGGGCAGTCAGTACTCTTGACTACTGAGCCATCTCCCCAGACCTCTTAAAGCATATCTTATTTCAAGGCAAATGGCAGACATTCTAACTGAGAGAATATCTTGAATAAGGACTGCACACAAGAAAGCTCATTATCATCAGTGATCCATTGCACTTCCAGGTAACTGTGCATATACCATCATCATGTCCTGTATGAACTTATTTCTGAACATAATCATTCCTTTCCAAGAGCATGCTAACACCAAATGGTCAGCCCTAAAAGCATGCCTACAAATAACATTATACAGACACAGCAGGTTATATTTAGGGGCATATATGTATTTGAATGTACATATGTGTATGCAATAACAATCAATGAAAGACGAGCCAGGGATTTAAACGAGAACAAGTGGGCCATCTGGGAGGGTTTGAAGAGAGGAAAGGAAAGGGCAAGGATAAATGTAATTATATTATAATCTCAAACATTAAAAAAGTGAATAGAATGAAAATGTATAAGATAAAAAGGGAGAGCATAGAGTGAAATGAAAAGTACAGAATGCTGCCAGAATGGTAGCCATGGGGACAGGCTAGGAAAAGCCCTGGTTATCATATTTTTAAAATATGATAAAACAATTTCTTTGTATTACAAAAATAACAGCGTAAGAGGGAAGATTGGCAAAGGATTGTTACAGAAGTCAAACATGTCTTTCAAGAACTCATAACATTTAAATTGAAAAATAAATAAAAGAAGTTAGTTTACATACAATAACAGGAAGCTCCAAACAGTGCCACACAACATGGCATTCAGCTAGAATGACAGCCTACTTCCCAGACTGAGACTTCACTATTTTTAGATAGCGAAATCATTTCTAAAGGGCCTTTTGGTACAAAATAGCTACAAGTCGTTGTTCCAATGAAACTGGTTGAAATTTGTTCAGAAAGTCTTTGTGCTGGTCCTTGCAATGTTTTGTAAATCTGAATTTGTTTGAATGTAAAATTTAAAATACAAAAGAAGTGGGGGGGGGACTCTCACCAGATGGGACCATTATAAGCTGACTTATTAGTGATCAGAGAATGTTTATGTTTGGAGGAGGGCAGAGATGACTCCATTAGTAAAGTGCCTGTTCTACAAGCATGAAAACTTGAGTTCTATCCTAAGTACTCATGTAAAAACCTGAGAGTGCTGTAACTAGAGGTGTGTGTGTGTGTGTGTGTGTGTGTGTGTGTGTGTGTGTGTGTGTAGGAAATGGTGGCATGGTCCTTCGAGATCACTAGTTAGTAAAGCCTATGGGTGATCTGGGTTTGGTGAGAGATCCTGTGTCCATGAGCTACTGAATATGATACTGTAAGACAATTTATAGCCTCTACATGCACACACACACACACACACACACACACACACACACACACACACGTGAGTACACACAAAAAACTACTTAAACAAATGGTACAGATATATTCACGAAGACATATGAAGTCAGGGAGAATGTCCATGCTGGCAAAATAATAGGAATTACTTAGAAAAATCATTTTAAATTTTATTACGTAAGGAAGTTTTATAAGTGGATATATGTTTCCAGAGCAAAAGACTTTATCTTCTCTTAGTACAAAACAATAGTACAAAGGCAAGGTTTGAAGTTCATATTTAAGTAGCCTCCTCTTAGTCAATAAGCTCTAAGGTATGAATTGAAGCAAATCCTGTGAGTTCAAAATATTGTCTAAAAACTAGAAAACTAAAAACAATGTAGATAAGAGCAAAGAAAATTCAACAACTCCTTGTTCGAAGGAAACAATCAAAATGCAGTTTAGAGAAACAGCAAGAAGAGGGCACCGTTAAAGATTTGCCTCATTTCTTCTGCGAAATTTCTTTGCAGAGATAAACTGACTTCCAGGTGATTCCCCTGAACTCAGCTGAAGGTCCCCACTGTCTTCTGTGCAGCCAGTGAGGCTGCTTACAGCTTCCACGTCCCTTAACTTGCCCTCTCATTCTAGCTAGGTTCTGAGCAAGGCTTTTGCCGCTGTTGTTTTATTGGTTATTTTACTTGTTTACATTGCAAATGTTGTCCCCCTTCCAAGTTTCTTCTCTGCACACCCCTGTCCCATCCCCCCTGCTTCTATGAGGGTGCTCCCCTACTCACCCTCTCACTCCCACCTCACTGCTCTAGCATCCCTCTATGCTGGGGCATCAAGCCTCCACTGGACCAATGGCCTCCCCTCCCATTGATGCCAGATAAGGCAATCCTTTGCTATATCCATGGCTAGAGCCATGGGTCTCTCCATGTGTTATCTTTAGTTGATGGTTTAGTCCCTGGGAGCTCTTGGGAATCTGGTTAGTTGATATGGTTGTTCTTCCTATGGGGTTGCAATTCCCTTCAGTTCCTTCAGTTCTTCCCCTAATTCTTTCCTTGGGGTCCCATTTTCAGTCCGGTTCGCTGCTAGCATCCACATCTGTATTAATCAGACTCTGGGAGAGCCTCTCAGGGGACAGCAATACCAGGCTCCTGTCAGTAAGCATTTCTTGGCATCAACAATAGTGTCTTGGCTTGGTGTCTGTATTTAGGATGGATCCCTAGGTGGAGTAGTCTCTGAATGACCTTTCCTTTCAGACTCTGCTCCACTCTTTGTCCCAGCATTTCCTTTAGACCAGAACAATTCTGGGTTTAAATTTTTGAGATGGATGTGTGACCCATCCCTCAACCAGGGCTGTGCCTATCCACTGGATATGGTCTCTACAGGTTCTCTCTCCCCTGTGTTGGGCATTTTGACTAATGTCATCATTGTTGGGTCCTGGGAACCTCTTGCTTCCCTGGCATCAGGGACTTTCTAGTGGCTACCCCAATTCCCCATCCCTCACTGCTACATACCTCCATTCAATTTCCTGAATAGAGATTCAGGACTTCTCTCCTGTCTCCTCCCATACCTGAATCTGCCCCCTTTTATCTTCCCTATCCTCCCACCCTCTCAGATCCCTTCCTCCCTCTCCCTCCTGTAGTTTTTTTGTTCCCCCTTCTAAGTAGGACTGAAGCATCCATACTTTGGTCTTCCTTCTTCTTCAGCTTCATATGATCTGTGAGTTGTATTGTGGGTATTCCAAGCTTTTGGGCTAATATTTGAAGATCTCAGAAGATGGAAAGATCTCTCATGCTCATGTATTGGCAGGATTAACATAGTAAAAATGGCTGTCTTACCAAAAACAATCTACAAATTCAATGAAATCCCCATAAAAATTCCAACCAATTCTTCATAGAGATA
The DNA here is from genome assembly GCF_008632895.1 of Mastomys coucha. Lineage (NCBI taxonomy): Eukaryota > Metazoa > Chordata > Mammalia > Rodentia > Muridae > Mastomys > Mastomys coucha. Next base: position 60,715,565 of record NW_022196896.1, on the reverse strand, counting down.
GAAAAAGCAATTCTCAAATTCATCTAGAACAACAACAACAACAACAACAACAACAACAACAACAAAAATGCATGACAGCAAAAACTATTCTCAGCAAATAAGAGCATTTCTGGAGGAATCACCATCCCTGACCTCAAGCTGTACTACAGAGCAATAGTGATAAAAACCACATGGTATTGGTACAGAGACAGACAGGTAGATCAATGGAATAGAATTGAAGACACAGAAATAAACACATACACCTATGGACACTTGATCTTTTACAAAGAAGCTAAAACCAACCAGTGGAAAAGAGACAGCAAATTCAACAAATGGTGCTGGTTTAACTGGCAGTTAGCATGTACAAGAATGCAAATTGGCTTATTTTTAATCTCCTTGTACAAAGCTCAAGTCCAAGTGGACCAAGAGCCTCCACATAAAACCAGATACACTCAATCTAATAGAAGAGAAAGTGAGAAAGGGCCCGAACACATGGGCACAGGGGAAATTTTCCTGTACAGAATACCAATTGCTTATGCTCTAAGATCAAGAATTGACAAATGGGACCTCATAAAATTGCAAAGCTTCTGTGAGGCAAAGGACACTGTCAAGAGGACAAAAAGATCTTCACCAACCCTACATCCAATATATACAAAGAACTCAAGAAGTTAGACTCCAGAGAACCAAATAACCCCATTAAAAACGGAGTCAAACAAAAATTTCTCAACTGAAGACTCTCAAATGGCCAAGAAACACTTAAAGAAATGTTCAACATCCTTAGTCAATCAGGGAAATGCAAATCAAAATGACCTGGAGATTCCACCTCACACCAGTCAGAATGGCTAAGATTAAAAAACTGAGGTGACTGCAGATGCTGGAGAGGTTGTGGAGAAGGAGGAACACTCCTCCATTGCTGGTGGGATTGCCAGCTGGTACAACCACTCTGGGAATCAGTTTGGCAGTTCCTCAGGAAATTGGACCTAAGGACCCAGGTATACCACTCCTGTGCATATACCCAAAAGATGCTCTAACATATAACAAAGACACATGCTCCACTGTGTTAATAGCAGCATTATTTATAATAACCAGAAGCTGAAAAGAACCCAGATGTCCTTCAACAGAGGAATGGATACAGAAAATGTGGTACATTTACACAATGGAGTACTACTCAGCTATTAAAATCAATGACTTCATGAAATTCACAGGCAAATGGATGGATCTGGAGAATGTCATCCTGAGTGAGGTAACCTAGTCACAAAAGAACACACATGGTATGTACTAACTGATAACTGAGCAAGGTTATTGTACCCTGGCCCTGTCTATTTCTTTCTGGAACAGAAGATGGCTAATAATTTCCAGAGTTTCTTGTTGGGCTGGCAGAATCTTTTTGTTCCAACATATGAATTATGCTGTGACTCCCTTTACTCAGTCTCTCTCTCGCTCTCTCTTTCTCTCTCTCTCTCTCTCTCTCTCTCTCTCTCTCTCTCTCTCTGTGTGTGTGTGTGTGTGTGTTTCTCTCTGTGTCCTCACTCTCTGTTTCTCTGTCTCCCCTATCTCTGTCTCTTTGTCTCTCTGTCTCTTTCTTCACAGACCCACAGAATGTCTGACTGCTATCCTAATTCTATCTTGGGAACTCACTGGCAAGGCAATGTAAGGGAGACCTTAGATGAATTAAAAGTCAATGGAAAACAATGATATTTTTAGTCAGTGGTAGAAATTTGAATATGAGGACCTGGAGAGATGGGATTGCTCTTGGTACTGCTCTTACCCACGGTCCAAGTTAAGTTTCCAGCATCCATGGGTGACTCAGAAATACATGCAATTCCAGTTCCAGGGTATCCAGCACTGTCTTCTTGCTTGTAAATGCACCTGACTTCAGTGAACAGCAACTCCCACCATACAAACATAATTGAAAGTAAAAAATTATAATTCTTCATAAGAAATAAATGTGATTATGTATTGAGTATTGCTTTCACTAAGATCTGTTAACACTGTTGTGTGTGACAGTGACAGCCAGGTTGCATGACAGAGTATTCTATGAGTGGATGACTGAAATATGTGGGGAGATGATAACCACTTCTGGGATTTGCTAGAAAGACAGGATCGATGGAACAAGTCAAGAAATCATCCTGAGGATCATATTAAGGAAGGAGATGTGGAGCCCCATTGCTCTATGGTTGTAAGTGGCAAGACTAGTTTCAGATGCTTGACGTGTTACTTGGATGAATTGGCAATGAGGTGGAAAAACAAGCCCTTATTGGAGGAAAACATGAAATGGGGACATGGAAGGGAGTTTGTGGGAAAGAAAAGGCTACTTATCAAACCGTGTTACATTGTAAGACCTATAATTTCAACTTACGTTTTTATTTGATTATTTATTTATTTATTTTTGAGACGGGGTCTCATTTTGTACCCCTTGCTGACCTGGAACTTGCTGCTTCCCTGTTTATACCAGCCCAGTTTTCATCAGATATTCACCTGCCTCTGCCTCCTGACTACAGAGATTAAATGTGTTCATAACCATAGCTATCTGATCTCATCATTTTCACAGGTAGAAAGCTACAAAGAAAAGTAAATTTTTCTTTAAATCAGAATATCTAAGCTTTATTATTACCTTCAGCATTTACAAAGCATCTTTATTAGGACAATATGAATATATCGTTTCTAAAATTAATGAGAACAGTAATTCCCATTATAATTCATTATTGATCTTTGCAAGTTTGTAAATGGATAAAATGACAAAGTGCTAATTATTTTATTTGTTATATAACAAGCAAAATAGCTGTGTTTTAGGTTTATATTTGCATATTGTCATCTCGCACTAAGTTGACCCTGATAAAGTAAAAATATTCACATGAAAGACAAAGGAAGAGCAGGAGCAGACACATGGCATCCATGGTTACTACCATCGGGAGGAGCTGGCTGCTTCTTTGTTCATGTTCAATTCCCTCATACTTACTTATTCACATGTTAATCTGCATTGCATTTTTCTGGCCACATAAAAATAACATTAATTATTTGGATGGGTAGAGGAGCAGCGACAGAGAAAGGCAGATAATATTCTTCTCCATTTAAAAGCATTTCACAATGTAATGCAGAACTGCTCTTTCAAAAAATGTAAAGTACAGGGCCAGAGGTGGCTCGGTGGTAAGAGCACATGTTGCTCTTACAGTGGCCCTTACAGAACTGGTTTCAGTTCTCAGAACCACACGGAGGCTCGCAACTGTTTGTAACTCCAGTTCTCAGGTATGCAATGCCATCTTTTGACCTCTGCAGGCCCCAGTCAATCCTGTGGCGCATGTATATATGTATACAAACACAGGCAAAACATATACTTATAAAACCTAGGAATATAAGGTAATACATGATAATACATTTAGATATGGAAGTTTCCATTTAATGTTAGGAACCATATGGTTTGGGACTGATACAGAGAGCTGAAACTTTTTATAAGTATAAGACACTGCAGGATCCTATCACAAGAGCATGCAAGATGACAGAAGAACACAGTCTTAGTCTGTACACCATTTTGGAAATAACAACTTATCATTTATTTAGGCCTGTGAAGTACAACCAGCATTTAAACTTAGCTTTTAATGGAAAAAAATAAGTTGATGTGAAAATGAAATTCCTTTGTTCTCATGATTTTCTAAAGCCAGCTGGGTGGTGGTGGCACATGCCTTTATTACCAGCACTCAGGAGGCAGAGGCAGGTAGATCTCTGAAGTTAAATCCAGCCTGGTATGCAGCATGAGTTCTAATATGACCAGGGCTACACTGAGAAAACCTGTCTTGAAAAATTAATACAGTCAGCGAAGAGGCTGGATACAAGATTAACCCCCCAAAATCAGTAGCCCTCATATATACAAGACACAAATGGGCTGATGAAGTGAAAACTTAAGAGGTCTTTGGAAAGCCAGTTGGATAGTGTTTTGCTGGGGCAAACAGGTAAAGCAAGGTTTAGCTGAAGTGAACACAGGTGAAGGGATGTTCTGTTCAAGCAAACACATGAAAAGACATGTGATGAAGGATTCTTTGCTAGTGACATGCATGTATCAGTCCACTTTACATTGTGTAGTTTAGCTGCATTTGTTAGGGCTTCATAGAGAGAAATGCACCAAAAAAAAAAAAAAAAAAAAAAAAAAAAGTCTTCTGGTGACGTGCTACAGTTTCTTGCCAATTCTGTGGATTCAGGCTGATTGGCAGAATAATGTCAGCTGAGACAGATACATGTTCTGAGGCATGTGGAGGACTGGTGATGTTTGGAAGGTATAAATAGGACTCCACTAACAGTGAAGCAGGCTGAGCTTGGCTCACTTATAGAGCTAGCTGTGCAGCACGTGTGGGTCTGTCTCTCATTTTCTCCGATCTTCACTTCCCTGAGAGAAGCACAGCAGAGAACCTCTCCTGGCATCCCTGTTGGTCCCTCCTGCTGATTCATGCCAAGGCTGAGGTCTGGCTGTCTCTGCTGGGTAGTGCCACCGCAGCGGATTCTATCTGCTATCATGTTTGCTATCCCGAGTCTATCAAAATGCTTGAGTGGATTGGGCTGCCGCTGCTAACCTGAGAACTGAACTGCTGACTTCTGGACAATACAGATGCGAGTTGCTCCAAAGAACCTTTCCAAAGAGGTCTGCTTCCCCTATTTCCTTTTGTAGTACCAAGGAAGTGTTAAGGGAACTTCAAAACACCAGACATGAGCTGATCCAATGTAATTACACCAGAACCTTTATTTGAACTAACTTAGGCCTCCCAAACCCCCACCAGCACACATGACAGTTTTGGCAGAGAGGATCCATGAAGGTCTATCAGGGATAGACCTATCAGTTTTATAGAAAGCAGCAAGTGGGGGCAGGAGTAGTAAGTGTTTCTAGCTTGGCAAGCATCTAATTGGAAAGCTACTATGGCCTTTAGCAGAACTGGCTGGTACTGGGAGTCAAATCATAAACTTCACTTCTGCTTCTCTCTGCATTGTGGGTTGTTAGGCAGGGGACAGGCTTGTTGGGTATTAACCTGGAAATGCTGGATTTGTTGGGGGAGATTATCCTGGAGACACAGGTCTTGTTGGTTAGCCTAGAAATTGGAGTTATGCTCAGGTTTGTTGGGGGAAATTTGGAAACTGATGTTAGATACCAGTCTGTTAGTTTACCTGGATTTAAACTTAGGTCTCTAAAATGGAAACTGAACTTAAAAGATTTGGTCTCTCACTTTCTTTCCCATTACTTCTTAAGGATGGTGGGCTAAAAGGGAGGTTAAAGTATTTAAGAAGCATCATTACAAATAGGTGTTTGAAAAATTAAAGTTGCAGGGTGAGAAATAAATCAGGGAAACAATGCTATTCACAGTAGCCACAAATAATGTAAAATATCCTGGAGTAACTAACTGTGATGGTTTAAATATATTTGGCCCACGACAAGTGCCACTATTAGAGGTGGCCTTGTTGGAGGAAGTGCATCACTGTAGGGGTGGGCTTAAGTTCTGCTCAGTAAGCTAGAGAGAGCCTCCCCCTGGCTGCCTTCAGATCAATATGTAGAACTCTTACTCCTTCTTGAGCACCATGTCTGCTTGCTTCCCACTATGATAATAATGGACTGAACCTCTGAATCTGTAAGCCTGATCCATTTCAATGTCTTTTATAAGACTTGCCTTGGTTATAGTATCTCTTCACAGCAATGAAACCCTAAATAGTATACTAACCAAGCAGATGAAAGACTTACACTAAAATAACTTCAAGTCTTAGAATAAATAATTTGAAAAAGGTATCTGAAGATGGAAAGATCTCTCATGCTCATGGGTCAGTAGTATGAACACAGTGAAATGGTCATCCTACCTAAATAATGTGGGCCTGGTCTCTCTGCTGCTGAGGCCTGGAGCTGCACGGTGCGTAAGTTAGTTAAAAGGAGGCAATGCATAAGTGAGATATTTTATTATAGGAAAGAGAAAATAGGCCAGTCAGTCATGTAGAGAGAATGAAAGGAGAGGAAGGAGAGGAGAAGAGGAGAGAGAGAGAAAGGAAAGAAAGGAAGCAAGAGAAGAAGGCAAGAGAGAGAACAAAGAACATGAGAGAGGAAGAAGGCAAGAGAAGAGAACAAAGAGCAAGAGAGAGAGGAAGGAGGCAAGAAGTCAAGAGAGCAAGAGAGAGGAAAGGGGGAGAACCACCCTTATATGTGTGAGGCGTGGCTATTTGTCTGTGGGACGGGCCATGCCTGGCTGTGGTCAGATGACTGGAGGTAGGGTCCAGCTAGAGTGCTGGGAGCTTGGGGCATTGTCTACCTGATAGAGCACACATCTCCTGCGGGAGCAGCTGTGAGAGGTTGTGACTGAAACAAGGGTCAAGGACTCAGGAGTTCAGGCTGAACACCTTCCATCCCTTGCAGGCAAAGATAATGCCAACTGGGTCATTGGGGTTCAGACCTATTACTCGACTGAGCCTAAGTTGCCTGAACAGACCACTGCCCTACAAAAGAAATCTACAGATTCAATGTAATTCCAATTAAAATTCCAATACAATTCTTTACAGCCCTTGAAAGAGCTATACTCCAACTTCATATGTAAAAACAAAACAAAACAAAACAAGAATAACTAAAAACAATGCTATACAATAAAAGAACTTCTTGAGGTAAGTATTACTATCCCTAATTTCAGTAGTACTACTGAATTATAGTCTTAAAAATAGCATGCTATTAGCACAAAAAAGAATGATCAATAAAATTGAATCAAAGACCCAGATGTTCAAATGCATATGGACACCTGATTTTTGATAAAGAAGCCAGAAATATACAATAAAAAAAAAAGAAAGCATCTTCAACAAATGGTGTTGGTCTAACTGGATGTTGGCATGTAGAAGAATACAAATAAATCCATATCTACTACCCTGCACAAAACTCAAGTCGAAGTGGTTCAAAGACCTCAACTTAAATCTGATTGAAGAGAAAGTAGGGAATAACCATGAACATTTTGACATAGGAAACAATGACCTGTACAGAACAGCCATAGTGCAGGCACTAAGATTATCAATTACTAAATGGGACCACAGAAAAATGAGAAGCTTCTATAAGGCAAAGGATGTGGGGCAGTGAGCAGTTCCGACAGCGGGAGCCCAGTAGAGCAGAGCCACCTTGGAACCCCGGAGACCCACTGAGTAATGTAAATTTGCTTATAAGGGACAGTAGGTGATGGCTTCTGACACCAATGGCTCAGATTTCAGCCCAGACCCCTCACAGGTGACCCTGCAGGAGATGTGTTCTCTATCAGGCAGACACTGCCTCAAACTCCCAGCATTCTAGCTGGACCTTACACACAGTCATCTGACCACACGCCAGGCATGCCACACCCCATACAATAAAAGTAGTGGTTTGCCCCCTCCGCACTCTCTTGTTCTCTTGTTCTCTTTCTCCCTCCTGACTCTTACTCTTCTCTCTTACTTCCTCTCACTCTCTTGCTCTCTCTCTCTTCTCTGCTCCTTGTTCTCTTCTCTGCCTTTCTCCCTCTCCTTCTTTTTTCTCTCTCTCCTTCCTCTTCTTTCTTTTTTTCTACCCAACCAGCATATTTCTCCTTCCTACAATAAAATAACCCATTCATACATTGCCTCCTTTTTAATTAAGGTGCAGCAAACAGGCCAGCCCCAGGGGAGAGAGAGAGACCTGGGCCTCAGCAGCAGGCCCCCTGCCACCAGGGAGAGAGAGAGCCTCAGCCAGGGTGGGCCACCAGCCCAGGCCCCCTGCTTTTGGAATGACAAAAGGACACCTTCAAAAGGACAAAACAGCAGGCTAAAGAATGGAGAGGATTTTCACAAACTCCACATCAAACAGAGAGTTAATATCCAAAACATATAAAGAACTCAAATAATTATACGTCAACAAACCAAATAATCCAATTAAAAATGAGGTACAGATATAAACAGATAACTCTCGATAAAAGAATCTCAAAAGGCCAAGATGCATTTAAAGAAATGCTCAACATCCTTAGCTATCAGGGAAATGAAAATAAAATAGTTTTGAGCTTCCATCTTACACCTATCAGAATGGCTGAGATAAAAAATATAAGTGACAACTCATGCTGGTAAGGCTGTGGAGCCAGAGAAACACTCCTGCATTGCTGTTTGAAGTGCAAATGTGTACAGTCACTTTGGAAATCAATACAATGTTGTCTCAGAAAATTAGGAATAGATCTACTTCAAGATTCAGCTGTTCCACTCATAGGCATATACACAGGGGGATGTTCCATCCTTCTACAAGGACCCTTATACAACTATATTCATAGCAGCTTTATTCACAATAGCCAGAAACTGGAAACAACCTAGATATTCCTCAACCAAAAAATAAAGAAAGAAAATATGGTGTAATTAGATAACAGAGTGTTACTCAGATGTTGAAGAAAATAACATCATGAAGTTTGCTGGCAAATGTATAGAACTAGAAGACTATCCTGAATGAGGTAAACTGGATCTAGAAAGACAAACATGCGATGTACTCACTTAAAAGTGGATGTTAGCTTTTAATTATAGGATAATCATGCTACTATCCACAGATCCCAAGAGGCTAACTAACAAGGAGTACTCCAGGGAGGATACAAGGATCTCCTTAGGGCAGGGAAATGAATAGATTTCAAGGGTGAATTGGTTATGGGTGGAGATGGCAACAGGAGGCGGCAGGGAGCAGGCAAGGACAGGGGAGAGAACTTTGAGAGTTGACTGAAATTGGGAAGAGTCTGGAGGTGAGGCAGAAACTTAGCGCAGTGGAATCTCCTTGAATCTAGGGAGATTCCCCTAGTAATGTGGGATACAGAGCCTGAACCAGCCATCTTCTGTAACCTGGCAAGGTTTCCAATGCAGGGACTGTGACTCTAACCCAGGCACTTTCAACCTACAGTTTGTCCTGCCTGCAAGATGTACTGGGATAGAGGTGACACAGAACTTGAAGGCACAACCAACCAACGATGGTTCCAACTTGAGACCCATGCTATGAGAGGGAGCCCATGCCCAACATTGCCTGGAGCTCCAGGAACCAGGAACCAAGACTGGATAGCTCAGAGACCTGGAGCCTTCTCATAATTGTCATCAGAGAGGCTTCACCCAGCAACTGATAGGAGCAGATGCAGACACCTACAGCCAAACATCAGATGGAACTTACAAACCATTGCTATATAACCTATGCCCCCACCCTCCTTTGTTTTCAGAGTTTTCACATATGAAGTTATATTTAGTCCCTATTTTCCCACCATGTCTGGAAGCTTACTTACACTTTTTCATTGAATAATCCTTAACACCTTTACATAGTTTCTGCTACAGTTCTTTCCTGTGAACTTCTCACTTGTATTTGCTGTTATTGATGGATTTGGAGTTCATAAACTCCCTACTTTAGTACATTAGACACTTAAGTCTTTTAACCAAAAAGTGTTACTGAATTCCAGAAATTACTTTTAAAATTAAGTTTAAGAAGTGAAATCAGTTTGGGCTGATCCAAATGCTGATGATTGGAGTCCTCAAGCTTATTGTATGAGGCTATTTGTATAGGATTCATCTATCATTCTCTTCGTAGGACAAAGAGGGCACTTTGTCCTGGGAGGTTCTGTTAACAAGAGTAGCAGGAAACTCAGAGCTTTAAAGTTGAAGAAGCTGCGAACTCCCTTAGCTCCCATTGAGACATATCTTGTTCTGCATAGCTGTGTGTACTTCTAGCTCTACAGAGTGACCCAGTCCTTGCAATATATGCTAATGTTTACTAAGTGATCAACTGAAGACCCTGGACCTTGGAGATAGTTAACAAATAACTCCCATAAGCAACTGCCCTCCATGGCAGCTCCTGCTGACTGTGGTACTTAGGTCTGGGAACGTCTTCCTGCAAATGCAAATCCTCAAGATTACCAGGTGTTAGAAGTCGGGCTTCCCTGAACTGAAGGGCATTCTAAAAATAACCTTTAGGACTGCTGCCTCCTAAATCTCTCAAGGGCATCTCAACAAAGAAAGGTTGAGAAACTGTCAGGGTCCAGAGAAGCCTAGAGATGTGATGTCTAAATGGGCCCTGTAACAGGAAGTGGACATTAGAAAGAATGTAACAAAATCTGAATGAAGTGTAGCTTTTGGTTACTAATTATGTCTCTGTGTTACTTCATTAGCCACAACAAATGGAATGTACTAGCGTGAGAGTCAGGCGGCCCAAGGGGAAAACAGTTCATGAGATCTAAGAACTGTGTACTGCACACATTTGCAACTTTCAGTAAAAATCATTCTAACATGAAACTTTCATTGATGTAAATAGCATCCAACCACAGGAAGGCTGCTTATATTCAGACTCTAAGATACCTTGAAGAGGGCAAAGCTTCGCAGTCATCCTGCTTACTACAGGGTCCTAAGCCAGGACAGGGTGGTAGACTGTGGTGAGTGTTAGCAGCCAAAACCAAGACCTTTGAAAAATCCATATACTACCAAAGCTGCTGCTGCTCCTGCTACTGCTGGGTGTGTGTGTGTGTGTGTGTGTGTGAGAGAGAGAGAGAGAGAGAGAGAGAGAGAGAGAGAGAGAGAGAGAGAGAGAGAGAGAGAGAGAGAGACAGAGACAGAGACACAGAGAGAGAGACAGAGAGAGACAGAGAGAGACAGAGATAGACAGAGACAGACACAGAGACACAGAGACAGAGACAGATATGTGTGTGTGTGTGTAAGAGAGAGAGAGACAGAGAGACAGAGACAAATATGTGTGTGTGTGTGTGAGAGAGAGAGAGAGAGACAGAGAGAGAGACACAGAGAGAGAAACAGAGACAGACACAGAGACAGAGACAGAGAGATATGTGTGTGTGTGTGAGTGTGTGTGTGTGTTTCACTGTCTTTCTCAGTTGTTCTCTATCTTATTTTTTTGAGATAGGTTGTCTTTTTGAACCTGGAGCTCAGAGACTGGCTAGACTGGATACCCAGTGAGCCCCAGGGACCCTCTTGTCTGAGCTTCGGCACTGGGATTGTGGTTGTGCAATGCTGAGGTTGGCTTTTACCTGGGTGCTGGGTCTCCCTGCCCCACCACAGACTTTATCAGCCAAAACACCCATTCTTTAACCTCAAGCAACTCTTAGAGAGTGGGTGTCCCATGAAGCAGTCCCTGTTCATGCCTGGGTTGTTTTAGTGAGAGTTAAGTTCAGTGAGAAGAACAACTGTTTGTCAAAAAAAAAAA
>NW_022196896.1:60696963-60704410 GCF_008632895.1 Mastomys coucha | reverse complement strand
AAAAAAAAAAAAAAAAAAAAAAGCAACAAGGTCATTTACCATCAGATAAGAATCTCAATACTTCAAGTGGTATCCTCAAAACGGCATGCCACAAATTATACTTGACTGTATAGACAGTCACAGTCATATTCCATCTGATATTCTAAACTCCCTTTTAAGAAATTACATCATTCATTTTAAGTCTTAAATGGAAGACACATTTCTCATTTTGATTATTTCTTATTCACGAGTTTATATGGCACGTTAGCTCATTTTTTTATGAACAAATAATGTAAAATGCAGGAAAAAATTTATATCATGTATCATATCTCTGTGCTTGTTTAGTTAATGTTTTATCTTTAACAAGTGAGTTATTAGTACTTTTGATACTTTGAATAAAAATTTTTCTGCTCTTCAGAAATATATAATATATCCATTTATTTGACCTTCATAATGAGGTGGATTGATATTGTAAGGCTAATGAAGCAATCATTCTTACAGAGAACATCAGTCATAAAGGCACAGTGTCTTTTAGCTTTATTAGGCACATTAATTAAAATAATTGTTCTTTGTTATTTGCATTGGTAAGTAACCATCAATGATAGGAGTCATGCTATGACCCTAGGTCTCCTGTGTAATCTTATGCTCTCTCTTTTGTAACATAACACTTTCTTGTATAATAGGGACTTTTAGAGTTTCCTTGCACAGTTTTATGTTGTGTTGTTGTTGTTGTCGTTGTTGTTGTTGTTGTTGTAACAAAGACAGAAATAATTGGTGTTCCTATGGAAAAAATATTAATTATATGTGAAAGAATGTGCTTTGAATTTGTTTCTAAATCTGTCCTTGACTATCACCTCAAAGTGGAATTAGTTGGTTAACTATGACATTTAATTGTGAATAGTCCAAAATTATACTTCTGAGTTATTTTTCAGGTTGAATTTATTTTAGGGAATAATAAATGTATTTTTGTTAATGAAAGAACATTTCTATTAATCATATAAATATTCCTAACAGAACAGAAATCTTTTACATATCTTTCATTCTTCCATAGCAATTAGTTAGCAAACCTCTAGGTATAGGAATGATTAATATGTTTAACTAAGCATTATTTGACTCCACTACATTAACTTCTTATACTTAAACCAAAGTCAATTGTCACGTTACAAATGCATGCATCTCTCTACATCTGGACTTAGACATATATGGTTGCTGAAAATGGAGAGTTTGACTTAAAAATCTCTAACAGTGCATATACTTCTGCAGCTTAGAGAATAGACATATGCTTCTCAGGGGGCCCCTTTTTCTTTTGTAAAATGCTCCGAGGAGGCATTAGGTTGTGAAAACTGGGACTTGAACATTGCTAGAAGGGATGAGTAACAAACACTGAGCTACTCTTCATAACAAATAAGAATGTTTTTGCTAACAAGAGGTTGAGCAGGTAATGGACAGGCTTACTGCAAAAGAAAGCACCAGAAGCCAACAGTACATGTGACTGCGGTAGTGGAAGATGAATGCCAGAGGGATGCTAGAACCAGACCCACTGAACCCAAAGTGATGTGTTTTGAATTTTCTCCTGTCTACCCACAACTCCATGGTGACAGTTCTGGCAGAGGGATACCCCTTTGAGAAGCAGGGTGATATAAGCCCTTGCTGGCTCACAAGACCCAGAGAAGAGCATCAACAGCTTCACTCAGACAAAAATCCTCAACCTGGTTCACTGTGGCCCAAGCAAGGACTCAGAAACTTTCAAATGCCAATGAGTTAGATGTCCTCAGGTTAAGATCTAATATCACTGTTTCCAGCAGCTCCGCAATGGCCAGGTTTCAAAACACTTCGCGCACATCATCTACAAGACTATTGCCCTGTGGCTTTTCCAAAGAGTGTAACATAAAGATCCGTGAACACCTTCATCACCAAAACAGAAAGGATAAGTGTCTGCATAGTGAACACTCAAGTCTTCTCACGTCTGTTCATCAGAAACCACATAGGATAGCTATATTTAGGGAAGCCAGCCTAAATATAGCTATCTCCTGAGAGGCTCTGACAGTACCTGACTAACACAGATGTAGAGGCTCACAGCCATCCATCGAACTGAGTACAGGGTCCCCAGAGAAGGAGTTAGAGAAAGGACCAATGGAGCTGAGGGGTTTGCAGCCCCTTAGGACAAACAACAATATGAACTAACTAGTACCCTCAGAGCTCCCAGGGTCTCAACCACCAACCAAAGACTGCACATGGAGGGGTCTGATTGTTCAGGCAGCATGTGTATAGTAGAAGATTGCAAATTCAATCATCAATAGGAGGAGAGGACCTCGGCCCTGTGAAGGTTCTGTGCCCCAGTGTAGGGGAATGCCAGGGCCAGAAAGTGGGAGAGGGCAGGGTGGCAGGCATGGGGAAGTGGGAGGCAACAGGGGTTTGTTTTTGTTGTTTTTGTTTGTTTCTTTGTTTTTTGGAGGGGAAACTGGGAATGGAGAAATTTACATGTAAATAAAGAAAATATCTAAAAGAAAAAAAAAAGAAACAATAAACTAAGTAACCAAGGTTAAAAAAAAAAAAGAAGGAAAGAAACCACAGAGGAGAAACCAATAGAGGTGCTATCTAGGCTTCAGGAACTGGAGGAAGGGGAGTGGGGGTTTTGTTTTAATTTTGTGATTAAAGAAGTGGCTTAACATTTTGCTATTTCTTAAGTGAAATAGCATTAATGATTGGAAGTCATTACTGGACACTAATCACTTTTTCGAGGTTTAAATCCAGTCTCAAAGTGGATGGCAAGTAACCTTATAGTACTGCTAAACTGCTAAACAGTTTATACATTTGCTTGTGGTGTATTTTCAACATAATGACTTCTGTAAAGGAGAAATTATGCTGATTATGATGATCTTTTCCTCTTCTTCTTGGATCAGGAAGGAATTGTGTACTGTAGCTTCTTCCACTGAAGTTAATTTAGTAGTTCAGAAACTCATTGGATAATAATTGACTTCTAGTAGAAATATAAGGGGATTATTAGTCATTCTTACCTTAGCATGAACTGCTTGTTAGATGCCCTTGTGCCTAACATATGTAAAAATCATCCACAATGAATAATTCAAAGCATAATAGAGTCAAGAGAAGGAGGCTTAATTCGCAGCAGGGGTCAGTGACACCAGCATCATTGGTAGTGACCTGAGGCAGGTCAGGACCAAGGAAGGGATAAAAGTAAGATAAGAAAGGATCAGGGTGAAATCCCTTCTCAGCTTTCTCACATTAATCCATGCATTTATCACTCTCAGCTGTGGGGGTAAGCATGGAGATTTAGGGTGGCCAGGGAAAATGCATTCTTAAAGGTAATGGAACAAAAAATTTTAAATCTATTTTTAAAAATGGTGCTGTTTGTGTGTAGTCTCTAGATGCCTGCATGTACCAACAGTAAATCAGCGGCAGCCTCATGAAACGTCACAGACACTCGGCTTCTGGGGGAGAAGGATGAGCAGAGAGCCATCAAACACCCACTTGGAAGCAGCTCATCTGTGGGAACCTGCACTGGGCGCCTTTATTTCATTTTGATGACTAGCTTTACTGTTTCCTGGAGAACAGAGCCCCCAGTGTCTAGGAGCTTTCGCGTTTCCTGAGCACATAATGTCTGAGCCTAGGGGTATCTCATAGACACTAACTACCATGATTCAATGGGCTTAGACAATATTAAATTTCCTAATTTCTCACCGCCATCCCCATCCCCCGAGATGCTCCTAAGATAGCTATTTTGTTAGGGGATTTACACACACACAGACACACACACACACACACACACACACACACACACCCCACAGTGTAAAAGTAATTCTTTGTTGCTATAATGGAACTCAACACATATTTTTGTGTGAGATTTAGTTGGAGCCTTGAACACAGTGGGGGACACAGTCTGTAGGTTAATAATAAACCTGGTCTGACTGAACACTTGCCACTCCTCATAGGATTGTGGGAAGAATCAAGCATGTGAGATGATAGATACATAACGCAGTAAAGTCCAAACACATAGAAGGACACATTTACATTCTTAATTATTACAGCTTGTTACAACATATTTTGCTTTTGTGGTAATGTTCTGAGGTATAGGAAACATAGTAACCTAAAATTTTACGTCGATGTTAGGTCATACACGACAGAATAATTTTCTGCTATCAAAATGCATCAATCATATTTGAAAAACCTAGACTGGCATGCAGGCTGTCATTTAAGTTTTCTGAATTTTCAATTACTTTTTCTTCCAGGCAAGGGCAGAGGTGACAGGGAGAGCTGAGTCTATCTAATCTCTAAGGCCCTTTCAGCTTTAATATTTTATCATGTGAGACTTAGAACCCTTTCTATAATAAGAAGTGAGCTCCCAAAGTAGACAGCAGGTAGGTTTCAGAAAAATTAAACATCTTGTTTTAAATATCTTGACATTTTGCTAGACACCATGGTGAACTATTTTTAGTTGAATATTTTAGACAAGTATATTTATTGAAGCTAAGTGTGCAATTAGCCATGGTTACACAAGAGTAGCTCGGAAATGAAATCAGTGCCCTTGAAAACACTTTCTTGACATTCTTGTGTTTTCTATCAGATTGGGATTCACTAGAGGGAACCGAAACCACTCAACATAAAGATAATTATGCCCTAATAACATTGTCTGATAATATGAAGATGCAAGTACTGTGCTGGATGTTTCAACACCAGGCCTAACCCCACTTCCACGTGTGACTTAGGCCCTTGTGATGCTCCTATGGACAAGAAGGATCCAGGGAACAGGAAGACGAAAGTGCCTTGACTGCCATTGCCCCAGACATTGCCACTACAGAGCATCATTCCTCCTGACAACAGAAACCAGGAGCCGGCTTCCCCCAAGACACAGGGATTGGTCTGCAGTTCTCTGAACCATGAGTAAGTACTTGTACCTGATGGAAACTGAATTCACATCTAGATCCTTGCTGTACGGGAACCTGCATAGAGCAGTTCTCACTTTCTGGGGCAGTATCAGAAGGTGACTCTCAAAGCTTACCTTATCCCCATCCCCATCCCCATCCCCATTCCCATCTCCATCTTCAGTCTCATCCTCATCCTCATCCTTAGGGTAGAAGCACCCACACACCCACAGATCCTGAGAAATTGTGGGAAACATAAAACTGTGGCCTACTGAGCTGTGGTCCCATGCCTTGTAATTCCCAGAGTCTTGTAGCTGATTGTGATTCAGAATCTGCGATGCAGCAAATTGAAACTATTATAAAGGCCTTGGCTATTCCTTTTTCAATGATCTCTGTTCCACTATATAACAACAATGGGTAGAGAAATGTGCAGAACACAGAGTGAGCCACACATGACACTCTGCACCTGGAGGACAAGGCAGGAGGGCAGCAAGTTTAAGAATAGTTTGCGCTATATAGCAAACAAACAAACAAGTAAAACACACCAATGACCCAAAGATGGAAATAGAAGATAAATTACTGAAAATGCCAATTATAGACCTTTTATTGACTTATTTTTAAATTAAATTCTCTCTCTCTCTCTCTCTCTCTCTCTCTCTGTGTGGGGGGGAGGGGGATATCTCTATCTGTATATGTATGTGTAGATGAGGGCAGGGAGGCACAGTGGGCATGTAGGGGTCAGTTGGTCAACCATGGGTATAAGGACTTGCCTTCTACTTTGTTTGAGACTGGGTCTTTCTTTTATATTGTATCCTCCAAAACAGCTGCCTAATGCACATCCTGGGGTTCTCCTACCTCTGCCTGATATCTTGCACCATGGGTACTGGGTTTATAGACTCCAGGTATCATACCTGGCTTTGTATGGGCTCTGGGGATTTGAACTCAGATCCTCATGCTTGCATAGCAAGTGCTTTGCCCACTGAACTGTCTCTCCATTCCTCTGTTGGCTCATTTGTTTTTGCTATCATTACACAATCCTTTTATTACATTAGTATAAGTAGTATAGGGACTTACATCCTTAACATGTAAAGTAGGTAAGCCCTGCATTACTCTTGTATGCACATATTCTTGAAAAATTAGTTGAGAGTTATTTTTATGTTTTATTCTCTACATTTTAATTACAACAATAACAACACAATATAGAAAAATTTCCCACTGGAAAATTGTTTGCTGAGCATATACAAACCCTGGATTTGTTCTTTCCAGGGCAACAAGTAGGCTAAAGGTATACCCACATCTCTCCTATTACTTCTGAGATCCAATCACCTTAGTTTTATATCCAGCTCTATAATATAACCTGCTGTGGCTTTTCTTTCCTCTCTGACCCCATCTCCAATGGAATTCAAAGACTTCCTTCAACCTCCCTCTCACCATATGGTCCTCCAATACCAGCAGATATTCTCTGCGAAGACACCAGCTGAGCAGGCCAGGGAAACAGACAAAATACCTTCATAGGGGAAACGGAAACCCAGCAAAGGAACATAACACCCACCCAGCAAAGACAAATCCAGAAATTAGCACCTAGAAATATAATCCCAAACCCAGATGCCTAGACACCAGTTTAAAAACACAATCAATAATAACCAGGGAAGGATGTGTCCATAAGAACAAACCTATCCTACCCTGAATATTCCAACAGAGCTGAAGCACAAGAAAAGGACATTAGTATCAACTAAATGAAGATGATAGAGGTCCTTAGAGAGGAACTAAATAAATCTATTAGCCCCTACCCCCTAAATGGAGGAAATAAAGCTCTTAAAGAAATTTGAATTAAACACAAACAAAAAGTTAAAAGAAATGAGTAAAACTATTCAAGATATTCAAGTATTATCCAAGTATTCCCTGAAAACAGAGATAGAATCAATAAAGAAGGCACAAACTGAGGGAATTCTGGACATGAAAAGTTGGGAAATTCAAACAGGAACTACAATAGCAAACTTCACCAACAGAATAAAAGAGATGGAAAAGAGAATCTCAAGTAGAAGAAATGGAAACATCAGTCAAAGAAAATGTTAAATCTGAAAAAAAACCTGACATAAAAAGTTTATGAAATTTGGGACACTATGAAAAGACCAAACCTAAAAATAATAGATATAGAGGAAAGAGAAGAAATCCATATCAAAGACCCAGAATATGACTTCAAAAAAATCATGGGAGAGAATTTTTCTAACCTAAAATATGATATGTCTATAAAGGTACAAGAAGCATATCAAACTGCAGATAGATTGGACCAGGAAAGAACATCTCTTTGCCACATAATAATACACTAAACATAGAGAACAAAGAAAAAACAGTAAAAGTTGCAAGGGGAAAAGGCTAAATAATATATAAAGCAGTCCTATCAGAATTACACCTAACTTCCCAGTGGAGACTCTAAAAGCCAGAGGGCCTGGCAGATAACAGATGCCAGCAGACTATATTATACTAGCAAAACTTTCAATCACCATAGATGAAGAACCCAAGGAAGTTAGCCACAACCATTAAAACACAGGAAATAAATAGTTACATATCAGCAGAACCAAAAGAAG
>NW_022196896.1:60630737-60696741 GCF_008632895.1 Mastomys coucha | reverse complement strand
AAAAAAAAAAAAAAAAAAGAGCACCACCATTACCAACAACACAACAACAAAATAAGAGGAGTCAACAATCATTGGTCATTGATATCTTCAATATCAGTGCTCTCAATTCTCCAATAAAATGACAAAGACTAAGAGACTCAATGTGAAAACAGAATTCATTCTTCTTCATTTAAGAAAGATACTTTACCATCAAGGATAAACATTACCTCAGGATAATGGGTCAGAAAAAAAAATATTCCAAGTAAATGGACCTAAGACCAAGCTGGTGTAGCCACTTTAATATCTAACAAAATAGATTTCCAAACAAAACTGTTAAAAGAAATAGGTAAAGACACTATATATTCATTAGAGGAAAAATTTAGCAAGATAACCTTTCATTTCTTAACATCTATGCCTCAAATGTAAGAGTACTCGAGTTTGTTAAAAGAAACACTACTACAGATTAAATCACATATTGACCCTCACACACTAATAGTGGGATACTTCAATACACCACTCTCACCATCAGAAAGGTCATCCAGAGAAAAACTAATCAGAGAACTACTGGAGCTGACAGCCATTACAAACAAAAGGGCCCTTTCAGATATCTACAGAACATTTCACCCAACCACAAGAGAATATACCCTTTTCTCAGCACTTTGTGAAACTTTCTCCAAAATCGACCATGTTCTGGGACACAAATCAACTCTTAACAGGTACAAGAAAATTGAAATAACTCCCTGCATCCTATCCAGCCACCAGGGATTAAAGCTGAATATCAACAACAAAAGAAATAACAGAAGGCTTACAAACTCATGGAAACTGAAGAAACTCCTGAATGAGTCAAGACTTCCTAGAATTCAATGAAAGTGAATATGCAGCATATCCAAACAATGGAGACACAAAGAAAATAGTGCTAAGAGGGGAAGCCCATAGTACTAATTGCCTTCCTTTAAGAGACAGAGACATAGGCAGGGAGGGAGAGAGGGAGAGAGAGGAAGAGAGAGGAAGAGAGAGGAGAGAGAGAGAGAGAGAGAAAGAGAGAGAGAGAGAGAGAGAGAGAGAGAGAGAGAGAGAGAGAGAGAGAGGAAAGATCTCTGACTACTCAGACTAGCAACTTAACAGCACACCTGAATGTTCTAGAACAGAAAGAGAAAAACAGATCCAACAAGAATAGACAACAAGAAATAAACTGAGGTCTGAAATCAATAAAATAGAAAGAGAGCAATACAAACAATCAATGAAACAGAGTTGGTTCTTTGAAAAAAATCAACAAGATAGACAAACCCTTATCCAAACTAACTAAAAGACACAGAATATCCATAGTAACAAAATCAGAAATGAAAAGGAGGGACATAAGAACAGACACTAAAAAAAATCTAAAAAGTCATTAGAGCATATTTCAAAAGCCTGTACTGGCTGTCTCTTGTTGCCAAGTGATGCTTCCAGTGGTGTGACTGAGTTGCATTCAATTGCATTGTTGGTCAAGTGGTCTCATGGAAATCCTCAAACAACATAGGCTAATGCTAAGGCAAAAAAAATTGCTCTCCGTAAACAACATTGCTGAAGGCAATACCTATCCAGCTCTTTAAGCACAGAAAAGTCCAGCTTTCTCTTACATGAAGACTTCACCTCCATGTTCTAGTGTCTTTAGTGTGGAAGGTACTCTGCAGGCTGCAAAAAAACAGAAACATAAATGCCAACTAAGCCACAAAATGTTTGGCCTAACAGTTATCCTGCCTGAAAAATATGCTAGGGCAATGGTGGCACAGAAGTTGTGGGAGTAACCAACCAATGTCTCAGTTGACTTAAGGACCAAACCACAAGAAGGAGCCCATACCTGATACTTCTTGAGAACAAGAGACTAGAGAGCTCAGGGATCTAGGATAATATAAAACATCATAGGTCTAAAAAAGTCAATAAAATGATTCCTAATGATATTCTGCTCTGCTCCTAGTTCAGTACCTCATGCAGTCATCATCAGAGAGGCATTTTCTGGCAGCAGGTGGGAACAGATGCTGACACCCACAGCCAGACATTATGAGGAGAGAGAGTATAAAGTGGAAGTCTCCATCAATACCCTCTCCTCAGAGTTCAACGCTCCTGTGGAACAGGAAGTGGAAGATTTGTAAGAATCAGAGGGAGTGGAAGATACCAGGAGAATAAGGCCCTCTGAATCAAGGCACATATGAGCCCACATAACCTAAAGAAGAAAGCCCATGGGTCTACCCTAAGTCTTCTGTGTATATATTACAATGTTTACATTAGTATTATGGGGCTCCTGACTCTGAGAAGGAGTAGTTTCTTGACTCTTTTGCATACTCACGGGTCTTTTTTCCTCCTGTTGGTTTGCCTTATCCAACTTTGATGTGATAGTTCTTGCTCTTATTATATTTTTGTTTTGTCATGTTTGCTTGTTATCTCTTAGAAGCCTGCTCTTTTGTAACAAAAGGCAGAAAGGGAGTGGTCTGGAGGAGAGGGAAGATGGTGAGGACCTATGGGGAGGAGAAGAAGGAGAAAACAAAGTCAGGATATATTTTATGAGAAAGAATCTATTTTCAGTGAAAGAAAAAGAAATGACTGTCTCAGTTGGTTAACTACTACCGTGTAAGGGGGATCTGCATTCAGATCTCCAGCAGGCAGGCATAGTGCTACGCATCTATAATCCTAGCATGGAGGAGATGGAGACCTAGGTCCCACTGACCAGCTATTGTAGCCAAATTGGTTAGCTTCAGGTTTAGTGAGAATGTCTGTCTGAAAAAATAACGTCGATAGTGATAAAGAAAGACACTTGATGCCATCTTCTTGTTTTCCCACACATGTGCAAGTACATTGGTACTCACATGTGCAGACATGAACATAGACATGAAGACACACATGGATATACCCCGTACAATTAAAAAGTTCCTAGGAATTTGTGACCAAATGCTCTTTTCAAGTTAAACCTGTAAGCTTTCTTCAAATGTGAGTTGGTGTGTTCATTCTGAGAGGGCAGAAATTAGTTAACTGGAGACTTATGTTTTCTGTGCTACAGTTTGGTGTTTCCTTTTTTGTAAAGTAGAAATTCTTGTGTATTGAGGATATTTATTACACATCGATTATATATACTTTATATATGAATATTGTATGTGTATTTTGAGTTGGTTGTAGCCAGGCATGGTGATGTGTTCCTCTAATCCTAGTACTCTGGAGGCCTAGGTAAGAACATCATCTCCCCACTAGGATCAGGGTGGCCTACACAGAGGGCCCATGTCTCAAATCCTCAACAAGAAAATTTGTAAACATATTTAATGGCTTCAGGCCTTAACATCTATTCTTAAAAAGTATCTCTTATAGATATAGTTTTTAATTGCATAAGTTTCATAATCCATTCTTATTTTTGTTTTATACATCATGCCTTTAATATATTGGTAACATAACGTATGTTAATGTATTTCATTACACAGCCATGTAGATGATGTCACTGGCTGGGTGACCCAGATTTCTTCCAGAACTAAAATGCCACTGTTTCCGTGTGCTATTAAATACTGCGGCCTGATCTCACCTTGTGGTTTGTGCTCTTCACCTTAACCTTGTTCTATCAGTGCCTGAGTGTTTTGTGACTACAGTGTTTCAGCGTTAAGCTTTGTCCCCATGCAGTGACTCTTATGCTGGCATGCTAAAAGAGCCAGCTCACTCTCCTTCCAGTCGTCTTTAAGAGCCACTTGTATAAAATGTCCAATGAGTCTAGATCCTCTTTTTCAGCCACTTTCTAATCATTTCTTCCAAGCTCAGTATAAATATTAATTAGCTTTAATCAGATGAGATAAAAAGTCTGCATAAAATACCTACATGTAAACTCTGACAGTATTTGTTAAAATAGTCAGCATTTAATGCTGTTTTTATATAAATGTTTTTGAGATTTAAATGCTTAATATATTTTAATTTTTAAAATTAAATGTGAATTTTTGCATCCATATATGCATATGTGTACACCATTTGTGTTCCTCATCCCTGCAGAAGACAAGAGGGCATCAGGTTCCCTAGAACTGAAGGTACAGATAGTTGTGAACTTCTTGGTAGGTGCTGGGGACCAAACTCATCTCTCCAGTCCCTGAAGTCTTTTTTGCATTGCCATATAAATATTTATAGTTCATAGTTTCTGTTTTAATATCTGACACTCTGCTGTGAATTTGGAAATTGAATAGTAATAGAGACAGTATAGAAACATCAAACATTGCTCCTATGAACTTAAATTTTGAAGAGACTTGAAATTTAATATATAGTACACATATACAGACATCAGCTCACAGAGTATCAGGTTTCCTCATGGTATTGGCAAATATAGTTCTTGTCTAACTTTGTCCCAGTTCTCTACTCTACCTCATGTCCCTGCCCCTCCCAGTCCTTGCTTAAACCCTTCTGCCCCTCAGGATTCCCTAATCCACTTGCATATCACATGTGTTTTGCTTTATTCCCCCTCGAAGCTTCTATTTTCTCTTGAACAGAGCCCCTTTCTATTTGACTATCTTCTGATCACACCTGCTCCCACATAAATACACACATATAAAAATTAGAAGCTAGTATCTACGTACAAGAGCAAACATGTGGTGTTTGTCTTTCTGAGCCCAGATTATCTTATTTAATAGGACAATTTCCAATTCTATACATTTTTCCTGGAAATATCATAATTTCACTTTTCTTTGCAATTCAGCAGAATATTCCATTGTGTCTCCCTATGTAACACATTTCCGTTGTTGATTCACCTGTTAATGAACTGTTAATGAGCAGTAGAGTAAATCAACTTCCTACAAGGGATCTTTTCAAAAACAAACCTGGAAAATATGCGCTTAACTGACTAAGCGATAGAATTACTCTTGTTACATTCTAAATTGTTAGTAAGTGGTATTGAGTCTTATTAGGAACCTTTAACAAATGTGTGAGTGTCTTAGTTAGGGTTGCTATTGATATGGTGAAACACCATGACCAAAAGCAACTTGCTGAGGAAAGGGTTTCTATCATTCACAGTTACATATAACAGTTCATTAAAAGCAGTAAAGGTGGGAACCCAAGCAAGGCAAGAACCTGGAGCGAGAAGCGGATGCAGAGACCATGTAGGAGTACTGCTTGCTGGATTGTTCACCATGGCTTTCTCAGCCTGTTTTCTTATAGAACCCAAAGCGAACAGCTCAGGGGTGGTTCCAATCACACTGGCCTTGGCCTTCACATATCAATCAAATGTAATATGTCCTACAGATTCCTGACTGCCAGACCTGAAGGAGACATTTCCTCTATTGAGGCTCCCTCTTGTCTCTGATGACTCTAGCTTGTCTCAAGTGGGCATAAAATCAGTCAGCACAAGCGATCCTTTGTCAACTTAAAACACAAACACATAACTTTTTCAACTAGATTCTTTTTTTTTTCTCATTTATCCACAAGAAGCACATTAGTAATGTCACAATATTAAAAAATAATTTAAAAAGTATTCTTTTTAAATTCTTACACAGTTACAGTTTAGTTTCTTTAAAATATTCAATTTTTAAAAAAAAACATTCAGAAATCTCTCTTAAAAGTTTAAACTCTCAATGGTGGGTTCCTGTAAAAGTCAAAAATTAAGTTAAATATGTTCTTATTTCAAGAAGGAAGAACCAGGGCACAGTCACAATCTGAATAAAGTAAAACCGAATTTCATCAGTGTTAATAGCTCACGTCCAGCGTCTGGGATTCACTCACAATCTTTGCAGCTCCTCCAGAGGTTTTAAGCCACTTCTCTGGCTGTACCTTCTGCAGCACATACAGTTTATCTTCCAGAATTTGGCAGGCTCCACTCCATCACTGATTCTATTCTTGGGGGTCGTCCCATGCATGATACTGGCATCTCCAAATTGTTGGGGTCTTCTTTTGCAGCTGGACTGTACTTTCTCTTATAGCTACTTCTGAGATCCCTTCATGATGCCAAGCCTCAACTTCTTTGCATGACTCCTTCAACCCTGAAGCTTCAACTACTGAAGAATCACCTTCACCAGAGCTCTCTCCTCTACGCTTACTGCGCCAAAGCTCAGCTGATCTCCATGACTCCTTCATGACTTCAAAATGAGTACCACCTTGTCTCTTACACTACTAAGTTTAGCTGCAAGTGCTAGATACAACCTTGGACACCTCTGGAACATAGCTTCCTTGTGCTGACTCTCAGAAAAGAGATCCCAGAGTATTTTACCTCAGTGATGCTGGTCCCTTCTTAACTAGCATCAATTGTCTGAGAAATACCAATATTTCCCTTCAATGGTGCCACTCTCTACTTTTGTAAGAGGGATGTTCTGTGACAACCATCTCTTGACTCTGGTGTTCCTCCATGCATCTATTATGGCTACATCTTCTATCAAATAACACTGGCCCTATGGCACTGGTGCTGCTGGTCCTCTGTGTTTCTGCTTTACAGATGATTCGGTCTCCTTGTGATTGCTGGTATCTGAGATGATTAATATCTTTGGTTGGTTATTTAGCAAATTAACCTTCGCTATCTTTTTTTATCTTGTTATCTTTTTTCTTTATCTTTCTTTCTGTTTGTCTTTCTTTCTAACCAATCCCTGGAATAAAATCTCCTTTGTTTTAAATATTAATTAGTGGTTCCATTTTTCCTGTTTGAGTACTAGCTGATTAGACACTGTATGAAATTATTCCTTATTTGGCTAACACATCTTTTTCCTTGTATATAGTGAAAAAGCACACGATCGCTACAGTACATGCTATTTTGTTTTCCTCAGAAGCGAAGAGTCAGATTATATTGCTTCATTGGAAGAAAGCAATCATGCCTGATTCTAGGGGTGGCTGCTGGGCAGGTTTTTGTGATGATTGTAGTATGCAAGTGTGGGTAAAATGGAGTTAACGGGACTATAAGAAAATTAAAAGTATTAACTTAAGCTCAGCAGAATGTTCGAGTGAAATGAACCAATAAGTCACAAAGGATCCAGGAATGCATGCTACAGCAATACACGTTTGTGAGTGGATGGTTGAAGGTGAACTTCACAGCTATCACATTTATGAGATTACAGTTTAAAAGGCACTTCTATCAGGGAAACCACCCTGTGAACTAGCCAGACCATTTAACACCTTGTCAGATCCTTGGGTTTGCTCCTCTTGCTCTTAGCTCACTGCAGCCACAAACAAATCATCAACGAGTCAGAAGAAGCTCATCTGGTATTGGATTTCCTGCTCAGCCCACAGTCAGTTTGAGACATGTTGCCACTAACTGCAGAAGAGTGAAAGAAGGATTATCTTAGCTTGATACTTTCATATTTACCCTTTAACTGGCACAGACCCCTGAGAGGTAGAGAGCTGTAATTTCACATTATGTAAATATTTTAACAGAACTGGATAGTGAATGTCAGAGCCTGGAAAATATATCAATTAAGTAATCGTGAGCTTATGACAAATTAGGAACAGATGAAAAATTCCAGCTTCCAAAGAAAATGGTGGGCAGAATATTAGATCATAATCAGAAGACATAAGTTAAAATTCTGTTTTGCCCCTCTGGCTGTTGTAGGACTTTAAGAAAATTCCTTTTCAGTAATACTGTTATCCAAGCCAAGAGAATGGTTACAAATGTATAGAGTAATAGAAGCAACTACATATTAATGAACATAAAGAACAGTATATTATTATTTATATTACATCACACATTCTAGGTCTCCATGATCCCAAAACATTACCTAGCTTTAATGAGATGGACCATGGATTGATTGTGGTGTGTATGACAGACTTTTCCTGCAGAGACAACACACATCTATTCAGGCCAGAGAAGAAACTCAAAGCAGACCAACACAGTGATTTCTTCAATGTCCAATTTGGTAAATTGGTGTACTCTTATTGCGGTTACTATCAGGAGTATGGGTTGTGGGTTACTTTCAAGGAACAGTGGTAATACTAATGTAGTTGCATGGAGGAAAGCTGCCCCAACATGGATAAAGATGCCTGAAATCTGTATCCCTGGAATCCTCGGTAAATCTTACAAACATCTCCGTATTCAGAATCTTGGTTTTCTAGAGTTGAATTGATCAGAGTTTCCACCTTCAACAACTTCTTGTTACACTGCTGGAGACAGGCCCTCATGAGTCACCCTACGTTCTGTCTTTCCAGTACTAGACCCCACCTTTTAAATATTAACCCACCTCCCAGTAACATGGCAAGACTGCAGCCAAGCCTTTAACATAGAAGCCTTGGGGGTACACATCACACCAAGACCACCACTCAACCTATATATATATATATGCTTTTTTCTCCAGGATTTTTTTCAATTCACCCAGAAATCACTTCTGTCATCTATTCTCTTAAGGGCTGTATTTAGGAATGTAGAAAGATTGTGGGCATCTTAGCATCAGGTGTGTAGTTATCTGTTAAATTCCATTATTTCTCATCCTGACCCCCCCAAAGTCATGTCTATTGTCTTAATTTGTGATACAATAACAAATCCTATTTATCCATCAGCAGTGGTGATGCTCTGGGTGATCTACCTGTCAGAGAACCTTTCTGCTCATCTTCTATGGTCCCTGACACTGGCACCTTTACCCTTATGTGTCTCAGATGGAGTGGTAGTTATTCATCTCCTGGCTGCAACAAAATTCCTGACAAAAACAACAAGTGTAAGGAAGGAAGGGTTGATTTTTGGCTTATGGCTCCAGGGCAAGTAGCTCCTGAGGTGGGGGACAGGCGTGGGGGAAGAAGGAGCTGCTGGTTGCACTGTACACAAAGTCAGGAAACATGACCATGCTTCCTTTAGTTTTCTTTAGACCAAGACTCCAGCCCAACCAAAGGTGAATCTTCATTTAGAGTGCCTCTTCCCAACTCAATTAACCTATCAATGTAGCCCCTCACCAAATTTCCCAGAGGGTGGTGATTTCCATGGTGATTCTAAGTCCCATCAAGTTGACAATTAAGATTAGACATCACAGATGGCCCCTGGGGCAGCCTTATCTTTAGACACTTAAATGTTGTCTCCTTTCATTTCTGGACTGCTGTTATCTCTGAGGTTATCGTCTCCCAATGTTTTCTTGGCAGTTCTAGCTGACTTCCTTTTCCACCCATGATGAGGGAGATAGCTGCTTCAGTTCCTTACTCTCATTTGTAGAAGGCTCTGTGTTTGATAAAGGGGGATAACTTTGCTATGTTCAGTGGGATCTAGTTTTATATTTATAAGACTCCAGTCTAATATTGTAAAGCCCAGGAAGGATGTTCAGTAATCTCAAATATGGATCTCCTCGATATTGCACTTTACGCTTTTCTCCTCATTTAGGAGTATTTTAAACAGTGTGGATATGAACAATTTTGTTTTAAATATGGCCGGCTAGTTTATTCCTGCGTGTTTAAAATGGGACAGCATACTAACAGAAACCTGAAACCCATAGTCATTAATTTACATTTCAAGATGTGTGGATCACTATGCTTTTTAAAGAAGTCACTAGGTCTGCAAAGACTGCGAATTCTTTTTTATAACATGAAAGAGTTCATAAAATTTAGTCTCTCAAATGTAAAAAAAAAAAATCATCGTTAAATCACACCAACTTACTTAAGTAGCAGCCTTTAGTCTTTCGTGATCTTATGTGGTACTCATTGAGAGCTGGCTTTGTGAGCCTTTGATTTTGTCTCTTTACCTTATCAGTTAGCTTAGTACAAAGACTTCTTTGCAGAACTCGAGTGGGAAGGTAGGAGATAAAGATCAAATTACCCGTGCAAGAAAGAGAAATGGATGACTTACCTGCTTTCCCCTTCTTAAGGTTTCTAGGAGACATCCCCTCCCTGTCAATGTCCGCTAAATAAAGATTGGAAGCACCACAATTTTCTCTTTACTGAGGTGGTGACTTATTTTGCAGGTGGGACTAAATACAGAGCCTAGAATTTGTCCCCCAATCACTGCTTTACTCAGAGCCGCTAATTTTTTATTTAATTGTAATGACAGGGAAGCAGACTTGTGAAAGCATCCGCCATGTAAATGAAGAGGGATTACAACAATTATTTCAAGAACCTATCATTTTTATATAGTTTTATTGTCTTGGCTTTTCCTCCATGGTTAGAAGAAATGGCTTGCAAAATTTTGTGTGATAAGATTTAAAGCAATATTTATTTTTTAAAAAGTGTATCTAAATGCTATTTATTTTTTCAGACAAGTTATTTAGTAGCTTATAAATGTAAGTATATCATAATAGATTAAATACATACACACACACAGACACGGAAAGTACATAAAATTTTTAAACCTAAATTACACATTTGTACTTTAAAAAATAAACTCTTGTGATGTGCCTTTTGTGTATGTAAATATTTCCAAAACTGAAGGGATACAATCTCTCTCTGATAGGCTCAAGGCTCAGCTTAGTCCAGTCTTCAGATGGCCAGGCATATGCATCATTACCATAGGAACGGAAACAGTGTACCTGCACGGACTCTGCAGTAGTCCAAGTCCTTTGCCAGGGCCTGACCTCGATGCTGAGGGTTCCCTGGTCAATGGTAGAATGTTTGTGGATCTTTCACTGGTGATTCACCATCCCTTGAAAAAGACAACCTTCTTAACGGATGGAGGACAGGACTCCATGTAGTGTGTTTGATCCTAAGTGAGTTTCGGGGCTCTCAGGACTTGCAAATCGGAGAATCTGATAGCTAAATTCCCATTCTTCGCATAAAGGAAATCTCTCTGGCAAGCCTTACCTGCAGGTGTAAGCCTGTCATCAAAAGGCAAAAGACTGATACACATGCCTAGGACCTAAACTAAATCAGGACAGGCCCACAAGGGCGCTAGACAGCAAAACTAATGAGGAGCAGGCAGGCAGGCCACAGGAAAGGGTAATGCACTCCACTCCCCTTTGCAGTCTCTTTTGATTAGTTTTTTATCAGGCTCTGGGGAGCAGGCTCTGCCTCATATGTACATCAGCAAGGAGCTGGTCCTCTGTGGCTCAGTATTATGGAAGCAGGAACTGGGGGTGGTTAAATGTGGACAGGAATAAAACAAACTTTGCAAGCAGCATAAAAATGTGGGTCTGCAGAATATTATAAAAGACAGTTTTGTTGGAAAAGAAATATATTATTATAATCTTGCCATCTGAGATCAACCTACCAAGTAAAGATCTCTATGTTTTTAATTTTGGGGCATCATCATCATCATCATCATCATCATCATCATCTGCATTTATCTTAATGGGCCTCAACCTATATTTTTGGAATGCCACAATGTAGTTGCTTTGTTTTTACTTTATTGGTTAGTGTAAACAAAGACACAAATATTTCAGTTTTAGAGTCTTAACAATTTCAGTTTTATATCAAATCATACTAGACTTGAATGAAAACACTGTATCTACAGATGGTGCTAAATTGTATAACATTAATTACATGTGCAAGGTTTCACCAATTAACTCCAGTGAGGCCTGTAAAAATCCATCTTGAACAGAATTCCATGCTTCTTAACTTCCTGGCTTCCAACCTGGAGATTTTTTTTGCAATTTTGAGAAGAAACGAAAGCAACGTAGAATTAGAACTGTCATTTGCGAAATGCATTAAGTGCTGGTGGTATAAAGGGAGCCGCCTCAGACTTGCAGATCCATATAGTTCCCAGGTGCTGCAGGTGTTCAGTTACAGGGCACTTGCCTCTGCCATGGATAAGAAGGTCATCATTGTCTGCTGGTGCTGATACTGTTGCCTTGTGTATACTTTTCAGTCATACTTAGGAGACTGGCCAGGCATTGATCCAGCATTGACCACCTTTTATACTGTTGTGAGATTTTCAGTTTTTAGTGTTCTTCGTTGTCTTCATAAAGGGATGCTTACATCCCCAAAGCTTATTTCATACAACTGAATATTAATATACCTTGTCCAAAGCAGTAATGCACCTTACTTATGGTAATGGTTTTGCTTAAAAGGCTACTGTTATGGGATGCAAAGAAGTGGGAGAGTTTCAAATTTTCAATTCATACAGATAATATTTTACTTTTGTTTCTAAATTGTTTGTTTGTGAGAGTGTTTTTCTATTATATAGTCCTGGTTGTCCTGGAATTCATTACCTAGAACAGACTGGTCTGTTACTCACAGAGATTATCCTGCCTCGGCCTCCAAGGTGCTAGGATTAAAGGCAGAAAACACTACTGATCAGACTGATGCTATTTTAAAATGAGGATTTTCATGACATATTTAGACTGCATTCTGAATCGTGGACTTTTAAATTTTCCATGGTGGTTGTGAACTGTGGAAACTTTTAAGGCACTTGAATTTTATCCACACGGCATAATGCACTATCTATGATAAATATGGAGACTGATTGAACACAGACCTGGAAGTCCTCTACTGTATGTATGTTGGGGGCCTCATATCAGCTGGTATATGCTGTCTTTTTGGTGGTCCAGTATATGAGAGATCTCAGGGGTCCAGATTAATTGAGTCTGTTGCTCCTCCTACAAGGAAGCCCCCCCCCCTTTTCAGCTTCTTTCAGCCTTTCCCTAAGTCAACCACAGGGTTCAGCAGCTTCTGTCCATTGGTTGGGTGCAAATATCTGCATCTGACTCTTTTAGCTGCTTGTTGGATCTTCCGGAGTGCAGTCATGCTAGGTCCCTTTTTGTGAGTGCTCCATAGCCTCAGTAATAGTTTCAAGCCTTGGGCCCTCCCCTTGAGCTGGATCCCACCCTGAGCCTCAAGCTATACTACAGAGCACTAGTGATAAAAACTGCATGGTATTGAAACAGAGACAGATAGGTTGACCAATGGAATAGAATTGAAGACCCAGAAATAAAAGCACACACTTACAGACACTTGATCTTTGATAAAGAAGCCAGAAATATACAATGGAAAAAAGAAAGCATCTTCAATAAATGCTGGTCTAACTGGCAGTCTGTATGTAGAGAAATAAAAATAGATCCATATTTGTCACCTTGCAAAAAGCTCAAGTCCAAGTGGATCAAGGACCTCAACATAAAAGCAGATACACTGACTCTAATAGAAGAGAAAGTGGGAACGAGCCTCAAACTCACTGGCATGGGGGGAGGGGTTTCCTAAACAGAACTCCAATAGTTCAGGCTCTAAGATCAAAAATTGATAAATGGGACCTCATGAAACTGACAAGCTTATGTATGGCAAAGGACACTGTCAATAGGACAAAATGACAACCTACAGATTGGGGAAATATCTTCACTAACCCCGCATCTGATAGGGGGCTAATATCCAAAATATATAAAGAACTTAAGAAGCTAATCATCAAAAAACCAAACAACCCAATCAAAAAATGGGGTATAGAACTAAACCGAGAATTCACAACAGAGGATTTGGAATGGCTGAGAAGCACCTAAAGAGATGTTTAAAGTCCTTATTGATCAGAAAAATGCAAATCAAAATGACCCTGAGATTCCACCTTACACCAATCAGAGTGTCTAATATCAAAACCTCAGTTGATAACACATGTTGGTAAGGATGTGGAGAAAGAGGAATGCTCTTCCATTGCTGATAGGATTGCAAACTGGTACAACCACTCTGGAAATAAATCTGGAATTTCCTCAGAAAATATGTTAAATTATTTTAAGTATAAGCTTGGAAGCCCCTCAGAAATAACCAGAGATAATATATTACTTTTAAAGAAATTATTATCCCAGTTCCTTATCTATACATATAGCCTAATTGACTGTCAGAAAATGTGACTAAGGGGTTCTATAGGATAAATCTAATGCTCATTTTACCCCAGACAAATAGTGAGCCAACCATACACTCTCACACCTATCCATACACCCATACAGAGAGGAATATGCTGCTCATCTGGGGATCGGGGGGAGTGTTGCTCAGGGATTTTACTTTCTAAGCATAATATGCTATTCATTCTAGGTTCCTTAAATATATCATGTCTGAGGAAAGATTAGTGTAAATTACATTAATAATTCAACAGCTGAGATTAATATTCAGTTTTGGGTATTTATAGAGCTTAAAATAAAACAATAGATTAGATATGAAATTTGTTTTGAAGAAGATTAAGATTGTCTAAATTTCTTTAGTATCATCCAACTGTCAAGGGGAAGGCAACACCTTTGAGTTTGTAAGGTAGTCTGTAGATCTTACTTCTCTGACTCTGGGCAACTATGAACAGAGGAAATCAAATGAAGGAACCACTCTTTGCTACACTGCCTCATTAGCATTTCCAGACTTGGTTCCTCCTAGAAAGAGGATTTCTGTGATCCTTGCTTTCTGTTAATGATTCTGTCACATAGGTTTTTATGATTTGGGACCATGGCCGTATCATAGTTGACATCCTGGAGAGAATGGAAAGATGGAGACCATAGTGTAAGTTTTCTCTGATGCTAGCACTGTCAGTACGACAGAGTTCAGGACTATCTTTGAGATTAATGTTTAGTGATCCTGTGGGATATTATCTTGATTAAAATAATTGATATAAGAAGACTCATCTTGACTTTGGGCAGGATTTCTCCCTTGGCAGGAAATCCTGTGCTATATAAGTGTAGAGATCAATCGTGGCCTTAGGAAGTACTGCTATTCCTTGACTAAGAATAGGATGGGACCATCTGCTTCAACGTCCTCCTTCTGTGGCTGCTGCTTATCTAGCACAATGGACTGAAACTTAGAATTCCAGGTCTAATAAACCTTTCAGCCTTAGGACGATCTTATGATGTTTTTTTTTTGTTTTGTTTTGTTTTGTTTTGTTTTGTTTTTACAGCAGCACGAGGAAACAAGACATCTTTGTTCTTAAGTGCTATTCAGCAGAATCAGAAATATCCAAGGATCTGTTCTGGAAACTTGGCAGAGGAGAAAACCATATCCATTTAGAATAAATTGATATCATGATAAGGAGATGGCCTATAGAGAGTATCACCTGAAGTCTTGCCTCAGCTAGAGGAAGATCTGTGCATCAACAGATGACTGCATCAGTATTAGAGGCCAATAGGGCATCCCGTGACCAGCAATGACCAAGTATTTCTTAGGTGATGGAAGTGTAGCCAGCACACCCGGAAACCATATAGAACTAAAGACCATCTAGTCAACCTCATGAGACCATGGATGTCACAGTTCTTTCTGTTAACAAATGAAGAAAGGGAACCCTTGTGTGAGTGACTATATGTTCCTATTTATCCTACATGCTTGTTTCAAATATAATTTCAAGACACTCTCTGGAGGCCAGTGAAATGGCTTAGAGGGGAAAAGCTGCTTAACAAGAAAAATCTGATGACCTGAGTTTGAGACACAGATACTGTGCAAAACTGTGGATATGATAGTACATATCTGAAATTCTAACATCCCTGCATTATGGGAGGTAGAGACAGGAGAACCATATTGAAGCTAACAGGTCAACTAGCCTGGAATATGCAGCATAGCAGAAATGAGAAGCATTGCTTATAAAATAAGGTAGAAGAAGAGATCCAAGAAGTGTCTCCTAAAAATTGTCCTCTAACACACACAGTATACCATAGCATGTGCACACACACACACACACACACACACACACACCATACACACACACACACACCATACACACACACACACACACACACACACACCATATACACACATACACACTAATGATAAATGCAATTTAAAAAATTTAAAGCATACTTTAAAACTGAAAATCCTTTACATTTGAGTCTTATTTACATAAAATGTCTCACACATAATTTGGAATCTTTGTAAGTCGTGCCAGGGATAGTGAATGATATGATTTCATTGATGCAGAACTGAATAACCAAGTTTACTAGCCTGCTCAGGGTGCTATAAAAAGAAAATAGGGTGCTAGCTGAAGCAAAGAAATGTATTTATTCACAATCTGGACCTCTGCAC
This sequence comes from Mastomys coucha, assembly GCF_008632895.1. Lineage (NCBI taxonomy): Eukaryota > Metazoa > Chordata > Mammalia > Rodentia > Muridae > Mastomys > Mastomys coucha. Next base: position 60,680,979 of record NW_022196896.1, on the reverse strand, counting down.
TGGCTGTAAACAGCCACCGTCTCAATGTGGTTCTGCAGAGAACGACCTATGCCTCTTCCATCGTATGTGGCCACAATTTTATCAGACTAGGGACACACAATGTTCTACTATTGTCAGGTATATTGGGTAGCAGGATCCCAATTTTGAAGTGGCAGTTCCTGGTTTCTTTAACATCTCAGTTGTATGATGCTTTTCTGGAAGCTGTCTTGTGAGAGGGCATGCAATGTTTTGCTGAAAACAGACAGTTTGAAAGGTCGTGTGCTATTTTGCTGAAAACAGACACTTTGAAATGGTGCATGATGTTTAGAAAGCATATAAATAGGACTCCACAAGAGTCAGAGGACAATCCTGCATTGCAATGCTTCACGTCTTCACTGTTCATCTCTGGTCTTTGTTCATTTTGCTTCTTCATTTGTAGAAACAAGCCAAAAACCTTCTCATGGTATTCCAGCTGATTCTGGCTTCGTCCTCTGACTTGTGCTGTTTCGGGGGAAGTCTTATTGATTCTAGTAGTTCGTACCTTCACTACTGATTTGTGCTTGGTGTTTGCTATTGAACTGGACTGCTGCTATCCTGACAATGAAGAGTGAAATTGCCCCAAGAAACTACTTCTAAACAGGTCCACAACGCTCTCTTTTCACCCTATCTTTGGTTGGTTAAAAAGGGGGTTGAAGCATTTAGGAACCCTAAATAAAGTAGGTTTTGAAAAACCAAAGCCTACACAATTTATCTTAGAGGGAAACATTGATCTATTGTGGTGGTATAACTTATAGTATTTTAACACAGTTCTAGTCCACCATACTACATGTGGTATGCACCAACTTCAAGCTATGAAGTACTGAGTTGGCTTCTAAAGCAAAAGCAAAGAATTAAATTGCCTTCATTATACTTCTTGTTTAAATTGCCTTTTAAACTTTATAGAGAATGGGGTGATATGTGGTACATAATACAATAAGTTGGCCATCTATGTCATCTTTTACTGATTCTGAGAAAATAGAATGTATCATATTTTCAGCTTGGGAATTTAGGTAACTTGAAAGATGTTTGAAAGTCCTTCCTTTATTAAGACTAATACTTTTCTAATGTACACATTAGCTAGGAAGCCATTTTATTACTCATAACTAATAACTCAAATACGCATGCAAAATCGACACATTTTTGAAGCCTCTAACTATGATTTTCGTTACTTGTCCTTATAGACAATGCTGCTCAGAACTCTTCCCCATGGCCACTGTAGTGGACATGGAATGCAACTTTCTTAGGAGGCAGTGGTCTTTATCTCCAGGCTGCTGCCACATAGGATGTGGCATATTTAGTAAGGCTCCACTTACATAATAGGCATTGTAGTTTACATATCTATATATATTTCCGCAAAAAATTTCCAGCAGATGGCAGTAAGATGTCTCCTTCTGCAGAAATCAGTGTCAGATAACAATTTTCTGAAATGTAGAAATAATGGTTTGTAAGGAAAGAACATCGTTTTGTAATTTTCAAAAGGACCCACGCAGAGTGTGCCTCCTGCAGCATGGGCCTGGGTTAAGCCATCTGCAGTCATTCCTGGTTTACTCACAGGCTGAATGAAGATGAGCGACCAACATTTCATTACAGTTTCTTGTTCTATCCATTAACAGTATCTGCAAGAACAGGTTAAAAAGCTTACACATGCATGAACAACATATTTTGGAAAGGGAGATGCTATGGAATTCTCTCTGGCTGAAAAATGGATTCTTTTGATGATATTATTTTAATACAGTCAATGTAAGACTTGACTTTTGGCTAAAATGAATATTCAAGGTTAGATAGACTTATATATTTACCTTTTCTCATTGTATGTTAGGAATTAAGGATAAAAGTTTCTTGATAATGTATTATTTTAAGGTCACTTTTCCCCAGTTATGAGCAAAATGTGTCCACTCCAATCCTCTGAGAGGAAGGTTCAAAGAATAATTGAAGTAGGCAGGGAAATTCTTCAGATTACAACATATGCTTTAAACCTGTAAAAGAAAAAAGAAACTGAAGGAAAGGATTGACAGAAATCTGAGAGATGTGGCACATTTCTGTAAAAGCTTTGGCCAAGCAAACACGAGTCACTAAATAAAGACTGTCCACAAAAGTCCCACATTGGACAGAAATAGCCTGTTTCCAGCATTCTTGCCAAGCTGTTATTAATTGTAAACAACCTAGTATGTTCTCTGACTAAACTCAGTGATGAGATCCAAAAGTGTAGCAAGTAGAGCCGTCTGCCAACCCTTTCCCTAGCACCTGAAGAAATGCTTAAATGAGATGTGAATACATTTTCTGCTTATGCATTTTAAAGCACAATTATAACATACCCATACATTTTCATGTTGTAATACATGTGATAGTGTAATGTAAATATTTACACAATTGAAGGATAAGACATAGAGCTGCAGCAGTATGAGATAATTCCAGTTCACATTTCCAGTAATAGATGATGAAACAAATATCAATTATAATGTAGCTGACTGGGGACAATGCTAATTGAATTTAGCAGGTATTTGATGAACATTTTACATGACAAAAGTAGGACATGCATTCTTTACAAGGGCACACAGAGCATTATCAACAATATTTTGGGCCACAGAAAATTCTAGTAGGTTTTAAAATATTGAAATAATGTTATTTTGTGATCACAATAGAGTAGCATTGTAAATCAAGTAGGAAAGGAAAACCAAAATATGCATGCGAATGTATGGAAATTAACAACATATTAACAATTAACAATTAGCAGCCAAAGAATGAATCAAAAGAGAGACGTGCAGACAAACACAAGTTAAAGCACATTATAAAATGTGAGTGTCAAAACTACAGTGCTATCTCCAATATTACCTGTAAATTATCTCTTTCAAATGGAGAAATATCTTCTATTAATAATTATAATTTACTTGTAATAGAAATAAAACATGAGAGCTAGTTTAAGCTTAAAACACAAAGAAGAAAATGGGGAGCAAGCCAGAGATAAAATATAAACACTCAGAAAACAATAAAAATGATGAATGAGACCAAGAGATCTGTTTTGGATTTGAAGACACATGAAACACTAGGAAAGAGAACAACTCGCTGCTACTTTTACAGGTATTTCTGGAGTATGAAGGAAGAGGGTATAAAGGTATACATCAGCAAACAGGAGAGCCTGGTTGAAAGCAGATAAATTCCTAGCCAAGAGTAAATCATGAATTAAAAACATAAACTTAGTAAAGTATTGACTTAGTCTGTAATAAAAATATCACAAGAACAAAAGCCCAAGAACCATTGACTTTTCTGTTGAATTCTACCCTAACAATTAAGGAAGAAACACCAATCTTCACCTCTACTAACCAGTTGAAGAGAAAATAGCACACCCCAATCTTATCTCAAAAGGCTGACCCCAAAGCTAGGGAAAGATTTAAAGTAAGAAAAAATGCACACTTCTGGCAACCTGCATGGCATGGCTCTGGAAATTTTCCTAGGGTAGAGGAGGAATTGGGAAAAGAAAAATACTGACAGACCTACAGAAAAGCTTGAGTCAGGGTCAGAGGGGGTGGCACCAACCTCCATTCAGAGCCTCAGTGTATTTATCGTGCACAGCAAGTGGGAGAACTGAGCATGTCTCAGTAGGGGTAGTCTATGTATAAGCAGTCTCAGGCTGTGAAATGCTAGAAGATGAAGCTGCAGTTCAAGTTTGGGTAGACATTAGTCAATCATTCCTAAGTACTCAGACTTGGACCAGAGGACAGCTTTGCTGCTTTTATCCTTATGGGGTGGGGAAGGAAGTTTGGCTGGATTCTCATGGAGCTGAGACATTGGCCCTTGACATGGCCAAGCCCATAGAAACAATATACACCCTCTTAGGAGCTTATCCATTGTTTACACATTTATAAAATCAATATCCCTGATGAATACTGAAGTAAATTCCTGGGTAATATCCAGTCTACATGATTAAGCAACACGCTAAGATTTTACATTTTGAAAGATTTAATTTTAGTTGTGGTGTGTGTGTGTGTGTGTGTGTGTGTGTGTGTGTGTGTGTGTGTGTATAAAGGAGTGTTAATGCCTGTGGACACCAGAGGCAATCTATCTAATGGAGCTGAGGTTATGGAGAGCCACCCAACATGGATTATAGAAAAGAACTGAACTCTGGTTTTCTGGAGGGCAGCAAATGCTCTTAACCAATGCTCTTAACCTCTTCAGCTTCAAGGTTAATCTATATAATCAAGTAAAATTTATCACTGGCATATAAGAATTTTCTCAGTATTATATTTCACCAGGGTAAAATGAAGAAAGAGATACACATTTTAATTGATGAGGAAAAATTATCAAACAAAACTTGTGCTTTTTCATTACAAAACCTCTCAGCAAACTAGAATTGGAAGGAAGGTATCAGAATACAATGTCTATATATTCCAGAATCTAGTTATCTTTGTATTTGGTGGTCAATGGCTGAACATTTTTATAATGAGGTTAGGTGAGAGACAACTTGTCTTAACTAGTTCTTACTCAGAATAAGACACTAAGAATATAGTGTCTTATTAAGGGTTTTATTGCTGTGAAGAGACACCATGACCAAGGCAACTCTTATAAAGATAATATTTAATTCGGTCTGGCTTACAGATTCAGAGGTTCAGTCCATTATCATCAAAGTGGAAGCATGGCAGCATCCAGGCAGGCATAGTAGAAAAGGACCTGAATAGTACTATATCTTGTTCCAAAGGGAAACAAGAGAAGACTGGCTTCCAGGCAGCTAGGATGGGAGCCCACAGTGACATACTTCATCTAACAAGGCTATACCTACTCCAAAGAGACCACACCTCCTAATAGTACCATTCCCTGGGCCAAGCATATTCAATTCATCATATTCCACTCCCTGTCCCCCCATCAGCTTCTTCAAACATATGACTCTATGGGAGCCATACCTAAGCATAGCATAATGCAAAATACATTTAGTTCAACTTCAGAAGTCCCCATAGTCTATAGTGGTCTCAACGATGTTAAAAGTTCATTGTCTCTTCTGAAATTAATCCAATCACTTAACTGTAACCCTCAAAACAAGACAGGAAACCAGCTGGGCAAACTCCAAACTTTGCATCTCCATGTCTGATATCAAAGCAGTCTTCAGATCTCCAACTCCTATTTCATTTTTGTTGACTGCAACAAACTTCTTTCTCCTGGGCTGCTTCTACTTCCTGTCAGCAGCTTTCCTTAGCAGATATCTCATGGTTCTGGCATCTAGAATATCTTAGGGTCTCCAAGGCAACTTCAACATTACAGCTTCTTGTTCCAATATCTGGGATCCACACATGGGGAGTGTTTTCTAGCATACACCGGGCCCCATATTTGATTCTAGCCTTGTGACCAAGTAAGGAAAGAATTTCTGATAAAATGTACTGCAAGGATGGACCTTGAAGACATTATGTTAAGTGAAATAAAGCAGTAACAAAAGCACAAGAACTAAATGAGTCCACTTCCATGATGTACTCAATGGAGTCAAAAACTCATTTATCTAAAAAGTAGCATGTCTTCTGCCAGAGGCTCTGTGATTACACTTTAATGGTGTAAGTGGCCCTTTCAAAAGATAAGGAAAGTTAGGGAGATGGGTGTTCACAGCGGTTATACAACAACAAAAATATATTTAACACCATTAAACGTACATTTAAATTTCTGAATTTTGTTTTATATTTGTATATACATATATATGTTATTTATTTTTCATGTATTAGTTTAATTAAAATGAAAATTAAAATTAACACAATGTTAAATATACTGCACATATTTATAACATGTAACATTGTGACAGCATAAATCATGAGTAATTTAAACAATGATAATTTGTGTCAAGAAAGTCAGATTGGACTAACAAATTTCAATTTATTCATTAAATTATGAAGGCACAGAGTCTGAACGTTCAAATTTCTTGAAAGTATCCTGGATATATTTGTATTTCAAGAATGATATTGTATTTAAAAAGTAAAAACATAAACAAAAGGCTTCTAAACTCAATATTTGGAAGTATCCCATGTATAAATTATTCTCTACATTTCTAAGGTACTTTGATAAAAGAATCAAGGTACTGAAATTCTGACCCTTTTTTGACTAAAATTATATTATTTCTGTAAATAGCCACTTAAGCATATAGCAGATATAGTTTTAAATTTTGATTGTAGCATTTATTTAAACACAAGCAATGCCATCATTTGGTGATTATGTGTCTTTGATGAAAAATGTTTAAGACACAGATGTGAAATCAATATGTAGCTAAGGGAAAAACAGTGTCATCAAAAAGCTACTAATCCCAATGGTTGTCATTATAAAACAACTAAATACAGTCCCATGTAGCACAAAACAGCATTTCATCTATGTGAGATCCCTTTTCAACTGTTGTTTGGCAAGACCATATTGTGGTAGAAGCACTCCATCACTGTCTTTGTTACTTTTCTACTGCTGTGATAAGACACCATGGTCAAAGTAACAGATAAAAGAAAACATTTAATTAGTGGCTTATAGTTCCAGAGGGCTAGAGTCCATGACCATCACAGCAGGGAGCATGACAGTAGATATGCAGGCATGGTGCTCCTGATATACAAATGGGAAGCAGAGAGAGAGAGTGGGGTGGACTCTGCGAATGGCACCAACTTTAAAAGCTCAAACTCCAGTGCCATAAGTGCCACAACAAGGCCATACCTCTTAATCTTTCCCTAACAGTTTCACCAGTATTCACACAAGCATATTATATACTACGGAAACATTTCCATTCAAGCAACCACAACCACCAAGTGATGCCCTGGCCCACTGTAATGTTAAAGGTTTATCCCATTCTGTATGTCTGGTAGAATGGGTGTAAACAACCCATGGTGTTGCTAAGTATACTTACATTTCACATATAAGTATACATACATATATATATTATACTTAAGTATAAAATTATATAATATTGCTTTAAAATCGGTTTTACTTATGGTTTTATTGCTGTGAAGAGACACCATGACCAAGGTAAACATTTAACTGGGGCTGGCTTATAGTTTCTGAGGTTCCATCCATTATAATCACAGTGGGAAACAAGCCAGTGTGCAATGCAGGCAAACAGGATGCTACATTATCCAAGAGTTCTACATCTTGATCTGAAAACAACCAGGAGGAGAGCAGAGCATGTGAGCACATGAGGTCTCAAAGCCCACAAACATAGTGACGCACTACCTCCAACAAGGCCATACCTTCTGATAGTGCCACTTCCCATAGGCCAAGCATATTTAAACCACCACAAAATCATACATGATAATTAACAATAGTTCAGTTTTGGGTAGTTACTATATGCTAATGCTATATCGATATACACAGACATGCATATAAACAGATACATATACATGTATATACATGCATGCACACACACACACACACACAAACACACAAACTTGAAATTTAAAGAGCCTCAGTAATGTTCTTCAGGAGGCTGTAACGAAGGGGACATTGTTATCGTTGGAGGTGACATCCCTAAAAAGCCTCCAATGAGACAAGAAGAAGTGACCTAAAATCTTTTGTGTGATAGTTGATCCTGAACTCAGCAAAGTTCAGAAGTGAACCTTTCAGAGGTAACTGGAACATGGCCCTCTGTCCTGATCAGAGCATCAACTATTGGGGGAGTCTTAGCTTAATGGAAGATTGGTGAGGATGAGTTGTAGAGAATCAGTTGCCAGGGCCATGCCTTTGAAGGGTGAATTTGCCCCCATACCTCCTTCTTCTTGACTTCCTATATGTCCTTCATGAAGTAAGCAGCTCTGCTCTAATATGCCCCTCCCCACCACAATGTTCTGCCTTACCACAGTCCTGGAAGAAAGGAGCCAGCCACCCTGTAGAGAGCCTCTGAACCATCTGCTCTGAGAAGTCTTTCTTCCTTTTTCTTTTTCTTGCCTGTCTTCTTTCTTTCCCTCCTTCTTTCCTCCCTTCCTTGCTTCCATCTTTCCTTCTACTTTTTTATTTATTGACTGATTAATACAGAATCTCACTTTGCAGCCAAGGCTACCCTTGAATTAATGAAGATTCTTATAACTCAGTATCTTAACTTCTGGGATTATTGGCATGCATCTTTATGCTTCTTTAGCTTATTTCTCTAAGCTGACTTTCTCAGATACTTCCTCAAAAATAATAAGCTGATAAATGAATAATGCTACTGCTTGCTGACCATGAGCAGGCTTAAGCTAATGAATGTGTTTCCATCTGTAGTTTTGACAGATGTCTCTCTCTCTCTCTCCCTCTCTCTCTCTCTCTCTCCCTCTCTCTCTGCCTGTCTCTTTCTGTATATATATGTATATATATGTATACATATGTACATATATATGCATATACATACATATATATAAACACACACATATCATTTCTAAAAATAAAAAAGTGTTTATTTTATTTTAATTTTTTTCTGTTTTTTTGGAGGGGAACCTGGGAAAGGAGATATTGTATGACATGTAAATAAAGAAAACATCTAATAGAAAAAAAAGAAACTAGGAAAAAATAAAAATAAAAAAGTGTTTGTATAAGTTAGAATTAAGATTATTTTATAAAGTTGTACTGTACAATGTATTTATACTTTAAGTAATGAAGCGTTACAAAGTTGAAAGTTTAAAAGATGGAAAACTTATTAAGGAAATAGTAATAAGAAATTTAGGTTAATTTATTATGGAAGAAAATGTTTTCAACTAATTTAGTGCATCTGAAGAAGTTCAGTGGTTAAGTCTGCTGCTCTTCCAGAGACTTGAGTTCTATTTCCAGGATCCATGTCAGTCCGTTCACAATAACCTGTGACTCTAGCTCCAGGGTATTTTACATCCTCTTCTGGCATTTTTAGGTTCAATTACACACACACACACACACACACACACACACACGCACACACACACACACACTCACTCACACACACACACACACACACACACACACACACACACACATGCGCACACACACCACGCGATTATACCTGGAATGAACTACAATCATGGAATAGATAGCACACCTTTAGAAGATGTCTCTGTTTGGTTTGACTAGGATGAATTTCCCTCTAATCTGGATCTTTGAAGTAGGAAGACACACCTACAATCTGGATCTTGAGGAAGGAAGACACTGGCTTCTGATATGGATCGTAAGGTGGGAAGACATACCTTTAATCTGGGCCATCCCATTATCTAAAGAAGCCTGTTCTGGCAAAGGGAATAGGTGGTGGGTGGAGAGGATACGAGAAGTAAGGGATGGTGTGAAAGATTGATAGGAGAAACAAGGTGAAAGAGAAGCAGGGGAAGGGAGAGATGAAGAGAGGGAGAAAGAAAGAGGTGGGGGAGGGGAGAGAGAGAGAAGGAGAGAGGGAGGGAAAGAGAGATGGAGAAAAAGGACTAAAATTTTCAGGTAATAACCAAAGGCAGAGAGTAGATTCCAAACACCAGGGACAGAAACCTATTTGGCAGCTTAGAAGGAATAAAAAACTCTAGAAAGATGACAGCTGTCATCAAGTAGAAAAATACATTGTACATACATTGACCATGCTGTGAAATTTATGTTTTTCTCATATTTTCCAAGGCTTGAGTTTCACTATGTTATCAACGAAAAACACATTTGGCATTGGATTTTTGAACTGTGTCAGTGTATAGACTCCAAAGGTCATGGAAAGAGTCTTGCTTTATTTGGGTTACAATTACATATCCTTAGTTTAATGGTGTACAGGAAGCTGACAGCCAGTTTTTGAAGGGTATTAAAAATGCATTGCCTTTAATATTGCTCTCCATAATGCTCAGGTCTATCAATATTTTTGGACTATTTAAACCAACATTAGAATTTCAACTGTTCATTAACATATATCAGAGGGCTCAGCTTAGATGTTAATGTCTCCATCAACCAGATCATACCAACACTCATCCTAATAAATCCATCCATTCTCAGCTACCCAGGCAAGCTTAGAGTCTCACCATTTCCCTCCATACATTATTAGCAAAATCTCATATTTATTTCCCTAATCATACAAGCTAATAAGCAAGCCAGTCTCACAAACACAGTTGCTTTAAGATATATGAATGGGCCACTTATGGAGACAGAAATTTTTAAAATGTTAAGGGCGGGATCAGAGGTCTTGGAGCCAAAGACTGAAGGTCCAGAATTGTCCCTGCTACAAATTAGTTATGAGACCTTGGATGCCCCAATTTTACTCCCTGGGCTTCTTTTTTTCTTATCTTTTATATGAGAAATTTTATCTCAGTGGCATTTAAACCTCTTGCAACTCAAAACCTTTATGTGTGATACAAGGGTTGATCACTTGGAAAATCAGAAGTCAAGGGACACAACACCAACAGCAGAAGTAAGAAGGGATGTTTATGGTCTGTTGTGAACTTGATACTCAGCTGTAAAGTGAGGATCAGCTGACATCAGCAATATAGCTTCTACAAAGAATTACTTCTATATCTGAATAAACAATCACTCTCTTCAGATATTGCTAAGTATTTTTAGAAAGATTCCAAATATTTTTACGTTCATGTAGGTCTAAGATTTGATTGGGGAAGAGGAGACTCTGATTTATTCTTTTCAAATTATTTTTTTAATGTTTAGAAAACTATATATTCCCACATTTGGTAAGAAATAATATAGATAGATCCTATGTTCCCTTGGCCTATTTCTTTTGTTATTAGATAATGACAATGTTTTGTACTCTCTCTCTCTCTCTCCCTCTCTCTCTCTCTCTCTCTCTCTCTCTCTCTCTCTCTTTGTGTGGGTGTGTGTATGTACCTGTGTGTATGCTTGCATGATATAGATAGATAGAAGATAGATATGAAGATAGATAGATAGATAGATAGATAGATAGATAGATAGATAGATAGATAGATACATAGATACATAGATAGGTCCTTCCTATAAAGAGTCCAGGTTATCATCAGTCTCATGATTTTCCTACCTCAGCCTGCTAAATTGCCTCAAGCGTTAGCTTCAGAGTTGTGCATCAGTATGCCCAGCATGAAGGTATCACCTTGTAGAAAATATGACGAAAATCATAACCAATGTTTTGACATTGATGTAGTCAAAATATAAGTCAATGCTGTCACATAAGAATCCTCAATATTGCCTTTTTATAGCCATACTAGAAAATATAAAAGCAATTTTCCTGGTAAAATGCCCCCAAAGGGGCCTTACTAGCATAAGAATGAACAACTAATTTCTTATTTGACTTAAGGTCCAGTTTACATGGTGTAACTCATGCCTGATACTATCAATTGTCAATAACTCCCAGAAATATGGATGGCCAGGTTATAGGCCCTAATGGAAAATCTAATACTGTTATTCTGCTAAATAGACATAGTGTTAAAGTTTCCCTCATTTCTTACCCATAGTTTAGTGCATCCCTTAACCCTCATCAAAGACATTTCTCTTTTGTGGTAGATGTTGAGTAACATAGGCGGTCAATGTGGAGAGAATAATGAATTACAGAATAAACCAGTTTAAATAGGACAGCTATGTTGTGGATAGCCCTGGTGCTCCTTGTATTTCAATGCTAATTCAGCTTCCTTGGGCAGGGGCTGCCTGGGACAAGTAGTGAAACATGTACTCAGGACTTCATGTGACCCTTCTAATGGGTAAAGAAACCAATTATTGGACAAGTAGGCGGGACTTCTGGGTCAGAGAGAGGAAGGAAAGAGGTAGGAGAGGGATACTGGCTGGGAGAGTGTGAAGACAAGAAGTAGCTACTAGTGACCCCCTAGTTTAGATGGTGAATCTGCCACCAGAGGATTTAGATTTACTATGGCTTACAAAATTAGGATTCTAGTTGTTGTGCCCAGCAATTGAGTTACCATTGATTCTGAACTAAGTTTGTGTGGTGTCTCCCTTCATGCCAGGGCTCAACTGGGCTCCAGAGAGAAAGGTATGGCAGCAAAGTGTGGGTTTGCCAGATGTGCACCCCAAAAGGCTGTGGGGGATTTAAAGCTGGAGTGGTAACAACCCGCTGGTGGGAACTTAGCAAGATGGGTGGAGAGATTTTGGAGCTCCGAGTCAGTCTCCACAAGATGAGAACAGGCCGGCCATGCTGCCAGTGTCTGTCCTGCCAGGCAGCCAGGGCCTGCAGGTGTAAAGAAAATTGCATTTTTAAATATTTACAGCAACATGCCTATATCATAGCCCTCCCATGCAAGCCTAAGCGATCATCGTAGAAAAGGAAGAGGAAAGATTTAAGGGCCAGAGATAATGGATGTCTACAACAAATGACTGCTTGCAGGGTATGACTACACTATCGCACATGTGAACTCAGTGGCAAGGGATGCACGAAGATCACGCCATCCAAAATTCCAGCACGAATGGGCAAAGAGCTCATGAAATACTCCTCCTAGCTGAGGAGCTATTGACTGTTGAATGCTTTGGAAGGGAGAGTCTGTTTTCTCCGGGGATGGTGAGTTACTAGGTAGACTGTGGTTTAAGAACAAAGCACGAAAAATTGAGAGGAAAAAATAGTCAAAGGGTTAAGACATGAACTGGGGGGCGGAGGACAGGAGACTGGAAGATCACATGCTCAAAACACATTATATACATAAACAAGATTCTCAAATAATGAACAAAGCCTATTTGGACCTTTCTTTTAAAAGTTTGGTGATGATCATGTCATATTTTCCTTGGTGCATCTTGCTTTTCCTTTTATTCATAAAAAATGCTCTGGCTGGAGATAGTTTTACAAATATTGTTCCAGTATACTTGACCAAGAGGTTTCTGATGAGGAATCTCTGCTGTCCTAAGTTACTCAAAGTCATTTGCTTGTTTGCTTGTTTATATGACATATCATTTCATGCCATAGGACTCTGGGTCTGATTTAAAGCTTATGGGTTGGCCAAGAGCTCATCGCCATAGCGATAGGAGCAACAACATCAATCATTTTTGGGTTTCATCTGCACCCTGAAGGCCCCGTGGAAGCAGGATAACTCAGTTCGTTTTGTCTACAGAACTGGGATGAACAGCCCTGTGCATCATGGTGGTGTGAGGCCCTGACAAGGAGAAAAACACCAAGACTGTATGAAATGGGGCTCATGCTTGTCATTCTAATCTGACGTTACCTTCTGCCAGAGCTTGCAGAGAAAAGGAGATCAACAGCATCAGACAGAGCCAGCTACTCAACATGGTGACCCAGTCTTCAGTGATGCCAAGACTGAAAGACAATACCACAGTCCATGATCTCCAAGTACAAGGCCTTTATCTTTTGCAAGGACATCAGAGAGAGCATCAGAAATGTGTGTGTACAACAAGAATACTAAACGTTCTGGTCCTCTGATATCACTCTAAGGAATGAGGGGAAGTGTCCATTTAATCAGCTGAGAGCGGGAAAACCAAGGCATGCATTCTTCTTATCTCTTCTGACACTATTAGAAGGGAGCATCGAGTACTGCAGTATAGCCATTTCAGGATTAAGATGCGGGATTACCACTGATGTTTCGCTGCCATGGGTGGGGTGTCGGCTTTTTTGTCTTGGATACAGCAGCTGTTGTGTAAGAGGTTAATTGTTTTTTTATGGTTTCCCATTCTCTCTGCTTGGGCCCCAAATATGAGGCTTTGTTCCTGTTGCTGTCCCATCTTAACTCAGGGGTGTTTGTGGTTTTCCAGTTTTTTGTTCCCAGTCTGGAAAACCCAATACTCCAAGACCATGGAACTTATCCAGCATTGTGCCTCAGGCCCTGAATTTATGCAAAGTCCATTCTCTCTCTCTCTCTCTCTCTCTCTCTCTCTCTCTCTCTCTCTCTCTCTCTCTCTCTCTCCTCTCTTCCCTCCCTCCCTCCCTCTCTCCCTCCCTCCCTTTCTCCCTCTCTCTCTCTCTTCTAGACCTTTCTTGTTCATTTGAGATACAATAGCTCAGGATTTTCTGAGGGGTAATAAAGAAAATGGGTCTACTTCACTGTGGAGAAATGGAAATCGATTCCTTTCTGCATGTGGTTAAAGGTCTAACTTAGAACTTCAAATAGTAAGTTAAAGCTAAACACTTGTGTCCCTATTCTAAGAAAACCAAGAAGGTTCCTTTCCTTTAAAATAATAAGAACCTTGGATGAAATGTATTTAGTATGTAGTTGTTCTTGTATCTGAGATGGGTACGGCTATGAATCTTGTCATCATTTCTGAATTTCCTTCAGTGTTTTCACTCCCAGATGGCATTGCCCAGCAGGGTTAATGTTCACAATGTCTGAACTCTGTAGGTTTTGTTTGTTTGTTTGTTTGGTTGGCTGGTTTGCTCCACTAACTGATTAATGCATGTTTGATCATTGTACTCTTAAGGTTGAAAATGTGTTCCCTTATCACTACTTGAACTGGTACTTTTTATCTTGACTTTTTTTTTTTTAAAATGCTTAATTGTAGAGCTAAATGATTCTGATAATCAATAATAAAAGTCAAGCAACCATAAGAGAAAAATTTGTTGTTATTTTTGTTATGTTTCAAACTGAGACATCTTAGGGATGTCAGCTTCCTTTCTTCCTTTCTTCCTTTCTTTCATTCTTTTCCTCTCCTTTTTTCTTGGCTGAAAAGCACTTTTATTTGGTGTAGTGTTTTAGACTGGCAGATGTTTTTTAAAGTCAATTAAGTTAGTTTTTTACTTTACAGTTTCCCCTCCCTTCTCTTCTCACAGTCTCCCCCTCTCAATACATGCCCCAATCCATTTTTTTTCCTGCTCTGATATCAGTCTTTGTGTGGTGACATTTAACATTTAAATTGTTATTGTAAATTTCTACAATCATTCTTATATTTATGATGGCTTTAATAAGTATGATATTTAACTATTTAGAATTGCCAAGTATGCAAACATGCATGTGTATGGGTTCTGTTCCTACAGAGCACAGGCAAGCTATGTGAGTGTGAGGAATGGAACTACGTCCAGTATCATTTTTAGCTTCATTGGCTAGCTAATGCAGGGAAGTAGCATGGGTAGGAAAGGATATGATTGTGTTCCCTGAGTGTTATGTTTTCAGGACACTGTTGCTTTGCTTTTGCACTTCAAGCAAATGGTTTGTTAAAATGGAAAGCCAGTGCCTGCTCCCTGAACCGTTTCTGTTTGGAGATTCGAGACAAAAGTAATTGAATCAAAATCCTCATTAATAAAAACCTGTTTTCAGATTTGTTGTTTCTTTTATGTAACAAATCAAGGTTAATGTTCTAAGCAAAGGTTTTTAGATCAACTCTGGGATGAACATTTTGCATATAAATTGGAGGAGACACTTTGTGAGAAAGGCTATTCTCTTTCTGGCTGTATTGCTATTTACAGCATAAGCCTGGGAAAACTGGAGAGTGGTTATCTCCCTTGCATTCCCTGATGCTGACCAAACACAAATATAAGGAGCTTGAAATGTTGCTGGAGGGCTATTCTCAGTAGAAAGCATTCTAAAGTTTCTGTAGAAACAGGAACTATCTTCCCAAATGACAGGTGTTATCCTGGCTACAAAGTGTCTTTTCTACATGTGATTCAAATGGTGTCACACACTAATCACGAGAGACACATCTCTCTTGTGTGTGCTCAGGTAGCACCTCTCAGATGTGCATACTTTCCGGCATGAGTTCGCATCTTTTCAAGAATCCTAAGATGCTCTGGGGAAAGAGAACATAATTTGTAGCTTATGGGCTATGGTGTCAGACTTTATTCTGAAAGCTTTTATGGGTTTCCTTACTTTAAACAATAGACTACCCATCATGATGAAGTTTGCATGAGAATTTTCTGGTGCAAGATTAAGAAAATGTGGATCTTCTATGCTAATATATTTACTGTCCTCATAGGGCTTAAGACAAATGATTTCTGGGGCAAGGGAGCTGATATCTGTGCAAGAAACTTTTGTACGATTAGAAAAAAAAGGCATAGATCTAAGAGCAAGCTAAAATACAGCAAGACATGCTTTAAAACAGGGTGTATATGGGTAAAAAAGGAACTGGATTTGAGAGGTTAGTAGAGGGAAAGCCAGAGTGTCCTAATGTCTACATATAACTGAATATATTTATGTCACTGCTCTGAATAGTGCCTGACACACAGAATTTGCTCATATGCTAACAGATTGTATGATTACCAGAGTTGTCACCATTTTTATTTGACTTGAGAAAGCTGGATAATGCTCAACAAACATGCAAACTCTAAAATGCTCTCTTAGATCTTTTTTTTTTTTTTTTTCAGATGCAAGTAGACATTTGGTGCCTGCTGTTCAACCATAATGCCACCAAAGCCTATGCCACATGTACCTTTACCTTTATTTGGTATTGTAGAAGAATGAGAGATCCTCTGTCTACTCAGGATGAGCTCAGTGATTTGGAAGTCAAATGCTGCAGCTCCATTACCTATTCCTCTGCTCAAGTGGGACACGGTGTTCATTAGTCATCTCAAGCTCTTAGGGAAATACATCCCATCAACCTATAAATTATGGAGCTGTTGTTATAAATTCATAACACAACTGTATGAAAGTTTGTGATTAAGTTCATATCTCTTTGCCTGAATTAAAATATGAATGAACTACTTTGCATCCCAGACTGTGGTCCCCTCCAAGTTTGATGTGGGAGGACAATGTTAGAAAAAAAAATGAGGACGCAGTGTTATTTGAAGTCTGTATCTAGGCTGTCACTTTGACAGATGTGCGTTCTTGGCTTATTTTAATGCTTAGCTTGAGAGAGAAAAATGTAAAAATCCTCATTCGGTTTTCTTATGGATTTTCAAATTTATAAATATTTGTACTCCCACAGGAAATAGATCATGAGCAACTCTAATGAAAAAGAGAAGGTTTTATGTCTGATGTTGATTGTCTATCTAGGAAGCTGTTTACAGTTCAAATAGGACTTTGTGTCATTTGATTATCTCTGTAATTCACTGGAGAGAAACTCTCTACCACTGCCTTGTAGGTTACATACAATTAGCAAGCTTAGCACCCACAGACACAGAGCATGCAGTAAGCATAGTGGGCCATGATGTAGATTCATTAAATGGCAACAGTGTTGGAGAGAGTCTGTTGTGTTAACAAATAACACTGACAGAAATTTCTACCCATCTTCAAGAAACTGCCCTGTGCTCTAAAACCACTGTAGAGAATCAACTGTAGGGTAAATAGCAACTCTTGCAGGAAGTTGGAGCCAGCTTTGATCCCATTACTGACCTGAGGTTTTTTCTCTGTGTATAGAGAGAGCCGAAAGTAAGATGTGCTTAGGGTATAGGAAGAATAGTAAAGTAGCCAATACATTATGGTCCCCTTAAATTTATCATCACATGGTATCAATTTTTATTTGTTGCCCTTGTCTGTTGTGATGGTGCATACCAGTACCTAATATAGGTTACATATTCAAAGATATATAGAGTTGTTTTAATCCATATCTTGTTGTCACTTCTCATAAACTTTTAAAATGCCACTTCAACATAAATAAATTGAATGTTCACATATGTACCAATCATATACCATATTTACATCAAAACAATACACTTTCAACATATACACTTCCCACACAAAACTTTAACAGATACCTCCCACAGTACTTGCCCCCAGAAAGAGCTTTTGGATATACTTTGTACATTAACTCTGCATATTTTCATTCTACACATGCATGAATTGAATGTCTATTTATTGCTCCAAACACCAGGGGTAGAGAACTGAACAAAACATGTGAGACTCACATCTTGCCTTCTATTTGGAAGATGGACAATGGACAATCAGATGTGGATTATAATTGTAGTTACAAGCACAGGAATAAAACTGAGTGTAAAAGAGTATTGAAGAAGAAAGTTTGGAGAAGAGAGGAGTTTGTCAACACAGCTCCCTTTTTAAGAGTTCCAACGTGAAAGAAGTGAAGAAGTAAGCCAAAGATAAGGGTACAAAGAAGACAAAGAGTGGGGAGGGGGGATGCAGGTCAGTGTGTAGCTGACCATTTAGCACAGGGCTAAGGAGCTGGAGTTGGAGGAGAAGAAGAGGGCAAACAGTAATAGAAAGGAATTTTACAGGGACTTGGGCTTTATTGGAAAGAACTTTTAAACTGCCTGGAGGAATTTTGTTGTTTTCTACTCAAGGTGAGAAAAGACAGATCCTGACTATAAACTCTGGATTGTCATTGTCAGAATTGGCAGAGTCAAGCAGTAAGACAGGAAGAAGTTCTTGTGGTGAAGACAAACCTGATGGGAAGATGGATCATCAGCAGCGATAGGTGTCATGTGACACACACAAGAAAAGAAGACACACACAATGGGTTAA
This sequence comes from Mastomys coucha, assembly GCF_008632895.1. Taxonomy (NCBI): domain Eukaryota; kingdom Metazoa; phylum Chordata; class Mammalia; order Rodentia; family Muridae; genus Mastomys; species Mastomys coucha. The sequence continues at coordinate 60,662,788 of NW_022196896.1, read as the reverse complement.
TAGATTAGAGGCAGGTTATGAAAGAAGTGAAGGCTGTCACCAAAGGTTTCGGAAACACAGGTTTGTACTTCCTGTGTCCAGGGGCTATGGGTAGAGGATTGGTTGTTCTTTGAAACTAAATCTCCCCACTGGGATCCACTGATAGGGAGACAGTCGCCAAACATAAAAGTGAGAGCCTGGAGCCTAGAGTGGGAGAAGCAGAGACCTGAAATAGGATCTGGAATCTTCCGTGGGCAGATGGCATCTCATACATGTACCATTTAAAAGCTTGCAGAGAAGGACAGAGGCTAGAGGACTGTCATTTGAGTGCCCCAAAATATGAAGATAAGGGAGCTGGATGGAGTAGAATCATTCATAGTTCATGCTGAACAACATGTGAGGAGGTTGTGAGGTGGAGTTATAAAATCCAGGATGCTTCTGGAAGATAGAAGTTTATAAGTCATGTAACAGGCTGATTGTCCGAAAGATTTCACATATATGAAGATCATAGTAACCTCTCCTTGAAAACGACCTTTCCCTTGTTTTTTATCTAGCTGATTGCTACTCACACACTTCATTTCCTGGTGGGGGTGAAGGAGAAGTAGAGAGAGGGAGTGTTAGAGAGAGACAATGTTGTAGCTAATCTTCTCATGTCATTTACATGTAAAATGAGCATGATCTTTAGAACAAGGCCTAGGCAATGGCACTGTCAGATGGTCTGCTGTATAGTTGTGCCATGGTTGGCAGAGCCTGTGCTAAGCAGTGGGGAGGCTTAAGAGCTCTATACTTCTTGCAACATCCATTAATGTGAGCACAAAGGAGAGTCAGCATTTAGATATCTGCCATTGTCTTCCCGGGAAAACGCGCTGTTGATATCATTTTGAAAAGCAATTGTTTTTCATACATTTTTGAGACTTTCTTGGAAGCACAGTGCAGATGTACCTTGAATTCGAACACAAAATATTTGAGGTGTATTCTTGCCTTCGTAAAATAATCCTTACTAATAAAAATAGTTGCAATGAAATAAAGAGGAAGCATTGAACCTTCTCCACCACCCCCTGAAGAGGAATTTCAGGGGTGGCCCATCAGATAACCATGCAGATTAAGGAAAATACAGTTATCAGCAGCTGTTATGACAGTCTACTTAAAGGAATTATGTAACAGATTAAAATAAGCTTTTCGACAGTTGTTTTCTTAAGTCTTCCTATTTAGAAGAGAACAGAATTGAGATTAAAATATATTATTTTTTTCAATGTAAAACTACAAATGGTCAGCTGAGTGAGTTATATTGGGAAACTACAGGGTAGCAGAAGAAGCAAGGCTAATATAATAGATGCACCGTCACTTAAAGTTTGCCAGGCTCTAATAGCATTTTCAGAAACTGCTATCATTGTTTCTCCGAATGGAGGGTGATGACTGTGCCATGCCAAGAGGATTTAGTTTCTATTGTTAATATCAATATAATGCTATAGAGCAGATATGATGAATGAAAAAGTGAATGCTGCATACTTTGGGTGTGTTCCGATGCTTCCCAGAGTTAAATGCACAGCAGATTGCCATACAAAGCTGGGTCATTCATAGTCAAGCTCCTTAGGGCTAGAATGAGATTCCACATTTTGAACCAAACCCTAAGTAAGGTCAAGGTTATTACCTGACAAGTGACTCTGAGAAGAAAAATACAGAGAAGGAGTTATCGGGCTGACTTGGATTTGTGTTTGATTATATTTCACAGCTGATCCTACTTCCCCCATTAACATCAAATGACCGTCATTGTTTTTATTGATGAAGCTCGAGATCTTGAGGGATATCATAGCATGCTCTCATAGAAGGGATGGATTTTCAGTGTTGGTTCTTGACTATTAGGTATGTTTCTTGATAGCCAAGAGGAGCATTGGAACAGTGGAGAATGAACATTCTGTGGCTATCAGACAATTAAATCAGTAGACTGATATAAAACCATAATTATTGTCTCATTAGCACTGTGTTCTAAAACACTCTTTATTAGTGTGTGTGTGTGTGTGTGTGTGTGTGTGTGCGTGTGTGTGTGAGATGAATACAATGAGATTAAGGATCAGGTTGAAGACTTTTATCCTTTCCTATGACCACAAGTCCCTGTGCTAAGCCAAGCAAGCTTCTTGAAACATATGGGCTGTTGTGGGCAAAACAAGTATATTTAGTAAACAGAAACAAATACAGTACTGACTAAAGAATAAAAGCAAATACCTCAATGAGTCATCTGAATGAATGAATGACTTACAGCTTTCTACCACTCCAGCCTCTAAAGAGTGACTCCGCACTGTCTGCCCATCGGTAACATTGTGCAAAAACTATGAAAAATCTAAGGCCCTGCCCATAAAATACCTATAATTTTTTATTGTTTCTAAGATGACTTGTCATTTATCAATCTTTGACATTTTTTCAGAGACTTATTATATGTATAACTAAGATTAAATTAAAATGGCTTAAGAGGTAGAAGAAGAGGAGATCCATAGATTTCTCTTTTGGTAGGAAAGTGTAAGCCACGTGGCAAGTTGCTGAAAAACAATAAAGATTCAGAAATATTTATTTAAAGAAATTGTATTTAACTATGCCCAATGGATGTGTATTCCTTTACAATAGATGCAGTAGTGTGATTGAAGACAGATGTAACATTCCACATTGAATTTTTTGTTTCATCTTGAAGATGAAATTATGATTTCCATTAAATTATCAACCACTTACTTAGTACCTGCCTTAGCCAATGATGTATAGCTGTGAGGAGACACCATGACCACAGCAACTCTTATAAAGGAAAGCATTTACTTGGGGCTTGCTTACCATTTTAAGTTTTTGTCCATTATTGGGTAGTGTGTTGGCATGCAGGCAGACATGTTGCTGCAGAGGTAGCTGAGAGTTCTACATCAGGATGGGCAGGCAGCAAGAAGAGAGAGAAAAAGAGAGAGACCCTGGCCCTAGATTGGGCATTTAAAATCCCAAAGCTAACCCCACAGTGACATACTTTGCCCAAAAGGTCACACTTCCTAATCCTTTCAAATATCACTGCTATCTATGAGCAAAGCATATGGAGGACATTTTCCTTCAAACCAGCATAGTATATAATAATGTACTTACATCTCTCTACCTGGGGTTGTTAAACAAAATGAAGCTTAGACAAATTACCACTTTCCTGTGATATTAATAATCAATCCTTCCTCCCTCTTCACTGTTCTTTTCCTCCCTCTGTTTCTCTTCCTCATTCCTCTCCTCTAGCAACTCTACATGCAGTTACTACCCCAGAATCCCAATACATGTTCTCACCTATTTCTCTGTGTTCCATCTTGGAATCCCTACTTGCACATCTTCAAAGTCATAAGCATGAACATCCCAATAATTTTCGAGGTTGTGTTGAAATTTACCTTCCTTCCCTAGGTAAATTTAATTTTCCTTTCCTACAGGAGACATTTAATAATGATGGGGAGATAGTTATATGTTACCCTTAATATCATTCAAGATCTAGCAGCTATCTATCTATTCTTCCCTTAACCTATAAGCAATTTGAAAGGTAGAGCATGAAATTAGAGGTTTACATGCCTAAACATTATTATATATAAAATAGTTATACACACACACATATAATTAGCCCAATTAAATTACTTTACATCATTACCCTTCATTTCATGTTGTTTATTTAATAGATGTTACTCAAATTATGATGGGGTTATCATCTGATAAGCCCTTTGTACTTTGAAAATATCAATAAATCAAACTTTCTTTAACCTACTGAGCATCATAGTTTAATCAGGCATATCTGACATTCACTTACCACACTTACATGACCTTAGGGTTGGGACAAATATTGTAGCACAAATTATGTTTTACTCCAATGTAGCATAGTTCAGGTACATTCTAGAATGCCAGTTGTTTGCCCTGCATGGCTGACTGGGAGCTGAACTTCACTGTAGCTGCTCAGCATTGATAGATATCTGGTATTGAGCATCCTGTCCCAAGAAAACCTCAGCATTCTGATCTGAACAGAAATTCCTCCTTAACACACATGAGTTTTTCCCAAAGCAAAACTGAGGAATCATGACTAAAAGGAGCCTAAGCATCATCACACGGACATCACACAGTGCAAATGGCACGAGCAGGGTTAATTGCACTTACCTAATATTCACCATTTTACGTTTGCTCTTATTCGTTTCAAATTTGGAAGTTTGTTTCCTGGATCGCTTATCAAATTCCAGGCCATCACAATATTTCTTCTGTGGACAAGACACATTTGCTAAGTAATAAGCATGGGCTGGCACTCAGAAAGAATGTGATGTTGATAACTTATTAAAATAAACCCCTTTCCTTGTGTAGTCCAGGCAAGAACTAGGTTGGTAAAAAGAAAAGGTCATGTGTGAGCTTCAGCAACCTTGAAAAACAGACCTCCATACACTCTGTAATACTAGATGTTACCCACATTCCTCATAGGAGGCTAGCAGGAAAAGGACAAATGACAATGACAAGATAGAACATTTCACAGGACAATCAAGCTTTGACCCCACCCTTGATCTTAGGATCTCAGGCTGTGCCTAAGCAGGATAAACACTCAAGTATCTCAAAAATACTCAGCAAATGACTCTGTCTAGGAGGTAGGGAAGAGGATGAAGGAAAGTACCATAAGATCCTACACTGATCAAACTAGGATTTGGTATAGGGCCTGGAGATAAAGACCACTGAATTCAAGATGAGTACAAAATAGAAGTTTTGATGGTGAACACCCCATACATTTCTGAACTTCTCAGAGAAAAAAAAATTTTCAAATCAAGGTTACCATTCAAAAGTAAATAAAAATGAGCAGTGTTATAATGCTAACAGCAGAGAAAAGAGCTCTCCAGACAGGAATGCAAACACTTCTGGCTGTTATTTTTAAACATTGAAGTCTTCATATGTATTTTTATTTGGTGTGTGTGTGTGTGTGTGTGTGTGTGTGTGTGTGTGTGTGTGTGTACCTGTGCATATGTGCATGCAAATGTACCACAATACGTGTGCAGAGGTCAGTGAGCAACTTTCAGGGGTCTATTCTCTCATTCAACCTTGCTGAGGCAGCAGGTTTCTTATTTCTGCTGTTCTGTACATTTCAGGTAAGCTGACATTTGGCTTCTGGACAAATTCTTCCCTCTTGGTCTCCCATGTGTATGAAAGTTCATCTGAAATAAGCATAATGCATAATACACAAATGCATGAGAAAGAATAAGCCAAGTTCTGGCAATACAAACACTAGTGGATCTCTTTACACTGTTATTCTATCTCTTCTGTGAGTAATCCTGAAGTTATTTGAAAATATAACATTAGAAGTATAGAATGTGAGGAGAGCTGATTCACCTAAAGCCATGCTAAGGAGATGGGAGAAATAGTTTTCCCCTAAACAAAATAGATACTGGCCACTGAGATGGCTCAATGGATGAAAGCTCTACATATATGAGTTCAGTCCCCAGGATCCACATGCTGGAAACAGAGAACTGATTTGCTCAACTTGTCTGCCAACCTTCACGTATGAGGTGCATGCACATATAAAATACATTAAATGAATAAATGTTAAAAAAGGAAAGAAGTGGAATGAGGCAAACGCAATGGAACACACTGAAGATGAACTGCTTGGGAAATATTGCTGAGGATGAAGGAGAGTCGAGTAGGCAGGCTGGGCTGGGAGAAGGGTTACACAAGTGGGATGACCCTCCCATGAGGGGCTATCTGGATCTCCACTGCATGATCCCTCTGGTGAGCAGTAAAGGCTACCCTTCCCCCATTGCCACTCTCTATGACTCTTAGCTGAACCTGTGTAAATGAAATGCTTTTGCTAAATTATTCTTTTAGTTTTCCTGTGCCAGACGAGAACTTTCCATGGGTAGCCACGTGACTTTCTACGAAAATGCCATAGAACTCCCAGCAGGAGTGAGAAGCCACTTACAGCATCAGAGAAAGCAAGAACAGGGAAAAGAATGGATCTGTTCTGAGAAAGTGCTCCCACCCCACTGGAAAAATGGAAAGAGGGATGAAAGGAACGTGGAATTTCTCTTGGAGAAGACGCGGTACGAGGTGACAGAGTCACTTAAATGCCTTCAGAACATTCAGGGAAACGTGGCCTACTGGGTCTAACATTCTGTCCTTTTGCTGTGCAAGGAAGTTAACCATAGATTGGACAGTGAGGGCAATTCCTGCTCATGAGTACTGCGATCAAGATCTTAATTAAAGGTGTACAGCCAGCAGAGATGTACTCTGTATGACAAATTACTAGATTAAAGACTGATTACTGACTTTCCTAACACAGGGTTACCTTTGATATCTTAGAATATTATTCCCTGGATGGCAAGTATTTCAAGTTTCCTTTCATAATAAGATTCTGGAGAATCTGTAGTTCCACAAGAACCACAGCCAACTTTGAAGCTTTTGAAGTCTTTTCCTTGTCTCCAATGAAATGTCTATGATTGGCTATGATTTTATATTCCAATATTGCAGGGTGACTGATATCTAGGAAACCTTACTATAATCTCCATTGCCAGAGAGCTCCGAATTTACATTTGGCTCCTATGGCTGGAATCATAACAAAGTGAGAGGAAATAACAATGTTTTGCTTTCTTCCCACTGTGTGTGTGTGTGTGTGTGTGTGTGTGTGTGTGTGTGTGTATGTGTGTATGTGTGTGTGTGTCTCAGGAGAGCTTTGGAATGGCTCTTAAGATTCAAAGTAACATGATCAAACAGAATTACAATGAGAGTTAACCAAGATGACATATCTTAAAAATGGCTATAGACAGTAAAAGTCATTGTGTAAATATTGCATACAGTATTAGTCAGAGTTCTCCAGAATCATAGAATTTATGGAATGAGTCTCTCTCTCTCTCTCTCTCTCTCTCTTTCTCTCTCTCTCTCTCTTCTCTCTTTCTCTCATATGCATATATCTCTATCCATATCTATCTATCTTTCTACCTTTCTATCTATCTATCTATCTATCTATCTATCTATCTATCTATCTATCTATCTATCTATTTATCTATCTATATATCTATTTATCTAGATCAGCAAAACATTCCTTTTCCATGTCCTTATATAGACTTTCAGCAAAGGTATGGCCTCATCCCTTCTCAAGATCCAAGTCCAGATGAGAAGTTGATTCACATATTTCAAACAAAACATACAATATCTTACATGTGCTCTCCATTTCAGGATTATAATTCATTCCAAACATAGTCAGATTGGCAGCCAAGAATAGCTATTATAGATACCTTTATTACAAACATTGGAAAGCATTTGTCAATAACAGCTTTGAGAATGACAATATTTGTTTAATGCTGTATTCTTGTTTTTACAGATCATTTAACCTGTAAAATTGAGTTAAGTTTTCTACTTATGTTTATGGAAAAACTATGGTATGGTAAAAGATATGTAGCAATACAAAGCAATAATATAAGCCAAGACAAAGATACATGTGAGAAATCCAAATGAAATGCAAGAGGTGTTAAGTGATTTGAAGGATAAAAATGTCCAATTTTATTGGTGGGTGGTGAAGATAATCCAGAGAGTGGCTGCTTCAAAACAATTTAAATGGCAATATATACTCTGTGTGAGATTAACTGAAACCTCACACTGAAAATAAGAAAATATTATTTACTATATTTGTCTCACCAGAACTTTCTTAGTAAATGGCAGTCTTTTGACTATCTTTGTAATAGCCAGCAGCAAGAAAATTTCAGAATGTCAAACAAGCAAAGTAGAAACCAAAAAGGTTGAGTTCCAGTAGAAATACAGAAAAAAAAAAAACCCTCAGTTTACAAAGCTTGGCCAAATTGAAATAACCCCAGATGAGAATCTGTAAGGTATAGAGGAAAAAGAAAAATGGTTTAGAATGTAGTAATGGGATGCAATTAGGGGAAAGAAAATGCAGGCTGAATATCAGAAGCAAATTCCTAACAGTCTATTAGACTGTGCATTAGTATCCTAGGGGAAGAAATGGAAGCCTCATTGCTTCAACCATTTAGAGCCATACTGATTCCCAGAGGGTGTGGCAGCTGGGAAGGAAATGAAAAATGGAAGAGTAGGGGAAGCCAGCCCAAGTTAATTTTATAGCACAATGAAATTCTGCTCTAGATGTTAAGAGGAGACAGAGTCTCTGCAATAGGCATATGTGATCACTTTTAAATGAAGAGTTCACCTATCCATGTTTCCAGACAGATAGGCTCTCCAATTCTCAGGTAAACCAATGTGATCTATGGGCAGAAGGATAGAAAAAAAAAGCCAGAATTATAACATAAGACAAACAAGCTACGATAGTTAGCCTTGGGTCACCCAGTTCCTTCCATATCTACTGCTTCTGCTTGCTTTGTGTCTTAAATTGGGGTTTCATTGCTGTGAAGAGACATCATGACCAAGGAGACTTGTATAAGGGAAAACATATAATTGGGACTGGCTCATAGCTTCAGAGGTTTAGTCCATTATCATCAAAGCAGGAAGCATGGCAGCATGCAGGCAGACATGGTGCTGGAGATGGAGTTCTACATCTTGATCTAAAACCAGGCAGGAGGAGATTGCCTTCTGTTGGCAGCTAGGAGGTGTCTGTCTTAGGGACTGGATGGAACCTGAGTATAGCAGAACTCATAGCCCACCTACATAGTGACATACTTTCTCCAACAAGGCCACTTAAGGCCACACCTCGTCATAGTGCCACTTCCCATGGGACAAGGATAGTCAAACCACCACACCTAGAATATATTTCCATAGCTCTAGCTAAGAAGAGAATGCACCATAAAAACTTTTGTTTTCACTTGGGACCCACTTCCCAGATAGAATTCCACACTTTTAAGTTCTCTCCAAACTAGTGTGTCTTGCTCACATGGGCTATTTCAAGAACTTTTAGTGTTTTCTACTTTAACCATCTTCTCACCACAGTGATTAGATTTTGTGTGCTTACCCTGTCCCAAAGGATTTTCAGATATTCAAGATCTAACCAGCATTAACATAAAATAGACTTTAAGGGAGATTAGTGAAAGATATCAGCATCATGTCTAACAATGATGAAAAATACCATTCTGATTACAAGTTTGTATCATGATAGTTTATCATTTAAAGATTTTATTCTGTACTTATTTAAAGGAATTTTTTTAAGGCAGGGTTCTCTGTGTAGTCCTGGCTGTCCTGGAACTCACTCTGTAGGCCAGTCTGGTCTTGAACTCAGAAATCTGCCTGCATCTGCCTCCCAAGTGCTGGGATTAAAGGTGTGTGCCACCACCGCCCAGCATTTAAAGGGATTTTTATAGGTTATCCCAATGTCAGGGTAGGTTTTAAACAGACTAAGATACTGAAGAGAACCCAAACAATTTCATGCCATCAGTATAAATTTTCCTCATCAAAAGAGCTAGGCATGGGCTTACCTTTTTTCTTCCTCCTCTAAATCATGGGAGTATGTTTTCCTGATATCCAGAACCAGGTGTCCAGACAGCCGGATAAGGCAGTCTCCACTTTCTGTCTGCAGGTGTATAAGACAGTGCATCTTCAATCCTGATCCTTACAGCAGAAGCACCAGAATCCCCTAGGAACTTGTGAAAAATAAAACATTGTGTCTGCTTTTAAACTCAGAGTTGTTATTCCTAATTGGAAGTTTGCTACCCAATATCTTCTTCTGTACCATTGGATTAATTACTTTCCTGCTGCTATAATAAAACACTACAAAAAAAATGAGTTATGGAAGAAACAGTTTATTTTTGCTTACAGCTCCAGAAGAATTGGAGCTGGTCATGTCAAGGAACTGTGGCAGTGAGGATCAGGTACAGTGACAGGAACAGGAAGCTGAGGAGTCATGTATCAAACTCAAGCAGAGATAGAATTGCAGGTAGCATGAGACATTTAATACCGAAGTTTATCCCCATTTGACATATTCTCCCCAGTAGGGAGTAGTACAACCCTAGCCTTCCCTGTTGTTGTCAACCCTAAGAGTAAGTGTTTAAATTTTTGAGACTGCTCCACCTGGGGATCCATCCCATATACAGTCACCAAACCCAGACATTATTGTGGATGCCAGCAGTGCTGGCTGACAGGAGCCTGAGATAGCTGTCTCCTGAGAGGCTCTGACAGTGCCTGACAAATACAGAAGTAGAGGCTCACAGCCATCCATTGGACTGAGCACAGGGTCCCAATGAAGGAGCTAGAGAAAGGACCCAAGGAGCTAAAGGGGTTTGCAGCCCCTTAGGACAAACAACAATATGAGCTAACTAGTACCCCCAGAGCTCCCAGGTACAAAACCACCAACCAAAGAGTACACATGGTGGGACTCATGGATCCAGCTGCATATGTAGCAGAGGATGGCCTAGTTGATCATCAATGTAAGGCAGGCCCTTGGTCCTGTGAAGGCTCAATGCCCCAGTGTAAGGGAATGCTAGGGCCAAGAAGTGGGAGAGGGTGGGTTGATGGGTAGGGGGATGGGCGAGGGAATAGTTTTTTTTTTTTTTTTGGAGGGGAAATGAGGAAAAGAGATAACATTTGAAATGTAAATAAAGAAAATAGCTAGTTAAAAAAAAAAAGAAAAGAAAAAGAAAGAAAATTCTGAGCTTGTGGAAGACATTCTCATTCAAACTACCAAACTACCATAGCCATCCAAGACAGTCAGGTATATGACCATGCTTAAAAGTATTCTACTGCAGGTTATTGAATTTATTCACAATCTGTTGATATTTGCTCTGTAAAATCTGTTGCCAGAACACTCTTGCTTGGCACACAATAAGCAAAAGGAAGACAGAGGTCTCCTTGCCTCCCCATATTACTTGCCTCCCTGCACTCCAGCAATTCATTTTGCTTTTGCTTTCCAAGTAAATATATACTTTCATTTATGATATTGAGGGTAGGCACTTGTCTCTATATGATTTAAGAATGTGCCCCCATGTATGATCTCTGAGATTTTCGAAATACAGCTATTTTCATTTCAGTGCAGAATCAGAATGTAGTACTTAAAGACATTTTAAATGTCAATTAAATGTAACACAACACACAAATATAATTTAAGTAAATGTCAATGTAAACAATCAGGAAGCTTTGCTTATGTACAGATAATTGCATCTATATTACAGCTGCCACTTGGTTGATAATGACAGGGAGATGTGAGAAATAAAAGTATTTTTCTTTAAATATCTCAAGTCCTTTGTTTTTATAATATTTTTCCAGGTCTTGATCACCCATCTAGAAAGTTTCAACTACTCCTGAGTTAAATCTAGCGTTACTGAGAAGCAATCACTGGAATGTTTTGCGAAGACCTTTCTTTTCCATGCCACAAGGCAAATCTCCCAGCTGATGAAAGGACACGATTTTGAGAGAGAACTTTCCTGTGACAGTTTTATATTTGTAGCCCAGGCTATCTGCAGCTCACTGCATAAACCCAGCTGCCCTCTGATACCTGATGATCTCTAAGCTTGGGTCTCCAGAGTGCTGGAATTACAGCTGGAATTACAGAGTGCAGGCATGCTACACAACACCTGACTGGAAGGCTTGTCTTACAGGGTTGGAGGCTCTGCTTGACATCAGATGATTTACTATTTGTAAGAAGAGTTGTGTCCTGTCCCCAACAACTTACAAACTTACTTTCTCCTATGATGACTTGGAAGTACTTTTTTTTCAGAGGTTTTAGAAGGTTAGAAGGTTCTATTTCTATTGCTGTAATAAAGCACCATGATCAAGACAACTTATAAAAGGAAGAGTTTATTTGTCCCGTACAGTTCCAGAAGGAGAGTCATGACCATCACATCAGCCAAGCATGGTAGCTGGCAGATGTAGTGGCTGGAGATAGGAGCTGAAACCTGAATGCTCATATTTAACAGCACACAGAGAGAAGACTCAAAATGGCATGAGTCTTTGAAACTCTCAAAACCCACTTTCTGGGACATACTTTCTTTAGCAAGGCCATACCCCATAAACCTCCCCAAAGAGCTACCAAGAGATGACCAGATATTCAAATACCTAGATTATGTGGGACATCTTATTCAAAGCACTCTAGTTAGGATATAGCCTCCAGTTCATTTTAGCTCTTTGTATTCATTCAACAAATATCATCAACTTTGAAAAAAAAATCCTACATTAGAGGTATGTATCTTCCAGCTGATTCAAAGGATTACAAGGCACTTGATAGCTCTTTTTGTTGTTTATTTTTCCTTGGCTAAAGTCAGTTATGGCATGTAGTCTCATAGTCTGTCATCATATCTAGGGAACACCCCCAACTACAAGGGAGTGACACTGCATACCATATGTCTAATTGGTACCATCCCAACTACAAGGGAGTGACACTGCACACCATTGGTACCATGAATCCACACTTGCTGCTCTCCTCTTGAATAAAACTAAACAATGAACAACAACAACAACAAAACAATGATTTAAGTTAAGTGGTTGGGAAATACATTTACTTGAAAAGCTGGAAAGCCAAAGGCGGTGGAAGCTATCACAAAGACTATCTGGGATGCAGGCCTTGAGGTTCAATAAGAGCTTTGGGGGAGTCATATCAGATAAGAGAGCACCATGGAAGTTATAGTTCTCAGGTCATCTCTTTCTCTGACTCAAAGCTTCTGACATTTATAGATGCCCAGATGCTCTGGGTTTCATAAATCTAGGAAAAGTACTGATTAGAAAGTTTGTAGCTCATGTCCTTTTAGCATATTTTCCCTAGGAATAGTTCATTCTATAGTTAATTAGGAGAACACAAAATTTCCCCATAAAATGGGGAAATAACAAGTAGCCAGTTTTTTCCCCAGAGGACCGAGAGTTAGAGAAAAACAATTTCCTCAGAAAACAGGAACAAATAATATTCGCTGTTAGGTGAGTCCCATCTGTGGTGTTTTCTATAGCAAAGCCAATGGGAATCTAAGAACATATTACTTGATGCTACATAATGCCCGAGCTAATAACTTTTAAAACCAGTTAAAAACAAACCTAGGGATGTAACTCAGTGTATAGCACTTAATTTTCATGCACAAAAGACCTGGGTTCAATCCTTAGCACTATCAAAAAAGAGGAAATTGATTAATTAATTAGTTACTTAATATCAAATGGAGCTGTAATATTTACTTAATTCTTCCCCTGGTAAAATAACTACATGTCCCTTATTCTGGAGAGTCACTTTAAGAGACACCAACATTTCTAGGAAATATATATGGACACTCCTAAACTTGTAAACCTGTACTCCCTTTCCCAATAAACAAATAATTACCGAGCACATAACGTGTGTCATTTTTAGGATCAGGCTCTAGAGAGAACTCTGTTAGATAGGTAGGGCTTCTAACCTGACTCTGAAGACTTACATAAAAGATTCTACCAGGAATGGTGAGGATCCTGCAGGACTGGATAGCTCAGTGTTCCGGTTACAGTGGACAGGAATGATGCCAAAGCAAAGTGCACCACTGTGACCCGTGTCACAATAGTTTTTGAGCTGTGTGTACATGTGACTATGTTAGCGTGCATAATTACACCAGAATTCTGCGAAGGGCAGACAATTTTCAGGAGAAGAAAGGCAACAGAGGTTATCTGTAATTATGTAGGAGCTCCTGCAAATGCTACCCTAATCTTGGAACAACCAAATGTTAAGGTCACTAGAAGAATTTTTCAGGATTTCACACACTTCAAAGGATTTAAATGGAGAGGAAAAGAATAGCTGTATAAATTTATCAGAAGAGAACTTTGAAGAGACACAAATAATCTCCTTGAAGCCATCCTAAATTTCAAAAGGCAAGTAAATTGATAATTGAATGTTTAATTCACATTTATTGCTTAGCAAATTAGTTTGGCCTGACTCACATTTACTACTAGAACAGAGCCATTCTCTAGTTACTGCTGTGTACTTTATAACTTATCCAGCCCTGTGTCTAATCAACACCTGGTTCATCTATGCTCATTCTGTAATATTTGTATATGATCTCTGCCTTTTAAAGATGATAAGAGTTTATATTTCTGTCGTTGCTCTTGCTAAATTCACTAAGGCAAGAGAAGCAGTGAGAGTCAGCACTGAGAGTAGAAGAGTCTGGCAGTCACCATGGTCACATATTAGGAAGTTTACACAAGAAGTGTGGGTAGTTTTCAGTGCACTTTAAACATGGGGATGGCATGGTTATCCTTTGGTTTTAGAATATTTTCTTCTGGGAAGGGACAGAGAGAGATTTGAGGATTTTGAGCTCTATTCACTGATCTAATAATGGACATAAAAGTGAAGAAAATGAATTGTGAAGTCTTTTTTGTAGGTGTTGAATCCTTTCCTCTTCCTCTTGCACATGACTCTTTACATTTCTAGCTCGGGTGTGGTACTCACGAATTCTATGTTTAGTATGTTTCACTATTTCTTCATTATAATAAAAACATTCATCCCATCTGCCATACTTGGCAGTTAAACTCATAGAGGAGACTGGTGTTAGTAGCGCATTGGTAAGCACGCTAAGGCTATATTTCAGGTACTTGAAATATAAGTATTCTGGATATTCCAAATGAGGTCTGGAATTTAAAATGACCAAATACTAATCCACATTTTTGTACATTCTGACCAATGTGCTAAGTAACCAGTGATCAGTACATCACTGAATGGCCATATTGAACCATAAGTAAGGATATCACTATTGTAGTCTAGAAACTGCTTTCTGATAAGGTGAGGCCATAGTTCATTTTCTTTTTTGTTTCAGATGTCCTAGTAGCCAACAGTTTAACTGAATATTTCTCAAGGCATCTCTGTGCTGATACCCTGCAGTCAATAACACACACACACACACACACACACACACACACACACACACACTCAACCAATTTTAAATAAAGAAAATTTACACTGATAATTTGTAAGGAAATCCTCAACCATTTGCCTCTTTAAGAACAAAGGCTGGGACTTTCTTGAAACAAAAAAGATGAATTATGACTCAAGAATCTATTTTAGAAATATTGCCCAATTTCCAGTTCTATAAAATTTGATTTCAAAAGATCAACAAAAGCTTTCAACCTGTGTTGCCAGCCTGCTGCTCTTCTCCACAGTTAGCTGGCCTAGTGTTTTGGTAGTTACTTGAACAGTTGCCTTCAAATTAAACATTTACATACACATGTGTGTTGGATGCGCATACACACACAAACACACACACACAAACACACACACACTTTTTGGTGACCATTTTTTCAGTTTCTTTAGAGAACCCTGACAGTTGTTTAATTGTTGGCTTGGGTTTATTTTCAAGCAGAAGAGCAGAAATGGAAGGTGGAGAAAAATCTCCACCTACTCCATGGAAGAATAACATGCAAGAATATCCAAAGAATGAAATCATTTGGAATTAATTTACCCTGCCTGTGGCTCTTGTTCTTTGTCATTCCTCAACCTTATTATTTTTATTATGGAACCTGTCTCGGGTCCTCTAATTAGACCAAACCTGTCATAGGAAATAGCAATCATTTTCAGGTCCTCATTATGCTATTTAGTGTTGGGTGTCAACATTCTGTTAGTTCTATGAACAGTAAAGGAACTAGCTATGTTTCAATATTAATATAAAAAATAGCAGCTTGTTTTTTTTTTTGTTTTTGTTTTTCTGTTTTTTTTTTTTTTTACCTCTGGTATTCAATTTATGTTCACGAGGCAATAAGTGATGGATATTAATTGCTGTCGTTTCCACAGACAGCGTTCTTAGTATTTTTATTTGTAAGATAAGATGTGCTCAAACCTTCCTGCTTATGAAGCACAGAGGTGTTTTTCCCCGTCTGGTTTCCACCTAGCACTGTTTTGAGAAGCACAGCAAATCTTTTATATTCATTGGAACATTGTGGGTAATGAGCCTGCCAGTTTCTAGCCATTCTCTCTAATTAGAGCCTCCCCAGGGAGGAAGTGGCACCAGTGGGAAGAAAATTAACTATTTGGGCAATGTATTGATTTATGTTGATACAATAGGAATAGACGAGAAAATAATTTTTGAATTTTTTAAATTAATTCAATGGAAACCAATGGATTGATTCATACATTGGTCAAAGACAAAAGAATACTGCTTTTTGTAAATGGACTTGGGAAGCAAAGCTTTGCAACAAAATAGCATAAGTAAAGAAATACATTTAGTTTCGGAGAGGGGGAACAAGACACAGGAAATTACTATGTTTTCTTCACAGGTCTTGTAGTTCACACCGGGCTGAGGGAAGTGGGTAGCTGGTTCCTAGAAGTCACCTGAATGTGGTTGCAGGCCTAGCGGCAAGGAGCGGTACCAGAGCAGTTGTAGGATTAACTTCATTATTTGTAGGGCTATTGAGTTTGTCTCACTTGTCCTTATCTGACTCAGCAAACAGATGTCACAGGACTTTTCCTCTCAGCTAAGATTCAGAAGAAAGACATGATTCACGTGAAGAAGCCATTCTTGAGTGGGTTGTCATTCTGTTTGGCTCTTTTTTCACTGTGGGCAAGTTGTACAGTGGGTATCAGTTGCAAGAAGCATAAAGAGAAGTCATGAATTTTGAGTTCTAGCCTGATCTTTCTGTGAGCAGAAACACTGATTTCACCCACACCTTTGAAAGGTATAAGGAAAATGGAAATTTAAAGATGGGTTAGCCACTGGTATTGAGGAAGCACAAGGATTTGAACCTGAAGATTCTTTAGTAATGGGTGCAGCAGTGAGCCATGTTCTCTTTCCTTAGGCATCAAAATGAAAATGTGAGTTTCCTCAGAACTTAAATATAAATCTGCATATACAAGAGTACAGCTTTGTAAAATCCTTTTCAGGGTTTGGGCCAGCACTTACGTGAGGCCTAAACTAGCCATCTTGGATAGATATCTCTACCTTAGAAAGATTTTCACTGAAATTTGGCATTTAATCTCTTGCATCATTTTTTTTCTAAGATTCACAAGTATTTTCTTGGGGACATTTTGGATTAGTCTGAAAAATGCTATGTTAGTGATTATAGTCTCCCGCTCAATCACTAATTAATTAGATTATGAAGTATACTATGATAGTTTTCAAACATATACGAGCCTATGGTGCTGATATTGAAGGAGGATATATGCTTGTCCCTGCCTTAGTCCTCTGCATAAAAACAGCTGAAGCATCATTTCCAAATGTTATCAATCCAGTGTGTTTGTGCCTCCACACTGTAACAGGATATTGTCCACTGGATGCTTTGAATGTCATTGATGTCTCTTCATGGCATCCATATTTAGTGTCATACATACAAAAAGTAAAATGTATCTCTATATTTATACACATTATTTAATATATTGATTTCTGTTAAATTGAAAAATGAGAAATGTCTTAGCAATGAAACACCTACAGATGAATTTGCATCAGTGGTATTTTCTCCAGGTATCACCACAAATACTGTATTCATTTATTTTTCTGTTGCCATGACAACATGCCTGGCAGAAGCAAGTTAAGGGAAGATGAATTTATTCTGGCTTATGGTTAAGAGGAGCTACAGAAACTGGTCACACTGCATCCTTAGTCAGAAGGCAGGACAAGATAAATGCTGGTGATCAGCTAGCTTTCTTCTTTCTTACTCATTTGAGATCCAAGCCTGTAGAATACTATCATCAATATTTGGGGAGAGCAGAATTCTAACACAGCTCTGTTCCAGGACTAATGAGATCTAAGCCACAGTATTTAAAGCAATATATATGGGAAAATACTTAGCTTAAAAATAGGAACAGACAGATCTTGCATAACCACTTGCCTTTACCCTATTTCTGACTTTGAATGTAGGTTGTTGCAGCAGGCATCTTTTGAAGACCTGAAGGTAAAAAGCCTAAACCCTCCTTGTGGCAAACGAAGATAAAAACAGTGCCATTGCCTGTAAAAACAAAACAAAGCAAAACAACAAGAAGAACCAAATAAAACATTAATCTTTGCTATTATCTTAGTATATGTTTTCTCTGTCAAATAACAGTGCATGGCATTGTATTTAGTAATTTGGATTATTCTAATAACTTATATTCACAGTTTTTAGCTATATATCTTTCTTCTTGGTGTATAATTGAAATTATACAACATATACAACAACCTATACAACATATAGGAAATGGGAAACCGTCTTAAGGGGAAAATCAATCAGGGCTCAATTCATATGGATTCCCTAAAAACTTTAATAAATGGAACTCTTTAGAAGTTTCAAAATGTCCTGGCTATTATATACTTATTATCCAATTTCTTAACATTATTTAAAAATTTTAAGTAATTATATATTTTTAAAAATATTTTAAAGTTAGAAGGGAGCATACTCTAACTGAAGAAACTCTTGCAGTGTCTTGGATTACTATTCTTCCACGCCCACTCATCTACTACAGTAAAGTCTTCATGTCAGGCTTGAAGGCTTCAAAGGGAGCTAGCCTCCTGGGTATTCATTTCTTGGCATCTCCTAACTCAGGTATGTTCCAGATTGGTCTCTGCAAAAGTCTGTGGAGAGTTTTGTGTGCTTTCTTTGTTCAGGTATATAGGTGCCCTAAGAAATGATTCATAGATAGCTAAAACGGAGATTAAACATTATTTTCTGGCCTCCACAGTGTTTCAATGATCCTAATTGATTTCCTAGCTGTAATTAGCTTGGAATTTTTATAAGGAAGCTGCCTTATCAGACAGTGTGTCTCCAGAGTTAGAGATAGAAGTCAGGCACTATTGCTCACTGCAAACATAGTGAGAGTAGTCCCACACAAGACAGAATTGCTTTACATACCAAAGAGAAGTTGAAGGGCTTCTGTCACTAATTATCTATATTACAGCCAAGGATATTCTCAAGAACTGCTAGAATGGAACTTCCAGGTGTTTGCCTCAGACAGACCCAGAGAATTTATTTGGGGCTGCCAAGATAGCCCAGCAGGAAGGACACCACTGCTCCTCCACTTTGCAAATGGAAGATTGATCTTACTGACTTTGATGTGACAGCTACCTGCCTATGTGATCCCTGACATTCACCCTGTTTCTGTAAACTATATAAGCCTGATTTTTACTTTGTGCAAATACACTCAGATTCTGCACTCCCTTGTGTTTTTTCTGTTTGTCATTTCTTCGCCAATGCCTTGTCGACCTGACTAGGACCCTTTTCCTCCGGGGGGTTGAAGGAGGACCAGACTGGCCAGCCCATGGCACTATTCTGTTCCTGAAACATGATGACATGAACAAGACAACTTATAGGAGAAAGAATTTATTTGTGGATTAAGTTTTCAGACTCCATGACTATCATGGTGGGGGGCATAGGGCCAGGCATGGTGTTGGATCAGTAGCTGAGAGCTCACATTTGATCTAAAACTGCAAGTCATGGGTGTAGGGAAGACGTGGAATCTTGGAAAGATATGGACTATTCCCTTGCCCCAGCGACACAGTTCTTTCAACAAAGCCGTGCCTAACCATTCCCAAACAGTTCTATCAACTGGGGACAAATATTAAAACATATGAGACTATGGGGGCCATTTCCATTCAAACCAACAGGATAATTTAGGCTGTCACATTGAAGGAATGGCTCTTGTGTCTAGTATGTCAAGGTAAAAGATGTTACCAAACATACTCTAATGCAAAGAAAGGATCATGCAAGACACAGGATTTGAACCCAGCCCAACATGAATCATTGAAATGATCATGTCAATGCCGAATCTCAGTGCTGCATTCATGTAAAGGATTTGGAGTATGCCCACTGGGCTGTCAAGGGGTTTCTTTAAGAGGATTTAGACAATTAAACTATTAATTATTAGTTAGCATGATGGGCAGATTATACTTTTGATTAAGCCAGAGCTGAAGTTCAGGTATTCTGACAGCTACAGCTGTTTTTCTTTTATTATTTCTCTCTCTCTCTCTCTGTCACTGTCTCTCTCTGTCTCTGTCTCTCTGTCTCTGTCTCTCTGTCTCTCTGTCTCTCTGTCTCTCTGTCTCTGTCTCTCTCTCTGTCTCTCTCTGTCTCTCTCTCTCTCTCTCTCTCTCTCTCTCTCTCTCTCTTTCTGGCAAGCTAGCAAGGCCAATGTGCAGGGTCTGATTATACAGCTGTAGAGAGAGCAGGTGACTTAACAACCTGTGGTAACCAACTCTGAGACAATCCCAAC
The DNA here is from genome assembly GCF_008632895.1 of Mastomys coucha. NCBI lineage: Eukaryota > Metazoa > Chordata > Mammalia > Rodentia > Muridae > Mastomys > Mastomys coucha. Next base: position 60,642,795 of record NW_022196896.1, on the reverse strand, counting down.
ATAGTAACATTTCTACTCTATTAACTACTGATAAATGTTGTTATTGTTTTTCCAGCTTCATCACCTCATAATCTTACACCCTGATGAATAAATAATAAAGTTTTAAAAGTCTTTTTCATTGTCTCTATTGACATAAATATTTTTGTGATGCAGATGGTGAGTAATCACTTTGGGTGCAATGCAATATTAGAGGATTTAGTTTAATAAAAACACAGTATTAGAACTTTGGTCACTGAAAGACAAGCTGCAATAGTTGATTTATAGTGCTAACAAAAACATACAATATACTTTCTCCAATTCTATGCTTTTTAAAAAATAACATTAAACTATGTAATTACCATTGCTGGAAAGACTGACAAGTCACTAGGAATAAAGGGTAAATTGAATTACTATCACATCTTTTACTGTAAATGTCACACAGATCAAATATTAAATTACAAAACATTGCTATTAACTAAAAACTTGAATGAGAAAAACCACACACATTTCATGGTTCTAATAACATCACTGTTGTCTTTATAAACCATATATAAAATGAAGCAGGTAGAAAATCAAGCAAGCAAAAATTGATAGAAAATATAAAGAAGAAAAATAAATATATAAAAGAGACAATTAGCTAATAAAAAATCCACAAATAAAAAGACAATTTTACTTCTTTTTCAAACCCATAAAATTGCCAGGATGCATGAATGGTACAGGAACCAGTGGTAGGGTTACTCAAATCCTGCTGGGAGCAGATTTTATTCTTTTTAAGATTATTTGATAACATGTCTAATAATTGTTAATGGGACACAAACTTAGACAAGTAAATCAACTCCTACAAAATATTCTAAAGTATCATGCGGTGATCTATAAATAAAGGTGCTCACTCGACTGATTCTGAAAATAAAATAATATTCTACTTTAATATTGTAAAAATATTATGGCACAGCTTTTTTAATGAGGAACTGGGTTATCTTCATTATTTGTTATTTTATGACCCTAGAGTCACTGTGTCAATGTTTTATATAACAGATACTGTAGTAAGGATTTAATGAAGTTGTGAGAAAAAAGAAGAAGTATATTTATTTCTCTACCAAGCACAGATTGTAATTCTGAATATATTAAGTTGATATTTTTCTTTTTTCCGTATTGATAATCTTGATCCCACAAAAGTGTTTTCAATGATTCAAGGCTCACGGCAATGATTTGAGTGTTAATTTGTTTTGATTGAGATATATTTGTGTTCTAAAAGAAGGAATATAATTCCTCTTGTCCTCTACTAAAACTATATTTGTTATTGATATTGAGTGCTCATTAAATATAGTCAATTTGTTTTTAATTATGTAGAATTCTTTGGGTGAAGTAGTAGAGAAATGGAAACATAGACTAATGTTGAAAATTCAATTGAAGTCCTGCAACCTGAGCAAATGTCTGATGTTGAGTGAAATCCTACTTTATACATCATTTGGTTACCATTAATATAAGGCATTAGCTGTTTCTGCTTTATATTCATAATAAATAATGTAGTTTAATATTATCAAGTCCACTGCACCCCTTTCAGAAAAAATTTCTTTGTTTCAATAACTCCAGGAAAATATATTCTACGATGTAGTTTAATATATATTATCAAGTCCACTGCAACCCTTTCAGAAAAGATTTTTCTGCCTTAATCACCCCAGGGTAATATATTCTTTAGGAAGAGATACAGATATATAAGTTGTTTAGACAAATGTCTTTCTTTCCAGGACATATAATACCACTTTCTGCTTTAATGTGAAGCCCTGTGTCTTAGGGTTTCCTTTGTTGTGATAAAACACCATGACCAAAGCCAACTTGGGGCTGAGGGTGAAGAGTTCATTTCAGCTTACAATCATAATCCATCACTGAGTGAAAACAGGGAAGAAAGTCACGCCAGAAACCTGGGGGCAGGAAATACAGTACAAATCATGGAGAAACACTATTTACTGGTTTGCTCCTCCTGGCTTGTTCAGTGGCTTTGTTTTATATCATAGGACCACCTTTCCAGCGATGGCACCACCTCCCATTGCATGAGATCTTCCCCATCAATCATCCATCAAAAAAAAAAATGCCCCCACAGATGTGCTTAGAGGCCACTGAGATGGCAGCATTTTTTCAGTTGAAGCTTCCTTTTCTCTAGTGACTTAAGCTTCTACCAAGTTGACAAACTTATCAACCCAATTGACCCCTTGTCAGCTTGACGCCCAAATACATCATCACTGTTAAATAACAACAAAAAAATAGAAAAAACAAACAAACAAACAAACAAACAAACAAAAAAACCTTTCTTTCTTGCTTATCCCTAAGATCTCATACTACACACAGGATAATATAATACTATAATATAAAGCATTTCAAGTTTTAAAAGTTCTACAGTTTCAAAGATTTTAACATAAAAACATTAACATTCAGTTCCTTTAGAATACCTAAAATCTCTTTGAAAGCTCAAAGTTTCTTAACTGTGGACTCCTATTTAAAAATGAAAGGACTAGTTACATATTTTCTTATTCCAAGAGGAAAGATTCAGAGCAATGACTCAGGGCAAGGAATTGCGGGCAGGAATCAGAGACCATGGAGGAACACTTCCTTCTGGCCTCTTCCTTCAGTTTGCCAGGAATGCTTCCTTCCTTCCTTCCTTCCTTCCTTCCTTCCTTCCTTCCTTCCTTCCTTCCTTCCTTCCTTCCTTCCTTCCTCTCTTTCTTCCTTTCCCCCTCTTCCTCTTTCTTTCTTTCTTTCTTTCTTTCTTTCTTTCTTTCTTTCTTTCTTTCTTTCTTTCTTTCTCTCTCTCTCTCCCTCTCTCTCTCTTTCTCTCTCTCTCTTTCTTTCTTTCTTCCTTTCCTTCTTTCTATTTTTATTTAGAACACTCAGTGTGCCAATTTTATTGTAATCATTGAATGAAAAAAATTTCAAGTCATATTAAGACTACTCCACAAACCAAAGTCACTCCACTTAACCTGGGCCATTGGTGATAGGTATGAAAGTTGTTTAAGAATAAAGGGAAATTATCTATCATTTAATGCCTGCCCACCAACGTATGAGACATGATGCTAGTTGCTATATTTCATGTTGATTAATCCAGGACATTGGTGACTTTTGGATTCCAACTTCCAAAACAAAAAGTTTTACGATGGCACTGTCATTGCTTTACTTGAAAACCTTTCAGTGTTCTTTTCACTGAATTTACAATAAAAATCAAAATAGTCCTCTTTCCTCTAGGCTCACTGGGGTTCTTTATGCCTTTTTTATGTTATGAAGCCTTCTTCTGTCTTCTAAGTCTCAGGGATTTTGTTGATGTCCTTAAATTTTTCCTTGTATTTTTTTCCGATTTTTGTATTTACATTTCAAATGTTTTCCCCTTTCCAGGTTTCCCCTCCAGAAACCCCCTATCATGTCCTCCCTCCTCCACCTCTATGAGGGTGCTCCCCCACCTACCTACCTACTCCTGTCTTCCTGTCCTGGCATTCCCCTACACTGGGGCATCGAACATACTCAGGCCCAAGGGCCTCTCCTCCCTCTGATGTCCAACAAGACCGTCCTCTGCCACATATGCGGCCAGAGTCATGTGTACTCTTTGGTTGGTGGTCCATTCCACAAGAGCTCCAGAGGGTCTGGCCTTTAGACACTGTTGCTCCCTCTTTGGGGCTGTAAACTTCAGTTTCTTCAGTTCCTTTTCCAACTTCTCCACTGGGGACCCCACGCTCAGTCCAATGGTTGGCTGCGAGTATCTGCCTCTGCTCTGCCAGAGCCTCTCAGGAGGCAGGGATATCAGGCACCTGTCAGCAAGCACTTCGGCATCCACAACAGCATCTCGGTTTGGTGACTGTATATGGGATGGATCCCCAGGTGGGGCAGTCTCTGGATGACCTTTCCTTCAGTCTCTGCTACACACTTTGTCTTCATATTTCCTTCTGTGAGTATTTTGTTCACCCTTCTAAGAAGCACTGAAGCATCCACACTTTGGTCTTCCTTCTTCTTGGGCTTCTACGGACTGTGAACTGAATCTTGGTGTGCACTTACTTATAAGTGGATATTAGCCCAAAAGTTTGAAATGCTTTCTTATATGCCCCAGAACCATGCCCCTAGCAGTGGCCCTACCCACAATAGGTTGGGCTCTTCTATATCTATCATCAATTATAAAATAAAGCACAGATTAGCTAGCCTATAGACCAATATGTTGTATTTGTTTGTTTATATGTTTGTTTGTTCCAGACAGGGTTTCTCTTTGTAACCCTGCCTATCCTGGAGCTCATTCTGTAGACCAAGCTGGTTTCGAACTCACAGAGATATGCCTGCCTCTGCCTTTGAATATTGGGACTAAAGGCATGGAGTACCATGCCTGGCTTTCTACAGGGCAATTGTGTTGGGGCATTTTTCTTATCTAGGATTCCTCTTTACATATGAGTCCTGATTGTGTCAAGTTAATGAAAGTCTAACCAACACACCCTGCAGGGTATGTTGAAGTATTCTCAGATGATGCCCAACAATTTCATAAAATGTAATTTCATATCTCTTTCCTTTCTGAGGATACTTTTATTGCCAAGAAAGATTTCTTTCGAAAGTTTTTAGCTTCCCAAATGTCTTGAGAGCAGACATGAATTTTTCTAAACAGATACCCAACAGGGGAAAATAAAGCAGTTAGGGTTTAATATTACACACACACACACACATACACACACACACACACACATGAATATTTATTTCACTTTTTCTTTATTTTCACTGTCCCATACTTTTTGAATATTAATTCATTCTTATTTTCAAACTATACACGACAAGGGACAGACTTTCCCACTTTCTGAGAGCTATGAAAGTTCCTCATCTCAGATTATATCTTAGAACTACAACCAGCTTATCCCTTTAAGGTCCTCACCCTGTGGATTGTGACCCCTGTGGGAGTGTCAAATGATCTTCTTACAGGGATATCATGTATCCTGCATATCATATATTTACATTAAGATTCATAACAGCAGTTATGAAGTAGCAACAAAGATAATTTTATGGTTGGGAGGATGTCACCACAACATGAGGGACTGCATTAAAGGTTTACAGCATTAGGAAGGTTGAGAACCACTGCTTTAAGGTGACAAAATACACACACACACACACACACACACACACACACACACACACACACACACACACCACACCACACCACACCACACATTTCTCATGTAAAGAGCTATCCTCTTACAGAACTCTCTTGGTATGGAGGATGAGTCTCAGGTCTGCTCTCAGGCCCTGAGCAGCCCGTCCGTTTATGCAGGATCACCTTCTTTGTGGCTCTGGTTCAGACTGGATACCAACTTTGCTGGGATTTTTCTCCTTCCTCTTTGAGTATGCAAGTGACATTTTCCCATTCATCCAAAGAATGAAGTAAACTCGATTAGATTTGTTCTCCATCTGGGAGCAGGAAATTAACTTTGAAAATGATTTAAATCTCTTGCCTGGGGGAGGACTTTCACCATTCCAAGTTCAATAGTTCAATTTGACAGCAGTCTCTGCTGGAATTTTAATATATAGCAGTGTTTTTTAAAAAGGCTGAAAACATGGCTGCTTTCAATTTTATTAGCTGAATATTTACATTAAGCCAAATTTGGAGGTTTGTCAGATAGACAAGGTAAGTGAATAAACATATTAAGTAGACACTTATTAGTTTCAAAGAAAAAGAACAACATGCCTTTTCTGTTGAGATGAAAATATTTAGGATTGGAATTTATTCCACATTAATATTTTTTCTTATACTGGCCCTTGTTCTAGTTTTTCTTCTGTTGTTGTGATGAACATTGTGACCAAAAGTAACTTTGGAAGGAAAGGATTTATTTCATCTCATTTTTTATGGTCCATCATCTTGGGAAGCCATGAGATGAATTCGAGAAAAATGCTTGTTGAGGGGAGGAATTCTGCTTATTGGTCTTCCTTCAGGCTTCTTTGGCTACTTTTTTTGATACCACTCCAGCCCACAAGGAATTTGATACCACTCACTGTGGGCTAGGCCTTCCTCCATCAATTAGAAATCAATAAAATGCCCCATAAACATACTCACAGGCAATCTGGTGGAGGAAATTCTTCAGTTAATGCTTCCTTCTCCTAGGTGTGTCAAGTTATAACTCACATTACTCATCATAGCTGTAAATATAAGTACCACAGGACCAGAGACTAGGATTGGATGTTTAGAATTCAGAAGATAACCAAGGGCTAGAGATGCACTTTAGTTGATAGCGTTGCCTAACACACATGAAGCTCTGTGCTTCATTCCCATAAACTGGACAGAATGATGGGTAACATTACACAGGAAGGAAATGGAAGCAGGCAGATCAGAAGTTCTAGGGCATTCCTAGCTAAATAGTAAGTTTGAAGCCATCCTAAGACACAGCAGACTCTGTCTCAAAAAATAATAAAATAAAACAAAATAATAATAAAATGAAATTATAAACAAGGTTGACATATTTTATGTATATTAACAGTTTTACTGAAAGATAAGCAATCTAAGACAGCACTATATATTTTTTAAATTTTTACATACAGATATTTTACAATTTTAGTAATCATTTCTCTTCATTTTATCTGTATAAGTCTATAACTAACATTGGTGTTGACAATAATCCCTAAGAGGTAACATCATAGAGGCATAAATGTATCTTGCCTACATGTGAGTTTATATTGCTATGCACCATATTTGCTGTCATCATCTTCTATGTGCTTTGGCTCCTTTTTCTGTGTCCCTGAGTAAAATCATTACTTTTCTTTCATGAACTTAAACCTATACTATTTTCTCCTCAAGGGAAAGAGATCTTTGGAATCTGCCTTACAAGTAATAGTTAATTGTGCCGGGTTGGAGTGTGGTAGAAAATAACCACAAATCTGCCATAACCTTGTTCTTTTTTTCTGATTTATGTCTAATGGGAGCTGGCTGCCATCTTGATTTATGATATTTTCACACTAAGATGTAGGTATATGGAACATATGCTATCTGAGGTAGTCTTAGTCATTCTCTATTGCTAATAACAGAATACCATAGACTGGTTTAAATGATAAAGACACAGGGTTGTTTTGGCTCAAGGTTCTGTTTCAAGATTGAAGGGCCACATTTGGTCACTGGCAGAGTCCTAAGACAGGATAGGACATCTGAGATGAAACACAGAGAATATTAGGTACCTACAAGATTGTCCCTATAGCAGACTGACACTCCAGATAACCCAATAATCACTCATTGATCAATTGTGTGGACGAGTTAATCCATTCCTGGTGGCAGATCACTAGTGCTTCTTTTAGAAGCTACCTGTGAGCACTGCAGAGTGAGTTTTAAATTTCAAAATGAGTGTCAGAGGGAAAACACTTTTAAACCACAGCAGGAATGCTATCAGATTTACAGTAGAGGAAGAATAGAAGTGGACCATCAGATGTCCTCTATGTCTTCTGTTTGCAGGCAGTACATATTACTCTCCTTCATATTTAATTATCCAGACAAAGTCATGTAGCCAAACTTAATGTCAGTGGAGTGAGAAATATAATTCTCCAACACGAAGTCTCTTGACAGGTAAGAATTCCAGGTATGTCAAGTGTATGAGCCTGTAACCCTAGGTAAAATACCAGTATATGCATGTGCACAGAAACCAATCTCAGAGATCACTAGTGGTGCTCAGTAAAGACATCTAGAATATATGATTGAAAGAACATGACATGACATGGTTCAATTGAATATCCTTTTACTTTTGTGTTCTGTTCTACTTTCATAACCTTTCATTGCCCATTAAATGTCAAGATCTACAACTTTAGATGCCATTGTCATTTTCAATCCTTAATTCTGCATTTTCCCTCGAATCATGAGTACCCATTCAATGAATATTTTTCGTTTAATGTTAGCACTGGTGTTAGGAAGTAATTACAATGAGATGAATTAGACATTGAAGAAGCCCAAAGCTAATGCTGTCACAGCAAATTTAATAGAAATACATGGTGATGTGGGCTAGGGGCATTTGAAAAGGCTTATGCAAGAGAGGGACACTTAAATGTGTCATGAATGATGAGGTATAGAAACACAAGAAAAACTTGTATAAGACACTTCATGTTATCATGGGAATTCATGGTGAGTTTGAAGCTGTCTAGAAGGTATGAGAGTAGATGGTCTTTTTCATAACCACGAAACTACTCCTTAATTACTAGGTCAATCAGGAATTCCTGGTCTGTAATACTAGGCCTAAGGAAAGGAGAAAAGAAAGCACGGGAGTAGAAATGAGAGGGCTACTCTATAAATAGATGAGACTTCAGGTTAACAAGTTCTGTTTCATATAATTGCTAGATAAGGTTTGCCTTCGAAGCATAGAGAGCTGACTTTTCTCTTAAATCCTCCCATTTGAGATTTGCCAGGCACCAATTACATAGTTATAAAACAAATTGGCCTCAATTTCCTTATCTATATAAATAAATGCATAATAGCTACTTTGTACACTGTGTAGGAAACACTTGGCAGCATGTAATAGAAAGGAGCTTAACTTTAATCAAGTAAGAGGGAGGGAGATAAGCCATGGTTCATATGGAGATGTGGTTTAAGCCAAGGTCACTGCATTCTCACGCTTTCCCGCATGATTGCCAGTTGATTGCTGGTCTTTCCAATACAGCACCCATGTCTAAGGAATTAGACAGAAGAGAAAGGTAAAAAATCAAGTGCACACTTGCAAACCATACTTCAGAAACCTCAAGCTAATTTTGAGATGAACTTATTAAAGTCCTATTATTTTTATACAACCGTGACTATCTTAAAAGAGGCTGAAAGGACATTAAAAGCCAATCGTCGCCTTTAAGTCTTGAGTGTGATAGAAGTTACATGTAATTTAGGAAAGGGAAGGAAGAACTGCAAGATCCTTCTTCACAGATTCCTGAGGGAATTAATACATTTTATGCATATAAAGGGATTTTGACGAATGCCAAATAGCCTCAAGTATTCTTTTGTTAAAATTAAGAAATTCTCACGATTCTTAGCTAATTAATTATGTCTGACACAGTCCATTAACACATACAAAATACTAAAAAGGCATGTTCCACTCAGCACTTAGAAGAACGAAGTTTGCTAATTCCCCCATGATAATCCTGAATGAAAAACTAGTTATTTCTTAAACTTTGTACTTTTTAGCTTGGAGGACATCCTTGTGAACGCACAATGACTCATGCTATGGTTATTTGATCTACACTAGCCCACGTGTCCACAAGGTAGAAAAAGTAGATAACTGCTTCTTGTGAAAACACGTTTGCACTCATATCAACTAGAAATAGTCAGAGATGTGCTCACAGATAACTTGACTGCGATTGAGACTCCTCTGCTTGATGATGTCAGCAGAGAGCTCTTTGCTAGAGTAAGATAACAATACTGTGTTACATTTATTTACATTTTCTTATACTAGTTCATATTATGATCCTTCACACTACTACATTATTTTCATCACAGCATAAATATATAAGGTTAGTGAGCCAGTGAGTTAGCTAATAGTAATAGTGCAGAAAGAAACACAGACATCCAGAAGTATGAGACCTGTGAGATGCTTTAGTGTACTACTACTACCTCAACCTTAGCAGCCTTTCAGTTGTTCCTGACATTCCTTATGAAGTCAGAAGTCTTATTAATACACCAATACTGCATAATGACATGTCAATATTTTGAAATTATTCATAATTCATTCAAACATCTTCCCCCCGGCCAATAAAATTAGTTGATAACACTTCTAAGCTAGCAGATGAACAGATGCCTTTAGTATAGCAATAGAGTTCTGTTCTATATCCTGCCTGCCTTTTTCCTTCCTTCTTGTATTTCTCTTCTCTCCTTCCCATTCTCTTCCTCATTTTCCTCTCTTTTCTCCCTTGACCCCTTAATCTCCCCTCTTCTTTCCCTCTATATTCTCTCTCCGTTCTTTCTTCCCTTCTTTGGCTCCTCTCTCATCTTCTACATCTCTTCTCCCTCATCCTCTCTCTTTTCTTTCTTCCCTCCTCCTCTCTCTTCCCCCTTCCCTCCTACTCTCCTTTATTCCTTCTCTCCTCTCATCCTCCTTCCCTCTTCCCCTCTCTTCCTCCTTCCCTCCTCCCCTTTCTCCCTCCTTCCCCCTGCCCTCTTTTCTTCCTTTCTCCCCCATCTTCTGATTTCTCTTTATGCATCATTTTCCTCTTCCTATTCCTCACACATTGTGCTAGAGTTTAAACACAGAGCCTGCTGACATACACACCCTGATAGAGGACTATACCCACAGCCCTGCTATGTTGTCATAAAGGATTCTCAAAGTTGACTCAGGAAATACCACCTGCTTAGTTTGGAAGTAGAGTCAAATACAACTAATCATAATCTTCTAAAAATACTAAATTATCCTTCCTCTTTCCTGTTCCCTAAGTGGCTAGGTTTTTGTCACATACTTCAACCAAAACATACAATTATAAAAGTAAATACAAGGGCCAGGCAGTGGTGACACATGCCTTTAATCCCAGCAATTGGGAGGCAGAGGCAGGCAGATTTCTGAGTTCGAGGCCAGCCTGGTCTACAGAGTGAGTTCCAGGGCAGCCAGGACTACACAGAGAAACCCTGTCTCAAAAAACCAAACAAATAAATAAAATACATACATACATACATACATACATACATACATATATACATACATACATACATACAAAAGCAAATTGGAGAACGAGGTATCTCTAAAATATTATTTACAAAAATAATGCAGCCCCTCTCATTATATTTTGTGTTTTGGAAAATATCATTGTTTTCAATGCATTTTGGTTTTAATAATTGAGTTATTGCCATTATTTCCTCAATGTTTATTGTATTAATTTTAAAATATGTTGAGAGAGTTCTGGTGATGCAGGTTTATAGTCATAGGTGGATAGAAGGCTAAGGCAGAAGAATGACAAGTTCAAAGCTTTTCTAAGATACAGAAAGAGGGAGAGAGAAAATTCTAAATCAACAAGACCTTTATTCAAAATACAAAGTAAAGAAAGGGCTGGCTACATACTATCATATCAGATATATTGCTTAGCACCTGTAAGGCCCCAAGTTCCCACCACAGTGCCACAACATAAACAATGTAAAATTAAATTAAGTTTAAGTTTCCATGTTTTACTTTCAATGTGATAAATAATTGATACATTCATATAATGAATGTTGTTAGGATCTTCGATTAATTATAAGACTGCAAAGGTTTCTTGAGACCAAATGTTTCTCTGGGATAATATTACAAAGAACTCACTAAATAATAATTATTATTATACCAGTTCACAGAATTAAGTCTTTTATTAATCCATTGTTTCTGTTCTTCATATATCTCACAGTTATTATTTGCTTTTCAATATCTGTTTTCATCATTTAGATAGGCAGACATGTTTTTTCATTTCCCAGTGCTTTTTAAATCTCAATGGTTTACAACAGCAGTTCTCAAATCTTCCTAAGGCTGTGATACTTTAATATAGTTCTTCATGTTATGGTGACCCCCCAATCATATAAAATTATAATGTTGCTACTTCATAATTGTTTTTCTAAAACCATTGTGAATTGTAATGTAAATATGTATGTTTTCAAATTGTCTCAGGTGGTCCTTGTGAAAGGGTCCCTTAACCCCGCAAGAGTCCTGACCCAGATGTTGAGAACCACTGGCCTGCAAGGTCAATATATTATTACATGTTTCTATTTCTTTTCTTTTAAAATCACATGGTAATCTAGAAGCTACACTGATAATTGCAGTTTGTACGTGTTTCTGGAAAAGGTTAGTGTGTTAACGCCTTGGTCATTACCTGTGGTACAGTTGATAGATGACTAGCTCATGAAGTCAGCTTTCACTAGTGGGCTTTTGTGAGTTGGGTCTGGTAGGAGAGGTGAGTCAGAAGAAAGTCTTTGCTGATGATGTCTTTCTCAAGTCTCTCTCTGTCTCTGCTTCTTATCTAATATAAATAAGGTGAGCAATTTTGCCCCTATGATGCCTTCAACTATGATGAGACTACCTTACTACTGCTCAGATACAACAGAGCATACATATATATATATATACACACACATATATATGTATACACGCACACATATATATGT
>NW_022196896.1:60616503-60630727 GCF_008632895.1 Mastomys coucha | reverse complement strand
TATATATATATATATAGAGAGAGAGAGAGAGAGAGAGAGAGAGAGAGAGAGAAATTAAACCTCTGAAACTGGGATAAAATAAATCATCCTTCTTTAACTTGATTTATCAGGTGTTCTGACACTTGTAACTCAAAAGTAACTAACACAGATAACTGGAAGGCAACAAATGAGATCATTGGTACAGTTGTTACAAATGATGCCAAAGGTTCAAGAACCTTGTCAGAAGAATTTGAAATAATTTAGATTTTGGATATAGATACTCTAGAATGTTATAATCAGAGTTTCAATGGTGATTCTTTTGGTGTCTCCGAAGACAAGAATAGATGTAGGAATACTAATGGAGACAATCGTGTGCACACGATTTCAGAATGGGACAGGGATAAGATTAGGATTTGGACTAAAGCTAGCTTGTGTTACATTGAAGCAAAGAACATTTCCATGCTTTGTTCATGGTCTGAGGCTTGTAAGAAATCTGTTTTAAAAGGTAGTGGATGGATGAATTGGCAAAGGAAATTTCAATGCATCCTATCATTCAGGTTGTCACATGAATCTTATTGGCTGCTTCTTGCCACATTTGCAGTGAGAATTGGGGGGAAATATCACAGCAAAATTATTTGAAAATATTTCTCTTTGGCCAAGAAGAAAATCACATGTATAAAGTTGAGGATAATTGTCATGTGGCTTTAATGAAATTAACACCTTTATAAAGAAGTCAAGTGTTACACATTAAAAAATCTGAAAGGTGCCTGAGGGTACCTCAGGAGGCAGGAAGCCTTCACTCTATAAGCTCAAGGATCCAAAAGCAAAGACTCATTGGAAATGTATTCCCTTGAAAAGAGACCATTGTTAGAGCATGCTGGTCACTTAGGACCAACTAAGGAAGTATTTTCTTACAGTTAGTCACTAAAGTAGCCACGATCCCAGAGAGTTCAATTACTACTATAACTGGCAGACTACCAAGCCATGTGATGCTGACTTGGTATATATGAAATATATATTCCCCTGAGAGTTCAATGTCTGAAGCTGAGAAAATAAAGCCTACACTGTAGTGGATACAAGGATATTGGACACAGCTTCATTATAAACATCTGCAATATCAAACATAGGCAGTGAGCAGAGCCCATTCAGGAATGAGGCAGATGGAAATAAAGGTAACAAAATGGAATAAGGCTGAATAAGCCCTCTGGGGCTTATAAAATGACATCACATTTCAAATGGTAGGCTCTGAGTTGTGGGGTTATGATAGCCAATCTTGGTTGTCCACTTGACATGCTTGGAAAAAGGAAACCTCAACTAAAGAATTGCCTTCATCGGATGGGCCTTGGCCATGTCCATGAGAAATCTTACTCATTGCTAAATGATTTAGGAGGGCCTGACCCACTTTGGACAGTTCCATTCCTTGGCATGTTAGCCTAGGCTGTATAAGAATGGAAGCTGACCATGAGGCTGGGTCAAGGCAGCATGCAGTAGTCTTCCGTGGTTTCTGCTTCAAGATCTTACCTTGAGTTTCTGCCTTGGATTTCTCAGATGGTGGACTATAAACTGAGAAATGAAATATAGTCTTTCCTCCCCAATTTGTTTTTTTGTCATGATGTCTATCACAGAATTCAATTAAGAACAATAATATGTGATTGCTCTACTTTGGTCTTAATATCCCTTGGTCTTTTCTGCTTTTCTCTTTGCTTCGAGAATGCTTATCATGTTCCACCACTATACACTGGAATTATTTAAAATTTATTTTCCATGATAACCATGATGGGACTTACAACCAATAGTTGGCATTAGTGCTCTGTTTTCTTGAAACAAGGTCACATCATATATTCCTGTCTGTCCTGTAACTCACTGTATAGACTAGACTAGCCTGGAAACCACAAATATACACTTGCCTCTGCCTCCTAAATGTTGGGATTAAAGCCATGTACCACCATCCCTAGCTGCCTGGAGTCCATGAACTAGACTTTTGTTTTTTTTTTAATAATGTTGACATTTTGAAGACTAGTGGAGTTACATTTAATACATCGTATAGTCCTTCCAGAGACCAAAGATGAAGTGCTACAGTTTGGATATGAAATGCGCCTCTAAAGGGTTCATATTATTATAGGCTTCCTTCACAGTTGGTGACTCTATGGAAGGAAGGCTCATGAAGGGTAAGGTCTTATTGGAAAAAAAACGTAGAATTTGGCAGCAATGATTACTCCATGAGGCCTTTGACTTAAACAATAGATTAAGCCACTGAAGGGACTATAGTGAGATATTCACATCATCAAAGGCTGGCTGGAATAATTGGGTTACTGGGGCCATATATTTTTGGAGCTTTTATTTATCTCTTAGTCCCTTTTCAGTCTTTCTTTCTGCTTCTTGTTTTCCATAAAAGGAGCAGTTGTACTACTACCCAGTCATGTCTCCATGATGTTCTGCCTCACCATGAACCCATAACAATGGAGCAGAACATGAGTCTTTCCTTTGGGTTACAGTGTCAGGCAGTTTATCACTGTGATGAAAAGCTGAGGAACAAGGTTCCTTTTCCTGTTTTAAACCCCACCTCCCATTATCTGTGGTGATAGCACTGATACTATTGCCAAGAATTTTAATCTATAGCCAGCTATTTATAGCCTCAGTGTGTTGTGGAGACAAAGCAATAACCAGCAGCAGAGAATCTCTGCCCTTCTTGTACAAATTCACAGAATGCACTTTACATCCTAAATTTGATTATCATGTGGATACTTTCATCTGTGTAGATATTAAAATGAATAACTTGCGATAGTAATGCTCAAACATTAGTTCTTGCCCTGCAACTTCCTATCCCCTGGGAGTTTGTTAGAAATTCAGACACTTGGGCTTCAGGAATACTTAATCAAAATCTGCATTTTAATAAGTTCCCTAGGAGGCTTATGGGTATCATGTTTGTAGCAATGCCATCGAGTTGTTTGAGCCCTAATGATCTCAGCATGCTGTCTTATAATTGGCAAATGGTCACTATATAAATAGAGCTCCAACAAATGTGTTATATTTCAAGATATTAGATAAAATATCCTGTTTACCCTGTTTCTCCATGTGTCTTTCATATTATTGTTCCCTAGTTAACTGATATTTTCTCCTTTCAAATATTGGAATGGTTCTATGTATTTTTTAAAAAATAACATAGAATTTATATTTTTTGGAGCATAAGATCTATTATTTCAGTTCCTATTGGATTTTTTTGTCCTTGAAAATACTGTTTTATAAATTTCATGCTCTGTAGAATGATCAGTCTGAGTTGATACATATTTCCCTCTCTGTCAGTTTGGAGGCCCATTTTTATGTATTACTGGATTAGCAAAGTGGTCAAATGCTGTGCCTCGGGATTCTGTGAATCACCTCTAACCTTTTTACTATAAAGCCCCTCAAAAATTTACTATGATGTAGTTTAAGAGCTTGGCAGAATAACTAGTCAAAGAAGAGGAAGAATACATATAAAGTGTACTAACTTGTTTATAGGAGTTTAAACAAGTCCCTCGAGTCAGATAATCTCATCTTGGCTGCACTTAGAATTATCTGGGAAAGGTTTAAGGAATGCAAGCCCTACATCTTTGGTTAATTCCTCTAGAGACTCCAGTTTCTTTAGACCAGTATTGTTTCCAAGCATCAGTATTTTTAAAAATTACATTATTTTAGTCTCTTTTCTACTGCTGTGCTAAGACACCATGACCAAGATAACCTATCAAAAGAGAACATTTAACTAGGCTTACTGTTTCAGGTAGTTTGGGTCCATCATGGGACAAATAGCTGAGAGCTCACATATGAGCAGGAGGCAGAGGGCACACTGGAGCTGATATGAGCTTTTGAAACCTAAAAGTCCATCCCCAGGATGCACCCTCTGCAATAAGGACACATCTCCTAATGCTTTTAAAATAGTTTCATCAAACTGGAGACCAAGTATTCATACAGATGAGTTTATGGGAGCCATTCTCATTTGAAATACCATACACTTACTTTTTATTTTTCCATTTCCATGTGTTTAAATGGTGTGCATAAATGTGCACATGCATTTCTATTTGTGTAGATGAGGACACACATGGAGACTCAGAGTTGATGTCAAAATTTAGGAATCATCCTTGATGCTTTTCCTTCTTATGCATAGAGGTAAGTTCTCTCAATCAAACATAGAGCTCACTGATATGGCTAGTTTATTTAGAGAGCTTGCTCAAGGAAATCCCTTGGCTCTGTATTCCAAGGTTGGAATTCAGGGCTAGCTGCAATGGCACCCAGAATTTACATGGGTTCTGGGGATCCGCATTCTGGTTTTCATACTTGCATGGCAATTGCTTTAACAACTGAATTATCTTTCCAGCCAAGAAGTACTCATTTAAAACATTCACTATGGTAAGTGAAGAAAACCAGGGATTGGAAGTCATTGTTCTATAGAACGGGTGAATCAAAACTAACCATGCCTTAATTGGCCTTGGATCAAACAGGATCTTCTTTTCCTAAGCTCTTTCTAGGTATCAGTGTGCATAGTGTTTATAAATGTCAGCCATATCTCTAAGGTCTAGTTAAATATCTGTAAGAACTATTTAAATGTTTATTTTGTCCTTAATAAAGGTTAAATTGTATCTTAATAAAGATTCAAAAGATCAAATAAACTGATGAGGTTACACTATGAAATAAATTACATAAAACTAAATAAATATTGAAGACAACATTAGATCTATATGCATAAAACTAAAATGAATCTAAGCATCAAAATGGATAACAAGTTCCCCATAGTAAGAATCCTTGACCGAGTCTGATGCATGGTCCCAATTGAGCCCAAACACAAACTGGCCCAGTATAATAACCTGCAGGCATATGACATTTCATTTCTTTCTTAAAGTTTTATGTCACTTTGGCATCTTATTTTATAAATGTTTCATAGTGCTATATTTCACATCTCATAATATATATACATTCAAGGCACTGATGTAAATCTTTAAATGCAATAGCTATTTCATAGTTCTTATGTGTAAATCCTATCAGAATATTTCCATGAGAAGTTTCAGTTAGGTCAGAAGAATAATAGATTAAACTTTTCAGGTCAATCTCATGTATTGTCTTTGTTCCTGATTGCTATTTTAGCCTTGGGGCTAAGTGCTTTTTATTTTAAAAATAATAAGAAATTTAATAAAGGATTGTGACATTTCAAAAGCATCTCGGAATTCACCTGAGGGACGAACATATCCACGGGGGCCTGTATTGGAGTGCTAACTGTGCACTAACCCTACTGATTATTCCTGGTTGATGTGGTGAGAAAAAAATGGTTGATTTGGTCTGCAGAGACTGTACCTGAGATTTGAATTTTATCTTCTACGTATCCTTTTGTTTGTCGTTTGCCCCTTTGTCTGCTTAGCGAAGATGAGGTAAAATAGCAGCTACTTCTTTTTAGTGCTGAAACAGTAGGATAGAATTCATAATAATCTTATGGCTATTTTACACATCTTTGCAGAGATAATTACAAATAACAACAGGCCAAATGACCGTGTTTCCAGCAAGTATATTAAAAAGAAAATCTCAGGCTCAGGAGATAACTTCGTGGGTGTGCTAGTTTGCTTTATATTACTATGTGAAAGACCATGACCAAAAGCAAGTTAAAGTGGAAATATTTATTACAAATCTTACAGGTAAGAGTCCATCACTGAGGGAGACCATGGCTGAAACCTGGATGGGGAACTTAAGTAGAAACCATGGAGAAATGCTGTTCGCTTTCTGTGGCTTGCTCTGCTTACTGTTTTATATATCCCAGGACCACCTGACGGAGTGAAATCACCCCAGTAAGTTGGGCATTCCACATACATGCTGATTTGATAGAGGCATGTTCTCAATTGTAGTTTCTTCTTCTCAGATGATTCTAGCTGTTTCAAACTGACAAAGCACTAACCAGCTCAATGAGTAAAGAGCTTACTATGCAGGTAGGTAGCTCTGCATTCAATTGGTAGAATTCCAAATCTAGTTCCCTGGTATAGAAAAACTTTCAAACGATATAGAAGGCAAGGACCAACAATTGATGCTGTCCTCTCACTGCACAGATGTGTGATATCACATGCACACACACACACACACACACACACACACACACACACAAAACTGAAAAACAAAATAAAATATAAAAATAAAACCTTGAGACATATTCACTCCAACAAACAATTCCCTTGAGGCCACCCGATAATATTTGTTTAGTTAACTTCTGTGTTTGATAAGGTTATGAACTCAAAGGTTGGGGCTGGAAGTTAAAATAGTTAAAGCCAGTTACTTCACCTCCAGAGGACTGAAGTTCAATTCTCAGCATCATGTTGTATGGCTCACAATTGACTGCAATTCTAGCTAAAGGCCAGAGCCTCTGTGGGCTCATGCATTCACGTGTATAAAGACTTACACATTTTTAAAAGTTACAAAATATATAAATAAAATAGAAAGAACTTAAATATTTACCGGGATATGATGGCTTGTCCTTGAAATTCCAGTTCGTTCAGAGGCAGAGGCACAAGAATTTCTATAAAGCCAAGGCAGGCTTGGTCTACCTAGCAGGCTCCAAGCCAGCCAAGAAGACAATACACAGCAACAACAATAACAAAGAAAAGGCTTTTTTTTTCTTCTTATATCATCTGATAAAAGTTCACTTTGAGAAATGTTTCCAGTTTTACCCAGTTCAGAACAAAAGCAAGGATTATCATAGCCAGAGAGACAAATTCAAAGAGGGAATTATCTACACAAAAACCACAGCTCTTACCTGGAGCACAGATTTTTAGTTGGTTATTTTAAGTTACCTCTAATTCCATATTCCAATGTTGAAGCAATTTCATGATGTTATTATAGTTTTATAGAACAAAGAAAGTCATAAATTAAGGCTAATTTAAAATGCAACTGGATATACATCAGAGAGGTGGTTACAGTGAGTCAGGAAAGCTTTTCTTTCTTTTTAGTTGGTTATGTTATTTATTTACATTTAAAATGCTACCCCACTTCCCAGTGTCCCCTATCACTTCCTCCCTCGATCTGCATCTATGAGGGTGCTCCCAACTCGCCCACCTATTGAGCTTTTGGGTTGATGGAAGCTAGTGGTCTGCTAAGTTAATATATTATAAAATGTTTTTAATCGATCATTCATAAGATGTTAATTAGACATAGAAGTGAATAAGGAGGGACTTCGTTGGAGGGCTAGACCTTGTAACACTCAAACCTTTTTCCAGCACTGAAACTCTAATCCAGTCTCTGCAGACACACAGCTTCTTTCTCAGAGTTCTCCTTTACAGTACCCTCTGTTGGTCAAACACCACATTTTGTGCATGTGGAGTCACACACCTTCTACTAAATATTATAATTTCTCTAAAAGGTAGGAACTCTTATCCTTATGATCCGATATAGATGAGGGTGTACAGTGGCTAGGACAGCAGCCTTCATGAGATAGAAGTAGCAGTTAAAGTCCATTAAGAAACAAATTGTTGGATCATGTCAGAACTATTAGCCATCATGATCCAGATCTTTTATTTATTTATTTATCTGCACTTCTCTTATCTGACATAACCTTTGCATGTAACATTTTATTTAATATGATGACCAGTCCATTCATTTATGATTTAATTTCACTTTAGGCTTGTAAAATGCTTCATTGTGTACTTAGATCATTTTTTTTCCTTCTCTGATCCTATGGATCTTTGGTCCCTTCCATAAATTAGCTATTGTGACTGGAAGAAAACCAAATCAAAGATGTGCAGATCTTTATTGTATGCTTGAGTATTACCCATCAATGGTAATCTGATTAACTTTCATCAATAAGATGATAGTTCTGTTTTTAGATCTTTGAGGCACGTCCATATTCCAAAGTGGCTACAGTAAGTTACAGTCTCATTAAAAAGTGTATAATGACATCCCCCTTTGCAACAATCACCAGGTCTCTTTGTCACATCTTAATAACAGCCTTTCTGACTAAGGTGAATTTGAATCTCAGTAAACTCTGATTTGCATGTCCTTGATGGCAATAAATGGTGACATATTCCACACATTTACTGGCCATTTGAACCTCTTTCAGGAAGTGTCTGTTTGATCATTTGTCCATTTGTTGATGAGCTATTCATTCTTTCCACATTTAGTATGTTTCATTCTCTGTGCGATTTGGATTTTAATCCCTTGTCAGATAAACAGCTGTTGCAGACAGTCCCTCATCTGGTAGGTTTTGTCTACATGCAGCTGCATCTTTTGCTATGCAGAAGCTTTTTAATTTCATGGAGTTCTTTTGGTCAACTATTATTTTCCAAGATACTAGAGTTTTGTTTGGAAAGCCTTTTCCCATGACTGCATCTTGAAGTGATTTCCCCATATTTTCCCTAGCAGCTTCAAAGTTTTCAGGTTCTGGCCTTTAGGTCTTTCATCTACGTGACTTTTCTGTAGTTTTTTTATTTTCTTCATTTACATTTCAAATGATATCTTCTTTCACAGTTTTCCCCTCTGGAAAAAAAAAACCTGTCCCCCCCCCCCCCCCCCCCGGTTAACCAACCCACCCTAACCCACTTCCTGGCCCTGGCATTCCCCTACACTGGGGCATAGAACCTTCACAGAACAAAGGGCCTCTCTTCCCATTGATGACCGACTAGGCCATTCTTTGCTATATTTATGCTGCTGGGGCCATGAGTCCCACCATGCATACTCTTTAGTTGGTGGTTTAGACTCTGAGAGCTCTGAGGGTACTAGTTAGTTCATATTGTTGTTCGTCCTAAGGGGGTGCAAACCTTTCAGCTCCTTGGGTCCTTTCTCTAGCTCCTTCATTGGGGACCCTGTACTCAGTGCAATAGATGGCTGTGAGCCTCTACTTTTGTATTAGTCAGGCACTGACAGAGCCTCTCAGGAGACAGCTATATCAGGCTCCTGTAATCCAGCACTTGCTGGCATCCACAATAGTGTCTGGGTTTGGAAATTGAATATGGGAAGGATTCCCAGGTAGGACAGTCTCTGGATTGTCGTTCTTTAAGTCTCTGCTTCATAGTTTGTATCTACAACATCCACAGGTATTTTGTTCCCCCTTCTAAGAAGGATTGAAGTAACCACACTTTGGTCTTCCTTCTTCTTGAGTTTCTTGTGGTCTATGGATTGTATCTTGGGTATTCCGAGCTTCTGGGCTAATATCCACTTATCAGTGAGTGCACATGATGAGTGTTCTTTTGTGATTGGGTTACCTCACTCAGGATGAGATCCTTCAGATCCATCCATTTCCCTAAAATTTCATAAATTCATTGTTTTTAATAGTTGAGTAGTACTCCATTGTATAAATGTACTGCATTTTCTATATCCATTCCTCTGTTGAGTTTCAAGTTTCTGGCTATTATAAATAAGGCCGCTATGAACATAGTGGAGCATATGTCCTTATTGTATGTTGGAACATCTTCTAGATATATGCCCTGGAGTGGTATAGCTGGGTCCTCAGGTAGTACTGTGTTCAATTTCCTGAGGAATTGCCAAACTGATTTCCAGAGTGGATGTATCAGCTTGCAATCCCACCAGCAATGAAGGGGTGTTCTTTCTCTACAACCTCTCCAGGATCTGCAGTCACCTGATTTTTTAATCTTAGCCATTCTGACTGGTGTGAGGTGGAATCTCAGGGTTGTTTTGATTTGCATTTCCCTGGTGACTAAGGATGTTGGACATTTCTTAGGTGCTTCTCAGCCATTCGGTATTTGACAGTTGATAATTCTTTGTTTAGCTCTGTACCCCATTTTTAATAGGGTTATTTGGTTTTCTGGAGTCTAACATCTTGAGTTCTTTGTATATATTGGATATTAGCCCTCTATCAGATATAGGATTGATAAAGATCTTTTCCCAATTTGTTGGTTGCCGTTTTGTCCTATTGACAGTGTCTTTTGCCTTACAGAAGCTTTGTAACTGTATGAGGTCCCATTTGTCAATTCTTGGTGTTAGATCATAAGCTATTGGTGTTCTGTTCAGGAAATTTTCCTCTGTGCCCATGTGCTCGAGGCTCTTCCCCACTTTCTTTTCTATTAGTTTCAGTGTATCTGGTTTTATGTGGAGGTCCTTGATCCATTTGGACTTTAGCTTTGTACAAGGAGATAGGAATGGATCAATTTGCATTCTACTACATGCTAACCGCCATTTGAGCAAGCACCATTTGTTGAAAATGCTGTAATTTTTCCACTGGATGGTTTTATCTCCTTTGTCAAAGATCAAATGACCATAGGTGTGTTGGTTCATTTCTGGGTCTTCAGTTCTATTCCATTGATCCACCTGCCTGTCACTGTACCAATGCGATGCAGAGCAATTTTATCTCAATTGCTCTGTTGTAAAGCTTAAGGTCAGGGATGTTGATTCCATCAGAGGTTCTTTTATTGTTGAGAATAGTTTTAGCTATCTTGTGTTTTTTTTGTTATTCCAGATGAATTTGCAAATTGCTCTTTCCAAGTCTCTGAAGAATTGAGTTGGAATTTTGATAGGGATTGCATTGAATCTGTAGATTGCTTTCGGCAAGATGTCCACTTTCCCTATATTAATCCTGCCAATCCATGAGCATGGGAGGTCTTTCCATCTTCTGAGATCTTAGATTTCCTTCCTCAGAGAATTGAAGTTCTTGCTGTACAGATCTTTTATTTGATTAGGTAGAGTTATATCAATATATTTTATATTATTTGTGACTATTTTGAAGGATGTTGTTTACCTAATTTCTTTCTCAGCCTGTTTATCCTTTGTGTAGAAAAAGGCCACTTTTTGCTTGACTTAATTTTATATCTAGCTACTTTGCTGAAGTTGTTTATCAGGTTTAGGAGTTCTCTGGTCAAGTTTTTGGGGTCATTTATATGTTACTTGACCATTTCCCTCACTGCTTTTAATATTCTTTCTTTGTTTTGTGCATTTGGTGTTTTGATTATTATGTGACGGGAGGAATTTCTTTTCTGGTCCAAACTATTTGGAGTTCTATGGGCTTCTTGTATGTTCATGGGCATCTCTTTCTTTAGGTTAGGGAAGTTTTCTTCTATAATTTTGTTGAAGATATTTACTGACCCTTTAAGTTGGAAATCTTCACTTTCTTCTATACCTAGTATCCTTAGGTTTTGTCTTCTCATTGTATCCTGGATTTCCTGGATGTTTTAGGATTAGGATCTTTTTGTATTTTGCGGGTTTTTTTTTTTTTTTTTTTTTTTTTTTTTTTTTTTTTTGGCTGTTATTTCAATGCTTTCTATGGTATCTTCTGCACCTAAGATTCTCTCTTCTATCTCTTGCTTTCTGTTGGTGATGCTCACATCCATGGTTCCTGACTTCTTTCCTAGGTTTTCTATCTCTAGAGTTGTCTCTCTTTGTGATTTCTTTATTGTTTCTACTTCAAATTTTAGATCCTGGATGGTTTTGCTGAATACCTTCACCTGTTTGGTTGTGCTTTCCTGTAATTCTTTAAGGGATTTTTGTGTTTCCTCTTTAAGGGCTTGTACCTGTTTACCTGTGTTCTCCTGTATTTCTTGAAGGGAGTTATTTATGTCCTTAAATTTCTCTATCACCATCACGGGACATGATTTTAGATTCAATTCTTGTTTTTCTGCTGTGTTGGGGATCCAGGACTCGCTATGGTGGTAGTACTGGGTTCTGATGATGCCAATTAGTCTTGGTTTCTGTTAGTAAGGTTCTTGCATTTGCCTTTAGCCATCTGCTAATCTCTGGTGTTAGATGTTCTTCCTGTCTCTGGCTGGAGCTTGTTATTCCTGTAGGTCTGTAAGCCTGTGTTAGCCCTCCTGGGAGATCAGCTCTCCTCTGGTAAGATCCATACGCAGAGGGCTGTGGATCAGCAGTCCTTCTTGGATGCAGATGGATGAATGAAGGACCCTGTCCCAGTTGCTCTGCAGCTTCTGCAGCCTGTGTCCCTTTGCTGTTCCTGCCTTAGAA
Source organism: Mastomys coucha (assembly GCF_008632895.1). Lineage (NCBI taxonomy): Eukaryota > Metazoa > Chordata > Mammalia > Rodentia > Muridae > Mastomys > Mastomys coucha. Next base: position 60,618,838 of record NW_022196896.1, on the reverse strand, counting down.
AGTCCCCGGAGAGAAAATGGCGATCTCACCTTAGTCCTAGGGTCAGAGCACTCTCTGGAGACCTGCTCTCCCCTCTCAGGAAAGGGGCACAGAGTGTGACTTGCCTTTCTGAAAGAGATTTCACACAGTTCTAGGGTATAGGACTGAAACAGGAACAATTGTGCGTCAAGGGTTGGCAGGCGTAAGTACATTCTGTGGTAGGATAGGAAAGAACCTGCAGCCATGGTTACTGTCTCTACACTTCCTCTACCACCTCTACACTTTAAAACTAAGACATATCAAGACCCTCATCACAAGCTAAAGCAATGCATGACAGTCGCTGTGGCTGCAGGTTCTTTCCTATCATTCTGTATTTTATTAGTTTGTAAATGTTGTACAACATGTTTTGATCACATTTATCATCCTCCATCTCCTCCCTGATCCACTCTCATTTACTACCTACCAGACTGCTTCTTACATATGTTTTAATTCTATCAGCTCTAATTTATACTGTCCATATATTCTTGGATGTGTGGTCTTACACTGAAAGAAGAAATATAGTCAATGTACTAGAGGCTAGATTCTTAAAGGAAACTGACTCTATTTCAACAGCTGTCAATTGCACTTAGCTCTTCTACCAGCAGCTGACTGAGACAGATGCAGATACTTATAGCCAATGATTGGACTGATGTCAGAGAGCCCTATGGAAGACTTAGGGGAAGGATTGAAGGAACTGAAGGGGATGGCAACCCAATAGGAAGACCAACAATGTCAACTAACCCAGACCCCTCAGAGCTCTCAGAGACAAAGCCACTGGGCCTGGTGGGATCAGTGAGGTGTTGTGCAGCAACCTAGAGCTTATGCAGACACCGACCTGGCCCCTGGACATGCTGCCAAGTCTATGGGGTTGCCCTGCCTCTGAGCAATGATGGAAGCCCGAGATGAGGAACAATTCACTTCCTGGATTGGATCTGCTTGAAGGACCACTATGGTCCATGATGCCACTGAGGGCTATGTGTAGGTTAGTGGTCCTGGTGCAGTCAGGGACTGGGTTGATGTCTGATGTCTGTGCCTAATGCCTGAGACTATGCTGATTTCCACAGGCCATGCTGCCACTGGAGGAAGGGGTCTCTGTACTGATGTGAGCAGCCTACAGTGCTACTTGAGGCAATGGTGTTGTCTGAGCTCTTGCTGTCACTGAGGGCAAAGTATGGGCCCATGGTCTAGGGGTCTCTGTTGATGTCCATAGTCCTTATAGCTACCAAAGGTTATTGGATGACAGTGATCTGTGCCTAAATTCATATCGATGTCAGTGGGCCTTGCTGCTGCCAAGGGTCAGACTGATTGATCTGAGTGATCTGCACTGTCACCCAAAGCCATGGTGATAGCCAGTCCTTGCTACAGATGATGTTCATGGTTTGAGCTGTTGCCAGAAACCATGTAAAAGTCTATGATCCATGCTCCTACTGACTGCCACGAGTAAGGGAGCTATTTTGGCAGAGATATCACTGATGACAAATGCACACAGTTGATAAAGCATAACATGGAAGGCTTCTATGACAACCCCTAACCTCTCTCCACTTCCCATGCCCACTAAAAATAATAGCCTAAACAGAAAGCCATTAAAGAGAAATCTTAAAAAGTGTAATATGGATGCTTAAGTGTAGCTCTTCACAATTGATGGCTTCAGGCAGGGGTTCGGGAAGGGAAAGGAAGGGAAGGACTCAATTCTGTTTAAGGGGTAGGCTACTGTGAGTTTGACCATGCTCCAGAGAATATATACATAACACAAATTAGGCTTTTTGTTGTTGTTGTGGAGGAGGCTCACAAAGTTGAGGCAGGAAGATGTCGAAGAAATGAGAAGTAAGTGTGATCAGGGTGTATGATGTGAAGTTCCCAAGTAATCATTAAAAAAAAATATGTTGAATTAAAAGCCAATGAAGGCAAAAATAATGTTATCAGAATTATTGGAAGAGGATGGGAGAAGGGAGAAATAAAGAAGCAGCAAGATAGAAAAGAAAGAAGAATGTGAGCATAATTATGGAGAAAATAATGAAGGAAAACACCACAATAAAAATCTAAAACAAAGGGCTAACAAGATGGCTCAGTGGTTAAGAGTACTGACTGCTCTTCCAGAGGTCCTGAGTTCTATTCCTAGCAACCACATGATGGGTCACAAACATCTGTAATGGGATGTCCTTTTTGATGTGTCTGAAGACAGTGACAGTGTACTCATATAAATAAAAATAAATAAATCTTTAAAAAATCTAAAACAAAACAATGAAGAAAAAGCCAATCACAAAAGAACAAATACGGTATGCACTCTCTGATAAATGGTTATTAGTGCAGAAGTCTG
>NW_022196896.1:60600908-60613745 GCF_008632895.1 Mastomys coucha | reverse complement strand
GTGTCCTGCTTTCAACTTAAATCACTGAGGCATCTCTACTGTTCTGTTAGCATCGGGACTGTAGCGCTATGTCACCACATAAGAGTTAAGGAGCAGCCTTTCTGTGGAGGGTAGGAATGATTGTGTATAAAGTAGAGAAGTATCCAATTATGTGACAACCTTTGTGTAATAAAATTTTGTTTAAAGTTAAAAAAAAATCTCTTTTCTGGGAAATTAGAAATATCAGTGTTTTTTAGCCTCTGGTTCTTGAGTCCATCGGGCATATAGGCAGAATGCAATATGATTTATCCCATTTCAGAAGCACTCAAAACTTCAAAGAGGCGGAGTCCTGCCCTCTGTTTTCTGTGAGCACAAGGAGGGGCATGACAATGTCCACTGCTGGGCTGTATCACTGCGTGTAGACTCTGTGTATGGTCACTGCAGGTTAAACCTAAGACCAACCTGGTGCTTGTCCATTCACAACTAAGCTCCTGAGTGGGAATGTTTAAGCAGCATGTCTTTTCCAGATGCTTCTGCACCCCCGTATGTGAATATGGCAAACGGGAAGAAATCTACATCAGTATACTGGGGCAATCCACAGGCTCCAGGGCTACCCATACCTTTCTACCTATTACTCTATCCTCAAGAATCCAAATGTACAAGGTGTGACATCCCTCTCAGAATCCAGCCCAGAGACTTTGAATAGAAACCCCTTCCCTTTCATCTGTAACGCACACCGTGTTTTATACCTCATGGATTTATGTTGATGAACTTCTGTCTAAGTCAAGAATATATGGACCTACACTACATGGTACAGTGAGGAGGAGACACATTTGCTGAATGGAGATAAAGAAATACTGGCACACTCAGACAGCAAGACCCCTTTGAAGGCGTCACTGTTATATGGTTTCTACAAATAAGCTAGAAAACTCAGGGGGCCCCACTTAGCTAGGCTAGTTCTGCTGAGCGCATGCAGAACTCCTGCCTTACACTATAGAGATACCTCACATCTTTAAGAGGAATCCATTTCTGTATTTGTGGGACCATAGGAGTCCTTCCTTTCCTTTTTTTTCCCCTTTGTTTTGCCTGCTGCTCTAACCAGAGCTTTTCTTCTTCTCCCAACTTGCTACCAGTGTTTGCTGCCAGAATTCTCTGTGTAGCCCTGGCTGACCTGGAACTCACTTTGTAGACTCAGAAATCTGCCTGCCTCTGCCTCCCAAGTACTGGGATTAAAGGCGTGCGCTACCACTGCCCGGCTTCTCTTTTTCTTATAGTCATAAAATCTAGTGTTTCTGTCATCTAATTGCTGACTATTTTTGCAACCCACTGATTTTCAGAAAACCCAACATCTCTTTCTGCAGCCTATTGTTTAGATTCAGTCTGCTGGACATATAGGAAAGTACCAATATCTTCATTCTAGACCTTCCTAGTCTCCTACATGATAGCCTATTGCTCATCAAGTAATGAAAGAATTTTCTATTCTAATACGTTTGTGGACATTTCTTCTTTAGAAGAATTTATTTTTAATTATATTTTCCTCATCCTGATTTTCTAGTAATCTTTCTCCTGTAGTAGTTGACACCTAACATGTTAATTTCTGAGGTCCAACTACACGTGTTTTCAGGCTCTGTTGAGTATAAATTTCAAAATGTAGCCTTAGAAGATTCCACTTCCTCAGTTGGATTTAATTGTTCTGATTATACTTACATCTTTACCAAAACTTTGGCAAATGCAGAGTCCTTGGGAGGTTTTGTTTCTGACAGCAATACATTTTACAGATGTCATCTGTTCTGTCCTCTCTTGTCTATAATTCTGAGATAGAAGATGTTTTGACTCTACCCTTTATGGTCTTGCAGAGATTCAGTTTTCAATGGTAAACGTTAATTACCACTGCTGAGTTGAATTTTAACTAAGATTGGTGACCTTTCCTTTATTAAAATTAATATCGATTGGTTCAATCTAATTTACTAACAATGAAGAGAAGGTACGGGCAGTGCACACAGAATCAGTAGCACTCGGAGTCCCAGGAATTGGGACTCTCAGTGTGGGCTAGGTTTGCACTTTCTGAAAGGTTTCTATTTAAGCATGACTTGTAGCTGTTCTTTCTAGGCAAAATATGTACAGAGAGATGTCTATTAAAATAGATCCTAAAGCTATGACTACTGAGAGCAAGTCACAGAAAATATATCACACAGTGCCTGTGAGAACCTAGAGAGAAAGGTCTTGCTGATGTCAAACATGGCAGCTCATGGCAGCCTGTGAAAAGGTGTCTTAAAGGTCATTTGCACATAAATTAACAGTTTCTTCATTGAAGCATGCTCAGGGTTTAGAACCATGAGGCACTAGAAGAACAGGAGTCAGCTACACACTTGCTGAGTCTGCAAAACCCAAGTCTCCTTTATTTTCAATGTAATGATCACAAACTTATAACAAGTCAAAGGTTGTTTTGTGTGATACCTGCTATGAGCTCAATAATGTGGAGAGAAACAGTAGCTACCTGCAAGGAGCAGTGAGCTACAAAGGTCCTTGTCTAGAGCTCAGAGTGCAAATCAGTTCTTCATATGCCCAGCTTCTCTTTATTGAACATTTTCCTCATGCCTTTGCAAACAACCCTAAATTCCATGAATGGAACATAAAAATTACAATAGTTGGAATAAAGAGGGCATTTCCGTTGTCCCAAGTAACTGTCCCAAGTCTATAGCATGGTACTCTTATGAGTATCTTCAGCCTTTATGTAAAATGGAGATCTCCTCCAGAAAGATAATGCTGAGAAGCTGCATCCACAGCCAAAGAAGGAAAGTTCAAGATAGAAGCCAAAAATGTGGATTAAGAAAAAAAATCACAGAGAGAGGCTCACTGGCTAAAACAATGGCTGATCTGTCTATTCCTCTAGAGGTCCTAAGTCAATTCCCAGCAACCCCATGGTGCTTCATAATCACCCATAAGAGGGTGGATGCCCTCTGCTGGTAAGCAGGCATACTTGCAGGCAAAGCACACAAATATAAACCTTTAAAAAATTCAGCAGTGTTTACCATAGTACAACAAGAAGACTTAATTAGGAATGGTGGCAGTGGGTATTGCATTGCATTGGGGTCTTGAAGTATGACAGATGGGTTTGGCTCAGCTCTGATCACAGAATGGGAAAGTACAGATTATATAGCCAAGGACCAGAGTGAAGGTCAACAAATGGTAGATTACTAAGAACAAACATCAACAGAAGGGAATACAGCTATATCACCCTAATAGTCTTGTTGCTGAAGACTGGGTATAGTAATCAGTTATCACCTGAGGGATAATGGAGAACAAGCATCCAATCATCTATAGAAGAGCATTTTCAGCTAAACTGACTTAGCAGGGTTCTTTGGAAAAACAATTTTACAGTGCAGCACAGATGGGCTAGCAGAAGGTTCAGGAGCCTGACTAACACTTGGACAAGCAAACAATCTCTGTCACTGTCTGTTTCTGCTTTGCTTGTGCAATTTTATTAAGGAGAAAGAGTCTGTGGGAATGGAGAGGAATCTGACCCATTGGGATCCAATTGTAGTAAGCATTTTAGCTTTGGACACTGGTTCTTAAAAGATCTGTCACTTTCCTCCTCTATGTCAGACTGCTTCCCACAGAAAACGAATAGTTCCAAAAGGCCATGTCTCTTTGAGTGAATCAAACTGTCTCCAGTGATTTATTTGGGGGTATGGGAGCCACAGATGCAGAGGATGGGGGAGGGTATGTGTGTTGGGGGCTGGAGGTTAGAAGTCCTGGTGTACACTTGTTAGAGTGTGTGCACAAGTTAGAGAACTTTCAGGAAATGAAATGTCAAAAGAACACACTCAGCAGGCAAGACAGACATTAATGAATACTCCTCTGAAGGAGAGAAAGAATATGAAACAAGAAATGGACGATTTTCAAGTGCTGGGATGAGTAAGTTCATCGAAAATGACTGATGGCCTTTGGGATGGAGACCTGTGAGTATGACTAGACCAGGGTCGGAGCTAGGATCTCTCCTACCCATCCACAGACTGAGAGACAGGAGTGCTATCTCTTTCAGTAGTTACTTCTCCAAGAAAAGACTGTCTGCTTGAGAGGGTTATCACTGGGTTATAGAAAGTGTATATCTCAGAGGGACAAAGAACAAATTTACAGTTGTGTTTTCCAAGGTGAATGTTTGGAAGAAAGGAGATCAAGAATACAATGTGATAAAGATCTATGTATAATGTTTAGTTAAACTATGGATTACATTTAACATGTGTTGGCTAGACACAGGAAGGAAAATATGTTTAAAGCTTTTTCCTAATTTTGTCCTTTTCTGTCCCTATGTTTGTTTGTTTGTTGTTGTCTCTGTCTCTCTGTCTCTCTCTGTCTCTCTCTGTCTCTCTCTCTGTCTCTCTGTCTCTCTCTCTCCCCCCACTCTCTCTTTGGGTCAAGATCAAAATTTTCATAGATTGACTGCCAACAATCTATTAGAATGAGAATCTATTAGAATATATATTTAGCATAACAATAAATATAATTAAGTGTATCTTTAAAAGATAATTAAGAATTAAGATGCTTGTAGGAAGCAATAAAGTCACTAATAGTTATTTAATATCAAATGTTCTAAACTAACTATGGTAGTTTATAATATGGATTGGAGTAAAATATTGTTTATGAACTTTTCCTCAGAGGATGCTAGTAATTGTCCACTCTCTCAAGATAGGGGCACCAACAACAGAGCAAAACAATAAGTCTACCAATGTCCAATTTGGTGAAGCAATGAGTTTTATTGGCTTTTACTTATAGGAGTATAGGCTGGCAACACATAAGCATAAGTGACCCCAAAGCAGTTTTATCACTAGAGTCTCACCTCAGGCTGGATAGTGGTGGATTGCTCACTTTAGTCAAAACTCCACAGTCTGTATATTCTAGAACTTTCCAGGGCTGCAAAACTATTTGCAGTGAGGGTATAACAGGTGACAGGAGGGTCCAGGAAGAAGTGTTTGGTGGGAGAGTGTCCGATGATCTACACACATCTCTATGATGGAGTGTTAGCAAACCCAGTTTTGGTTGCATCTAATGAAAATGTTAATAGCTAATGTGTTTAGAGGGCAGAATTCCACAATAAATGTGCAAGATAGATTTTGATTGCATGTAAGTTGTGAAAGATAGTTTATGTAAATAGTATTATTCTCCTAAATAGGAAATAGAATATTTGGCATTTTCTATTTTAAGGTTAATATTTAAAAAATCTAAAATATTTTTTTAAAGCATAGAAATGTTATGATCCAAAGTAAAAGTTGATGTTAAGGGGCCACTTAAATAAATATATTCCAAAATATTCATAATGTTCCCTGGTTCCATTTCATGACATTTCTTGACATGTTCATTGAAATTTTTGTATAAATTCTGCTAGAATATTGTCTTAGTCAGAGTTTCTATTCCTGCACAAACATCATGACCAAGAAGCAAGTTGGGGAGGAAAGGGTTTATTCAGCTTACTTCCATCTTGCTGTTGATCACCAGAAGAAGTCAAGACTGGAACTCAAGCAGGTCAGAAAGCAGGAGCTGATGCAGAGGCTATGGAGAGATGTTCCTTACTGGTTTGCTTCTCCTGGCTTGCTCAGCCTTTTCTCTTATAGAACCCAAGACCTCCAGCCCAGGGATGGCACCACCCACAAGGGGCCCTACCCCCTTGATCACTAATTGAGAAAATGCCCCACAGCTGGACCTCATGGAGGCACTTCCCCAACCGAAGCTCTCTTCTCTGTGATAACTCCAGCCTGTGTCAAGTTGACACACAAACCAGCCAGTACAAATATGATTTTTTATTTTTTAGAGCACATTCTACCTACTTCTAGCTTGTTGCTAGCAGATATGCTAATCTATAATCATCCAGGACCTGATAGACAATCTGATTGCAAATAATCTCTATTCAGTCATATGGGGTTAGTGCTGGGCTGAGCTATTTATTAAAGCCAAGCAAAAAAATACTTTTAAAGACCTAGAAATTTAAGAATTTACATATTGCCAGGCAGTGGTGGTGCATGCCTCTAATCTCAGCACTTGAGAGGCAGAGGCAGGTGGATCTCTGAGTTCGAGGCCAGCCTGGTCTACAGAGTGAGTTCCAGGACAGCTAGGGCTATACAGAAAAATCCTGTCTCGAAAATACAAACAAACAAACAAAATTACATATAAAAACATCCCTCCCTCTTTGTTGCTCTCTGTCTCTCTGTGCTCTCTTGCTGTCTCTGTCTCTCTGTGTGTGCATGCATGTACATGTGTGTGTGTGTGTGTGTGTGTGTGTGTGTGTGTGTATGTAAACTGGCCAGAAAAGTACAGTGGATCCCATGGAGCAAGAGTTAGGGGTAATTGTAAATCATTTAACATTGGCATTGGAAAAATACTCTTGAATCATCTGGAAGAGAAGTAAATGTTCTTAGCTACTGAGCTATTTCTATGACTCCCAAGGATAAGTATTTGGAAGTCAAAAAGATACTCAAAACCACAAAAAGAATAAGGCATAGTAGGCAGAAAAAATGTGAAAATTGTTATAGCAGATATAATTTTTAAAATTGTTATAAGAAAATGAGATCTTAATCTAAAAGTTTAAATATTCCAAGCATTGTTAACCATAGACTTTTAGGCTGAGTTCTAGAAGTAAATGAAATTACAGAATTTGATGAAAAGTTCCTATTTCTTTTTCTATTTCAAGATATTAGAGACTTGAGCCATAGGTCATAGAAAAATCAAGCTGGTACTGGCAAGAACATGATCTTATATCTAGCCACATGCTCATTAGTACAATGGTGGCACAAATGTTATAGGAGTTACCAACAAATTTATGGTTGTATTTCTGGCTCTTTCCATGAGAGGAAACTCATGCCTGCATCTTGAATTCTTGCCCAAGCACTGATGACCAGGTAGATTATAAGTCCTGGAGAGAGAATCTATTATTGTTATTCTGATAAATGGATAGAGTGTCAATATGACTTCCAAATATTTATCAATTGGAACTGGAGAAATGGCCCACTAGCTAAGAACACTTGCTGATCTTCCAAAAGACTCAAACTCTGACATGGGCCTAATCTCTCTGTAGAATCTCCACCATGGAAATATCTATCTATTATGCTTCTAACTCTCATAATAAAATTCTTATCCAACAATGAGTCTACCTCAGTGTCCTTCTTGAACTATAAATCTGAAATATTATAACTCATCATTCAGAAATTTTCATTTATTTAGTAAAAATATTTTCAAGAACTTTTTCCTAGTATAGTATCCCAGTTCTTACATGTGAATATAAAAATTATTACTCTACACTTTTCTACAGGTGAAGATCTGTGCCATTCTATGCTGCTCATATCCTTGTCTTCCATACACCCACACTCCCTAAACCTGTGGTAGGAGAACATTGCTTATGTTGCTAATAGAAATTCAGTCTTAACTTACGTTTTCTGTTTTGGAGAATTTAATATGCCAAAGAGAGGAAGAAAAGGCAAAAGATTGGAGGCATAAAGCATACAATATATAGTTTTGTTTATCAATGGAATAAGAGCATAATAGAACTCCTTTTTCATTAGACATAAGAGAAAAGTTATTTCCCTGTATGAACTGATGTACAATGACTGGCCTGGAGAGACAGCAGGGAACATGTGTATTAATGCTTTCAGAGACTAGACTAAAAAGAAAGCTGGGAGCACTCACACTAATGTGTGCTGTGACGTCTCCGTAGTGACAGTTTGGAGTACTCACATTAATGTATTGACTGACATTGGGAAAGAGCTCAGCTCACAGGCATTAACAGGGAGTACATGCTTCTTGCAGCAAACAAGGTGTCTTAATAAAAAGACATGGGTGAACGTCAAAGAACTAAAGACCTGATGGAGGGAGTTGTAAGGTTTTCTGACTCGATTTGTACATTTGTGCATCATGCCTGGCAGTGGCCCCTTTGGTTCAGTTACTCCCTGAGGCTGTTTGTTTTATTCATGCTGACAGGCATGTACTGACAAAGCTAAGTGTGGGTCATCAAATATGTATTCATTATCGAGCTGATACAACACCTCTCTTAGGAACCTGCTGTGCTACTCATGTATTTTTTAAACTGAACACCTAATTTCTTGATGGGATCTTATGTGCAGAAACAGCATAGCCCAATGTGGAGCCTGAAGTAGAAGGAACAAGGAGAAGAAAGGGAAGGTTTGTGCTTGATAACAATGGCCTTGGCCAAGCTAACACCCATGAACAGGACCACGGTTCTATTTACATTTGTTAGGTTATATGCAGCAGGACATTAAGGAAGATGCTTATTTCCTTCAACATCTACGTGCACAGAAAACTGTGAAGAGTCACCATCCAATTATTTTTATTATTTATTCCTCATAGCAGCTCAGATCACAAACTTGTGGTCCTGTCCTCAGCCTAAATGTGGCCCTCTCAGCTTTACTATAAAAGTATGACATCCCAAAGGGTAGGCACACAGAAGGAAGAGGCAGATAGTTTTTCTGGTCCTCCATAAGTGTCACAAAGATGAGAATCAGTGAAGTAAGCTCACATAATGAGCTGGGAGAGAATATCCACAATGCCTGGCTCTGTCCAGCAGTACTCAGCCTGGTCTCCAGTACAGTACAAACCGTGGATATCAACACATCCTTCTGCCACTACATGAGCCATGTACACCATCACAGCCCTTGATGGCAGCATAGACCAAAGACATCAACGTGGCTCAGGTGGCAGTGCAGGCCACCAAAAATTATGGCTTCTGAGAGGAGAATAATGGCATCTCCATGGTAACATCAATGGAACTCTGTGTGTACAAGCTTGGGAAATAAGAGGTTTTCATATAGCTTTTTCAAACCACCTTAGTGGAGACTTCAAGCTTCTTTGGGAAGTCAGTTATGTCAGATGATGTCTTGCTGGGGCACACAGGTGAAAAGATGTATTTCTGGAGCAGACACAGGAAAGAATGTTTCCTGAAGCAGACACAGGTGAAAGGACTGGTTGTGAGGTTCCTGGGGCAGCTTGCTGGGTCTGTGCTATCTCAGTTAATATAATGTGTTTCAGTTCCATCTATTTACCTGAAATTTTCATTTTCCTTCACAGCTGAACACAATTCCATTGTGTTTATGGACCACATTTTTATTTTCTTTATTTATCAATTGATAAACATCTAGACTGATTCCATGTCCTAGCAATTAGGAACAGAACAGTATCTCTGTTGTAGAATATACAGTCTGTTAGATACAGGTTCAAGAATATTCTATCTTGGCCATTTGGTAGCTGTAGTTGTAGTTTTTTGAGGAACTGCCACATTGATTTCCACAGTGGGGATTCATCAGTTTGCAGCACAGGACAAGGACATCTACTTGGCCTCAGGTGACAGCTGAGGCTACTCAAAACACATGTTGGCAACTTATGACTTTGGAGAAGAGATAAATAGCATCTTCATAGTGATTTCAATGAAGCTTTTTGTATATACGAGCTTCAGAAATAGTAGGTTTTCAAAATGCATATGTGAATTATGCTTACTTATTTAAATATGCTGAACAACCCCTTGAGTGAAGCTAACTTGATCACGGTGAATGATATTTGACTGTAATCTTGATTTCTGCTTGCAAGTATTTGATTAAATATTTTTGTATCTGTGTTTATAAAGAAGATCTCTATTTTCTTGTTTTTCTTTCATGGATTTTATCTGGTTTTGGTACCAGGGTAATATTGGTTTCATAAAAAAGAGTTCGCAAGCATTCCTTCATTTTTTATTTTATAGAATAATTTGAATAGTATTGGTGTTAATTCTTTGGAGAACTTGTGAAACTCTATGCTGAGTTCATTTGTTGCTGAGCTTATTTTAGTTGGGAGATTTTTAAAATTATTCCTTACATATTATTTGTTGTTATATATATGTTTGATTATTTACTACATTGTCTTTTTAACTTTGTTAGATAATATACACATAAATTCTTTTTTCTGTCCAAGAATGCATAATATAGACCAGAATGGCCTTCAACTCACACAGATCCCCCTAAGAGTTGCCATTAAACCTATGTGTTACCTGTTTCTTAAAACAGTATAAGCTATTGTCTTTGTTCTTAGTTGTTCATCAGATTTTAAGAGTAAGTCCCTGTTACTGAAGCCGTGACATACTTTGATCACAGGCCATAGAGAAACCAAGTTAGTACTAAGAAGCTTTTGTCCTGCTTACTAGTTTTCTTAGTGCCTGAAGGTGCTATGGGATTTTTTTGTTGTTTCTTTGTATGTTTATTTGTTGGTTCTCTCTCTCTCTCTCTCTCTTTTTAGGGGTAGGACAAGTCATTAATAGTCTTACACATTGGTAAGTGTTGAGTTATAATATTGACATGACAAAATATGCTTATGAATACAATACTGGAGAGAAAGTTATGGGGATTATCAATTTCTTTTTCATTGGATTTAAGATCTACTGTACAGGAGGAAATGCATGCATAGTACTATAACTATAACCAAGAACACACAGGGAGTGCCTAGATTCCCACACATGTTCTTAATACTATTAGTTTGCTAAGTGGATATAGTATCAAACTACCCTTTAAATTTTCATCTCTACAACTGTAGGTTAGCACAGTTGTCAGGCCACATGAGATATATTTTCATGTTTGGTGATTAAGGGTTACCAGGCAGGAAATAGTCAAAATGCATAGAATGTCCATAGATCTATGGAGTAACCAGCTATAAGTGAGGCACTTACATTAATCATCTGTTCCCAAGTCTCAATTGTGTGTCAAGAGTAAGGGGATTATAAAATCCAGTAGTTTGGAAGTACTTGAGGAAAATAATTCTGAAAGTGACAGAATTGCTGTACTCATGAACTAACATTGTCTGTGAAAACTGCACAAGACCAAGCCAGTCAGCATTCCAGTGAGGAGGACAATGGGCTCATGGGTCCCATGCCTACATGAGAAGCTATAGACAGTTGATCGCTTCTGGGCCAGTGAAAGTCAATTTTCTTTAGTGGTGTGGGACATGGTAGTTAAGTCTTTATCTAGTAAATGTATAAGGACAGCATAAATTGGAGTCAATGGATTATAAAACCAGAAGAGATATAAAAGTTGGGATGGGGTGGAAGGGTGAGGGATGGACCTGGAAGGAGTTGGTGTTAAAATAGCAGATTAATATGATAAAAATAAATTGTAATCATAAATAAAATTCTCAGTTACAAAAATATATAGTAAAAGTAAATATTTGTTGAGTGAGTGAATGAATATATAGTGCATTTACACATACAAGATATTTTTATTTGTGTTTTTTGAGAGGCACTCAAGGTCCAGATTCAAACTTGTCTTGATAATCCTCCTGACTCAATTTTCTGGGTGCTGGCAATGAAGGTTTGTACCACCCTGTCTGGTTTCCATTGTTTTTTTTGAGTTCATCTTTTCTAACTAAAATTCAGGTTTACTGCTTTCCATTTAAGTTGTACTTTGTGTAATAATCTGGGTACTATGAAAGAAGAAATCCAGGACTCTGTGTGACTTTGCTGTTAGCCATCCTTACTTAGAATTTCTTCTACTTATAATATTGTCCTTGCAGGTTGTTCCTACTTTCAATCACATTTTTGAAAACTGTATTTTGTCAAGATAGAATACAACAAAACATCATCACCATCGATCTCTTATCTACACATAAATCTAAATTTATTTTTTGATAAATATAAAGACTGAGACACCATGTATCAGTTCCTCTATATTTACTAAAAGTCATATTTCACAGAATTTTGGCCTAGTTTAATAATAATGATTCTCTCATTGATTGTATGTTGGACAATGCCTATTCTTCCAAACCTGACATTTGTTTAATTCTAAGACTCTAGAGAAACATACCATGCAAGTCTTAAGATGCTTACTTTGAGTGCCACAGGATATAGTTTACTGCTATATAAATAAAATTAATAGCAAGAACATAAATTTATGTATTTTCATGTCTTATAAAGCATTATAGGGATATAATAAAGTTTATGACTATTAACATCTCATGCCTGTGATTCTATACTTTGGAAAGAAAGGCTGACAAATATATGTGGTAGTTATTACCACAGTTAAAAATGACCCTACAGTTTTAAGTTGCAAGGAAGGCAATGCCTCCTTCACAGTAAAGGGGTAAATGAAGTAAATACTTATTTTTGTTCTTGTAGATAGATTCTCCAATGACTAAATGAGAGAGGGGAGGGGAGGAGATTTGTGCAAAAGTAAACAATCTAGAATAGTCCAACATATTCTAAGAGAGTAAAAAAACGAAAAACAAAAAAAAAGTGATTTGAGAGATGTTTAAAATTTGAAATTTCTTTAGAAGTTAATAAAATATTCTGGGACTGTATAGACCCTTGAAACAGAAACCACAGCCTTCTTTCCTTATCCTATCCCTTTGTGGCAGCAGCCAATATTTGGAAACACTTTCTTCCTGGTAACATGCTGGCGAGACCACCTTGGGAATCAGAAATACCTTCACCCTCTTTCCAGCCCTTCATTGCAAATCCCCAATCTCATTCACAGCCCTGTAACAGACCGCCTTTAAGGGGCCTGTCTTTTTTTCTTTTTTGCCTCCATTCCCTGGGAACTCCACTGATTCTCCCTGGATACCCAGATCTCCTTCCTGTGGACCTTCTTACACCAAACTCTATTCTATCCCCATTCTCCACAAATGTTCTACCTGAAACCCCCAGTGACCACATATGGCAGGGAATCAGGAGCTACCTACCAAGCAACCCACAGCCACCACACTTTCCTGAGATTTGTAGAGGGCAACAGGCACCAAGTGATGAAACACTCATTCAATAAAGACAAGTCCAATAGTACTACCGGAGGAACCGGCTATACCACTCCTGGGCATATACCCAAAAAATACTGCAACATGTAA
>NW_022196896.1:60589452-60600047 GCF_008632895.1 Mastomys coucha | reverse complement strand
TTTTTGGAGGGGAAACTGGGAATGGAGAAATTTACATGTAAATAAAGAAAATATCAAAAAAATAAAAATAAAACAAAAAAAAATAAAGACAAGTCCAGATATCAATTCCTAGACTCATTACCATCCCAAATTCATATGTATAGACAATAGCACTAAAACAGAATCACTAGCATGCAGAATGACACTTCTCTACCAGAACCCATCTGCCCTAATACAGTAGGCTCTGAGAAATGCAATACAGTTGAAACACAAGGCAAGGACATCAGAATAACTATTATGAGTGGTTGCAAAATCCTTAAAGAGAATTTGAGTAAATCCCTTAATAAAAATCTCTGAAACCAAACCAAAGAAACCAACTAATGGAATGAAATAATGACTAGTTTAGAACATAAAATTGAAATAGACTCAATAAAGGAAACTAAAATGGAGGTAAAACTGGAAATAAAATTGTAGAAAGTCAAACCAAAACATCAGAGGGAAGCTTTACCAAGAGAGAATTTCAGGTACTGACGACTTAGAAGAAAGTTTCTAATGAGAGAGAGAAAGTAGGGGTATGGATTTGGGTGGGTAGCGAGGTGAAAAGAATCTAGGAGGAGTTATGGGAGGGGAATCATGATCAGAATATATTGTAGGACAAGAATCTATTCAATAAAAACAAAATAAATAAGTTAGTGATTATTTACTCCTGTTCGTTGATTTATATTTTCTCTTCATATATTTTTTAAGATACCAACTTTTTTGAAAATTTCATATAACATACTTTGAGAGAGGGAAGGCAAATGAGCAAATGGTAATAACGTTTCTTCTTTTCTCCTCTCTTCGCTGGCCTCAAATGTGCTACTTATAGTTGGGGTGGGTCCTTACACATCACCTAAGGCAATTAAGGTAATACCTCAGGTGAGCCTCTCTACTCAGGTTGTTCTAATTTGAGGAAAGTCATTATTAAACGACATCCCAACAACTAATATAAGTTTTCATCTGTTTAAATATATTTTTCAAGCACCTACAAATTTCTTGTTGGGCACTTCCCTTTTTTCTTAATAAAGAACTTTAATAATAGTGCTTTATATTTAAAAGGAATTTAGATCATGGCAGAAATGGGTTGGACTTCTAAATTTCTCTACTTTTGCTATGATGATGATCTAGGTTACTATGTTATTATGCCAATGTTCAGCATCATTATAACCATCTTTTTCCTTGTTTATGATTTTGAGACAGTGTTTCCCATGGCCAAGCCAGCCTCCTTATGTAACTTAGGCTAACCGTGAGCTCTTGATTTTACAACCAGATACTGCCTATGTGATCACTTCACCAGCAAGTGCCATTACATCTCAAGGTCATTATTTATCATCTTCATGAAATTCAATTTTTCATCAATGAAATCAAAATGTGCTCTCTATAGTTTTGTTGAGACATAGTTAAAATCTTTACGTAATTAGAAGTTTTGGCCTTTAAAACTAGCATAAATAATCAGCATAAATAAACTAAACATATACGGTTTTAAAATATAATACTCTGGTAACACTATTTCAATGACACAGTATACACATACACTACTTTCATATATGTATATGTGCATATATATGCATGTACACATTTTTTTCTTTTTTTCCTCTTTTATTTTTTTGGAGACTGTATCCTGCTAGGTGCTTAGGATGGCTTTAAACTTATGATCCCCTGCTTGTCTCCCAAAGTGCTCCAGTTCTTCATAGTACATTGACTTTCTCCACACATTTGTTTAACAGTCTCAACAAAGCTCTGGTTTGTCTTGCTGTTATGTTCGTTGTGCAAAACCACTTCTAATTTCATTTCTGATAGAACATAACCTCTCTGCCCTTGTTTCCTACTTCTTGTGGGTCACTGAGCTTGTCCCTTTTTCTAGCTAGGTTTCATGCATCCTGTCTGATTTCTAAATGAACATGCAAATCTAACCCTGCCCCATTACCTTTGCCCCTACGTAATTAAACTTAATCTTTTTATAATCTGTGGCATATGTCATTTGTGTCCTTTGCAGAAAGATCTCTAGCATTGATATGTTTTTCTTGTTTGTTTGTTTTGTTGTTACAAGTTATATTCTAATATCTTGTGTTTTTCCATAAATTGTTTTGGGGTAAATTGTGAATTATAGGGATAGAATATTTGTCACTACCTTATGTAAGCTCTAATTTTTTACTGAATAAATCATTATCCACCTCACACAAACCCTATTATTTATTGACTAAATATAGATATTTGCCACATCCTGGTTCCAATATGCATTCAATATGGCTTCTCATTATTAAATCCTTATCCATCCATGAGCCAATTCCACAGTTTTAATTTTTGTGTTTTGAAACTTTTGAAAACCTATAGTAATCTTGAATGAATAGACTTTTTTTTCAATACAGTAAGATTTGAGACAATATCAGCAAGACATACCGATGTTTTAGTGAGACTGCTAAACAAATGTGTACAGGGAGTCAACAAAGTATGAAGAATTAGAGCGCTTGGGAGACAGAAGCAGGTTCTGGCCACAAGTTCAAGGCCAGCCTGAGCACATAGTAAGATACTATCTCAAATCCATGTGTCAATCTTGCCTTCCAGCAAGATCCTGCAAAGCCTTTATTTAAAAAGTCACACCTGGTTCCTTGAGTGGATCGGCCAGCAACTGACCAATGAAGATGTGGATGCTTCGAGCCAACCACTATCAGACTGAAATCAGGGACCCTGGTGGGAGAACAAGCAGAAGGACTAGAGGAGTAGAGGGGATCGCAACCCTATAGGAAGAACTATGTTGACTGGCCGGGCCACCCAGTGCTTCCAGGAACTTGACTGTCAACCAAGGAGGGACCCATGGCTCTAAATACATATGTAGTAGAAGATGGCCTTCTGACATCAATGGGGGGGAGGCCCTTGGTCCTGTAGAGGTTTGATGCCCCAGCGTAGTGGGATGCTATGTAGAGGGAGAGGGTGGGTGGGTGGGTGAGCACCCTTACAGAGGCAAAAGGGAAGGATGAGAGGGAGGTTGTGGGATGGGGGGCTTGTGGAGGAGGGGTAACTGTCAAGTGGGATATCATTTGAGTTGTAAGTGAATACAATGATTAATAACAATTTAGAAAATGTTGACACACACACAATAAAAATAAAACTAAATAAAAATAAAGCCACAACTGGCTTTTTGTTTCTATGTGTTCTGGAGTTTGGATGCACACCTTTATCTCTGCAAGTACACTATCCACTGAGCTGTTTCTCTAGCCCAGTGATATCCTTAATCTTACTTGCTCATGTAGAATTTGAAACATATTGAATAGAATAGTCTTCTATTCTCCATTTTGTCAGGGTATTTCTTGTGTGTGTATATTGGTAAATGAATATTCATGTCCTGCCTTTATGTGAGGGTACACATGCATGAGTGTGTGTGTGTGTGTGTGTGTGTGTGTGTGTTGTATGTGTATGTGTGCAGGTAGAATTCCCTGGACAATTTTAAGAGTTGGTTCTTACCTTTTACATTGTTGAAGCAGCGTTTCTTGTTTTTGCTGTGCACAGTTGTCTTACTTCCAGAAGGATAGTCTTTTCTTCTCTTCATATTTTAAGCAAACAATACAAAAATCATTTGGAGTTCATTATTAAATACTGGTTGGTGCCTCTAGCATCAATTGTCCCATTAAAATGACCTTATCTTTGTATCTCACCTGTATTATAAACTTTGTGTAAATGAGGACTTACTAACCTCAAGTGGAGATATGAAATGAATAAGCAGTTTTAGCAGCCATGTTGGGACCAGAAGTGAAATTTTAGGAACAACCAGAGACTTTTTATATTGCTGTAAAGCCATATTTTCACCTCCATCCCCATTACCCCAGACTTTAATATTGAGACAAGAAATTGCTTAGAAGACTATGAAATATTGCATACAATTAATATGAATATTTTCAGAAATCATGGAAATCAGAATCATTTTTCTAAAATGATATCATATAACACACAGATTAATAATACTAATATTTGAATTATGATAACTGAAATGCTCTTTATTTAAGAGGTATTTTATATAGAATTAGTGATAGCATAGAAGCCTTATTCTAGTAAAGTGTCTATTAATAACACTATGGAGTAACTATTCTGGGACAGCTAAAATCAAGAGTTCCTTGTGTTTGAATATTCCCATCATAGAGGATATTTTTTAAAAATTTATTCAAGGTTAAAAACATTTTTCTCCAAAGTTTTAATAGAAATATGATGTCATAAAATTTGACTTGATCTAATAAAATTAGTGTCATTGTATAGACAGCATTTGAAAATTATTGGCAAAAGAAAGTCTCTATTTATAAATGAACATTCAATTACATTGTTTGAATACATATATTCATAAGTAAGCTTTGAGTCTCAAAGTCTAAAGACAGAGGACTCCTGGTTAAAAAAAAAATAGGCTTAATGTGGGGATGTAGAGATTGTTCAGCAGTTAAAAACAAAGGCTGTTCTTGCAGCTGGTCTGAATTTAATTCCAAGTACCCATTCTACTGTCTGTTACTCAAGTCCTAGGGCATCTGAAGTTCAATTATGGCCTTTGTATGTACAGCACCCTTGTGCGGCACAGGTATACATGCAAGCAAATTTTTTTGTCATACACATAAAATTAACAGTCCTTAAGTGACCTTAGCTAGGTTTAAGCAGGAAGGAAAGAAGCCAGATGGAATGTCATAGTGGAGGAATGGTGGGGCAGTATGAAGGTGGAGGGGGTGAGGGTGGAGGAGTATGAAAGTTGAGGGGTGGGTGTGAGGGATGAGGGTAGAGGAATTTGAGTGTGGAGGGGTGAGGGTGGAGGAGTATGAGGAAGGAGGGGTGAGTGTGCAGGGTGAGTGTGGAGGGGTGAGGATGGAAGAGTGTGAGGGGAGAGGGGTGATTATGGAGGGGTGAGGGTCGAGAGGTGAGGGTGGAAGGGTTATGGTAGAGGGGTGTGGATGGACAGGTGAGAGTAGAGGAGTGTAAGGGTGGAGGGATATAGAAGTGAAGAGAAAGTCAGGTCTGGCCACTGGGGAGCAGCTCATCTTTATCGCTCACGGGTGACAAACACCAATATTTTGTCAATGTTTGTGTTATTCATTGTTCATTTTCATTTAAGAATCCAGAGCCATCATCATGAAGCATGAAAGAGCCATGCCGGTGAGAGATTCCAATGAATGTTGCACATCACCATTACGTTGGAACTGAGAAGACATGTGGCTATAAAATCCCTGACTTTTATAGAAGATGTTAGTTTAGTAGGCTGGGTGTTTGTTCCTCTGAGCAGTAAAGCTTTCAGTTACACAAAGCCTGTCTGAGAGAGCCTTTGCTTTCTATCCTTCCTCTATATCTACCTTTATCTGATAATAAAAAAATTACCTTATAAAAACCAAACAGGATTCATCATATCAGAAGCATGTGTGGTCTGTTGCATACAGGTTATTGTTGTGATGATAACATATTTTTAAAGTTATAGTAAAGGCAGATCCATGGATAACAAAACCATCCTCATCAATTAAATAAAGGAGGTCCGATTTATTGAGTATGGTGAGAAGATTTTCTTTACAACTTAACTAGCAACTGTATTTGTTTGTTTCTCACTTTCCTCGGGATATACACATTACTGGTAATTTCCTCTCTTGGCCCAGGAGGCAGGTTGATAATAGCATTAACCCTATTTAAACAATCTCACAGTATGACAATTTGTCACAAAATATTAGCTCTATCCTATCTCTGAAGTAGGGATAGACAGATGTGTAACCAGGACTAAGATTAATGCAGAAAGGGCACATTGGGATGAGTCTGGAAGAAGTGCTCAAGGGCAGACTGGAGTGTGCTGAGAGCTGTAACCACTGGCAGACACATCAGGGCTTTGCTCTGTGGTTTTAGAACCAGAACTTACTCTGCCAGGTTTTAATCTTGTATCTCTAACCTTGGGTTAGTTAGGAAGGACAGAGGACAGGGATTGGTTTTGAAATGGTGCCTTATAGCTTCATATATTTAAGGACAGATCTCCAACTGATAGTAGCACGATTTTAGAAAAAGAAGATATCTGTGGGAGGTAGGACCTACTTAGAGGAACATGGACGTTTCTGCATGTCTTTGGGCATATCATTCCCCGGGTCCTCCTCTCCTTTCCCTCCCACTTCTCCCCTTTCTTCCCCTCTCCCCCTCCCCCTGTTGCCCTCCCCTTCCCCTCTGCCTCCCTCTCCTTTCCCTTCCCCTGTCTCTTTCTGTGGCTGTCTTGAGGTATGCTGCTTTCCTCTTTCCTTTGAGATGTTTCTTCCTCGCCACAGCCTTTAAAAGCAATACAGACATCCCATCGCCAGAGACTGAAAAATTTGGAAACAGCTAAAATAAACCATTTAGTCCTTTGTGTCTCTCAGCTGTTTGTCTCAACCACCAAGACTTGATTAGCACAGAAGAACTGGTGCCTCTTTATTCAGGTTTTTAAATACTAGATATAGATGCCTAGTAAATATGTGTGGTTAAAGTACAGAGCTACTGGGGAACCAGAGTATGTTTCTTCTTGTTGATGGCTGGAAACACATCACATACTGACCTCACACTCCCTGTATTCAGTTCAGCAGAAACAGACTCTCCTCAGGCAAGATGGCAGCCTACGTTTTCTAAATCTTTCCATGATCTTTTTTTTTCATGGTTTGGCCCATGTATTGTATCCTGTGGGTTGGATACTGGCTTTCACCTTCTTGTGGTTTGGTGGGTCTATTCTCTGAGAAACTGTGTGATATTTGTTATCACCTAAATACTGTTTGGGATTTATCTGGTTCAATCTGCTTTAGATCTCTGTAACTAATTAGAGCTGTCATATGTTTTTGAGACAAGGCCTCACTATGTAAGCTATGTGGCCTTAGAACTTATGATGCAATTACCATGCCTGCCTCAGTCATTTAACATAATATATTGGACTAAATAAACACAACAGATTGAAGTTTATGTCAAGACAGAAAATGAAAACATTCAGAATATGTAGGAAAGATATAAAACCTAAGACACAATATGAGGAATTCAATATAAAGTTCATTCAAAAGCCTGCAATTATAAAAAGATCAGTGGTAAATAAACTTTTGAAATAGGAAATGATCACTCTCTTTTCATTGTGGCCCAACAACCCCAATAGATATACCTTAGAGAGTCAATTAAAGAGACACATCAACAGCTTTGTAGCCCCACTCAAAATAATAGAGTTGAGTTTCAAGCATCCACAGAATATTTCAAATGTACAGAAGGCTGTAAAAAAGGATCCTTTAACATTCAAAAGAAAAATAGGAAGTATAGTAACCTTATTGTCCAACTCTAAATTTCAGCAATAAATAGCACATGAAGAAATAGCCCCAAACTTAGACATCCACAAAAGGAGCATTCACTTAAACAAAAGAACAGAACAGGACCCCAGGCTTGCTGAAGATGAAGAAGAGGAAGAAGAAGAAGGAGAAGGAGAAGGAGAAGGAGAAGGAGAAGGAGAAGGAGAAGGAGGAGAAGGAGAAGGAGAAGAAGGAGAAGAAGGAGAAGGAGGAGGAGAAGGAGAAGGAAGAAGGAAGGAGAAGGAAAAGGAAAGGAGAAAGAGAAGAAGAAGGAGAAGGAGAAGAGGAGGAGGAGAAGGAGAAGAGTAGGAGGAGAAGGAGAAGGAGAAGGAGAAGGAGGAGAAGGAGAAGGAGAAGGAGAAGGAGAAGAAGGAGAAGAAGGAGAAGGAGGAGGAGAAGGAGAAGGAAGAAGGAAGGAGAAGGAGAAGGAAAGGAGAAAGAGAAGAAGAAGAAGGAGAAGGAGAAGAGGAGGAGGAGAAGGAGAAGAGTAGGAGGAGAAGGAGAAGGAGAAGGAGAAGGAGAAGGAGAAAGGAGGAGAAGGAGAAGGAGAAGGAGAAGAAGGAGAAGAAGGAGAAGGAGGAGGAGGAGAAGGAGAAGGAAGAAGGAAGGAGAAGGAGAAGGAAAGGAGAAAGAGAAGAAGAAGAAGGAGAAGGAGAAGAGTAGGAGGAGAAGGAGAAGAGTAGGAGGAGAAGGAGGAAGAGGTAAGGGGGAGAAAGAGGAAGAGAAGGAAGAGAGGGGGAGGAGGAGGAAGAAGGGAATGAAGAGGAGGAAGATGAAGGGAAAAATCAAGTAAACAAATAAAGCAAGTGTAGAACACAGAATGCATAATAAGGTCAGCATTTCTTTTTTTTCTTTTTTTTTTGTTTTCGAGACAGGGTTTCTCTGTGTAGCTCTGGCTGTCCTGGAACTCACTCTGTAGACCGGGCTGGCCTCAAACTCAGAAATCCGCCTGCCTCTGCCTCCCAAGTGCTGAGATTAAAGGCGTGCGCCACCAATGCCCGGCAAGGTCAGCATTTTTAAACCATTTACATTAAAAGAGAAATTTTATAAAACCATCAGTGAGGCAGGCATCTTAAAGAATTAGACAAAAGTGTCTAAATAAGCTTAAGGGACATGAAAGAACATGATGATCAAGAATGGAGGATGTAGCAAGAATATAAATTCAAGTGGTTTTAGTTTAGAAATGAAGGAAAAGAAACCTAAATAGCCAAAATGAGAGAACAGAGATAAAAACAATGATACCCAGGTGGATATAGGAGATACCGTTATGAACTTCTGGGAAATACATAGCCTAATGAACTCTGTGCTTGAAAACATCAATGCATGTTTTTTTTTTTTAAACAGAAATAGAGTTCAAACTAGCATTACTACAGTGATGTGCAGAGCTGAAGTACGAGCATGTGCATTTATTCAAACTTCAAAGAGTAAAATAGCTGTAAAATTTTGGAAGTTAGAAAAAGAGAGAAAGAGTTAATAGAAAGAAAATAATTTTATGAAAGTAACAAAACCTTATTATCTGACTAAGATAAATCCTTCCAGACTTATGACTCTCATGTATATGTGCCTCTACGGTACTATCCCCTTTGAGGCACAGGGATAAAATTAAAACCTTACAATGTAGTTATATAATTGTCTTTCTTTTTTTGTTTCATCCTTTTGGTCACAGTGATAATTGCTTCCAGTTCTCTCTAGACCTCACTTTACAGTTTAATTTATTATGCTGTACATTCACATATAGACTTAAAATTATGTGTCTATTTAATATATGTGTTTTCAAATTCTTCATAGAATAACATTTGGAAAAATTATTTTCTTTAGAAATACAAGTTCCATGCACACAGAAAATTTGTAAATAGTAATTTAAATTTCTCCCTATTATTGAATTACTTAATGCTAACATTCAGTCCAATTTTCATGCTCACTCTTATTTAAGAGCAGATTATAATTAGGAATTCATTTAACATTATACCGCAATCTTCCTTTCCTAACCTTTTGAGTGAACACCCATCCCTGAGAAGTAACCATTAATTTTACTTGTAAACATGGACAATTTTTATCTATTCTAAAATTATGTTAATTCAAAATAGTATCTATTTTAAATGTCAAACTTCTTTCCTTCAACAACATAGTTTTAAGCTATTATTTGTATATCTTAATAGAGTGTGCTGTGATAATTGGGTAGGTTTATATATAAAGAATGCTGATCAAGTCAGTGTCAAAGCCCAGTCTTCTGTTTAAGCAGTTCTATGCATTACAAAATCGCACACTTTCTAGTTACTTTGAAACATGTCATGCATTGTAACAATGTTTATCTACTAGGCTTTTCATAACCAGCCTCAGTTCTTCCTCTGTAACTGTGTGTTGGCATCATGTGTGTGGCTTAATTTCTGACTGTTCCACACTGTCCTTCCCTGGATTTTCTCTAGTGTACTATTTCACTTTGTTCTCTTAATAAAAGCTCCCAGGCACCAGAGACAACATAATAGCATGGAACTTCCTGGCTCTGACTTATTCCTTCAGCAGTAATGACCTTGAGTTCCATACAAGTTGCTACAGAAGACAGGATTCCATTCCTCGTTGTAGCTGAATAGTAGTCCTAACCACACAGGCACCCTTCCTCTCATTGAAGATCCCATATCTTCATCATCCTCCTTGTCTGCTGTTATCAGTAGTGCTGCATAAACACAGACATGCGGGTCTAATGATTGCATTTCATTTGCATACTTATTGCAGTGGGGCTGCTAGATTATACTGTAGTCCTATTTTTAGCTTTAAAAGGAATCTTCATTCTGTGTTCCCTAGTGGCTGGATAAGTCTACAGTGCCACCAGCAGTGTATCATGTGTCCCTTTCTGCACAGCTCCGCCTGTGAAGTAAAAGAAAAGTATTTACTACGTTTTACTTTAATTTTTGATAATAGATTTGTTAAACAATATGGTACTTTTATTTTGGTTTTTATTTGCAACACCATGAGTAGTTAATATTGCAAAGACATTTGTATGGCTACATTTGAGAGATATTCAGTCAAATCTTTTCCTCATTTTAAAATAAGATCTTTTGGTGTTGAGTTCCTTATTTAGTCTGTTTATTAATTTCTGGTAAGATAAATAGTTTGCTAGTATTTTCTCCTATGCTAAACATTGTTCCTTTCCATGTAGGTGCTTCTTATTTTGTTATAACATACATCTATGTTTTCTTTTTTTTCCCTTTTTTTATTATTATTTTTTTATTAGATATTTTCTTTATTTACATGTATATTTCTCCCTTCCCAGTTTCCCCTCTAAAAAAC
>NW_022196896.1:60539923-60582711 GCF_008632895.1 Mastomys coucha | reverse complement strand
TTTCACCATCTCTTGATTTTTGGTGTTAGATGTTCTTAGTGACTCTAACCAGAGCTTGTCCTGTCCTTTAAGCCCTGCAAGACCCCTGAGACTAGTGGGGCCTGTGCCTCCCAGCTGGCTGCTCCCAGCTTAGAAACTCACAGGAGAGAAGATGGCAGCTCTCACTGAAGACTCCGCGTCAAGGCGGTCCCTGGAGGCAGGCCCTCCACTTGCAGGGAAGGGGCACCTAAGGTTGCTGATCCACCTCTGTTACTTGGAAGCTGAGAGGATCCTGTCCCTGCCGCCCTGCATCTCCCCTCCGACTCGTGGGGCCCATGCCTCCCGGGCGGCTGCTCCAGGCTTAGGAACTCACCGGAGAGGAGATGGCGGCTCTCACTGGAGACTCCGGGTCAAGGCGGTCCCTGGAGGCAGGCCCCTCCGACATCAGCAAAGTGACTTAGAGAGTCATCTCTAGTGTTGAATGTGAAAGTTGTCTGCTCTTATAGCCAAGTAGTATTCTATTGAATGAAATAGAATTAATCTCTTGTTCCTGTGATTAACATCTGGAGTATGTCAAGGTTTTGGTTGCTATAAATAAATTCAAGTGTTATGAATATTATGAAAGATGTAAGATTTTTAAATAAGAATATGCAGTTCATTCAGTAACAATTGTTTGAAATTCATTGTTTCTTCCTTTGAATTATTTGAGTACATTGTTGAATAATCCTCTGGCCATGTTTCTGTGAATCTTTTCCTCTCTCTCATCCCTTGGCCTATATGTTAATCCTTTTCATGAAGACTTCACCACTGTGGACTTGTAGAAAGTCCAGACTCAGAATGATTTATCTGATGTTGTTCTTTTAGAATATTTTGGCTATTCCAGTTTGTCTTTTAAACATTTTTTTGAAATTTTTATTTTATTTTTTAATGAAAGCCAGACTTATAATTATAGTATGAGTTCTATGAATTTGTTAATTAAGACTGTACTAAATTTATGAATCCTTTATGGCAAATCAGCCCCTTAAGATAATTGAATGCTAACTCATAAGCACAATGCATCTGTCATGAATTTAAATCTTTATCTGAACTCAGAATTGTTTGTATCATCTTCAACGCAGATTCTCATAAATAACATGCATTAAGTTTATGAATAAGCATTTTGCTGTTTAAATGCTATTCCTTATTTCTTATTCAGATAATCTTGTTAGTATGTATAAACAGCATTGATATTTATAAGTTGATTTTATATTCCATGACATCGATATTCTTTTTACCTTCATGACTTTTCTGATGGATTCTTTTGGACTGTGTACTTGGCATGGCTTCATGAGAAAGAAAGAGGTGTACAGTTTCATGCCTTCTTTCTAATATGCATGTCTGCTGTGCCCTTGCTTATGGATTGTGCTGGCTCATGCTACAGCGTGACTGAGTAGAGACAATTGAAGACCACATGCTTATTAGCTATAGATATCAGAAGTCTCACCCATCACGTCCAATGCTAATGCTGAGTATTTGCTCCAAAACTTTCATTGTTCCTTTTTTATGGTTTAGAAACCTTATTTTCTATTGGTAATTTGCGAAGAGTTTTAAATGTAAGTAAATGTTCATCAAAATCATTTCTGGACTAGCATGCATATATATATATATATATATATATATGTGTATATATGTATGATTTTTTTCAGTCTCCTAATGCTCTGAATTGTGTTGACCTATTTGCATATGCTAAACTAATTTTCTGTTTGTACATCTCATTGACTATGAGGTTTGCCTTTTTTAAATATATTGATGAATTTGATTTGTTAAAATTTTAAGTATTTTGCATCTATAATTTAAAGGATTATTTAAGTAATTGGATAGTTTTGTAAACATGTTGACTACAAAATAGATTTTACAAATAATTAAATATGAATAGGGTAGTATGTGAGTGTAGGTTTTTTGGTTTTTAGAAGTAAATAATTCCTCTTGTGGGGCTGCTTGATGGATTTTTGTAAATAGAAGATGGAGAAGATATTGGAAATATGCACTGGGATTAGATATCATAATATAAAAACCAATTTCAGTTTCTTTTTGTTCTAAAAGAGTTAAAGTAAATTTTACAATATTGTCAAATCTTTTTCCCATACTTACATTTTTCAATTGAGATTGTTTTCTGTTGTGCTGAAAGTTTATTTTTAAAAGTGTTAAGTTTCTAGATCCATTTCATAGAAAAATAAAATAACCATAATGCAGAAATAATAAACCACATGATTTTATGCACCTCACAGAAGAACTACAACAAACAACTGGAATGCAGCTGCAATCACTGGCACCTAAAAGCACGGTAACCTGTTCTTGTGGCTAACTCTCATCCAGTGCAGGAAAGAGAACATGATGCAGGAAAGCCAGAGCAATCATTAGACATAAGCGTGCTTTGTGAAAATCCTTGGAATACATAAACGAGAGAAAAATGGCCCTCCATCGTTTATGAGACTCCCTGATGAAAGCATCTACCCCACGGCGAGTGTTGGGCTGGCTGTTCCAGTGGTGGTGAGCTGGAAGAGCCCAGACATCAGCTTTAGAGGGTATTTTACGTTTATGAACTTACGCACTATTCTCCATCATGAGCCCCTGATGCCCTTAGTCAGCCAGGCTTGCAGGGTGACTTTTCAGACTCTATACAATGTAAGGCCATACCTGGCAGCGAATAACAACCATGACCGTGACTCTCAAGTTCCAAATGTTCTGAGAAATTATGTTATAAATAACATTTGATATGGATATCTGCTGGGTCTGTCTGTCAGCTATCCCCTTTCAGTAAAGGCAGTCAGATAGATATTTATGTGAACATTAGTCCTTTCTTTCAGAGCCCATTGTATCATGCTTAGTGAAAGCCTTAAGTTTAAAATAACTGCAGTAGGCTCTTTGTCCTGATTTCAGCAATTTGTGGGTATGGGCCAATATAATTCATTTGATCATTTCAAACTTAGTTATCCTACTTAGGTATTATAGAAAACTTATTTCTGTGCTACTGTGAATGAGAGAGCAAGAGGCCCTGGGCACAGTCACCAGCCACATGCTGATCACAAAGGGCAGACTGATAATGGAGCCTAGGAGAAACAGAAAAGGAAGACCAGGCATTGGGTTTGCAGAATTTTGTTCCAGTTTTCAAATGAAGCCCTGCCAAAGATAATGCAACCTTCTGATTGCTTTATGTACTCAATAACTACTTTGCTTTGAATGTTTGTTATCTACTCACACTAAAAACATCTTGTGTACGTTAACCTGAAAACACACTGATTTAGAACACACCTACAGGAGTATATGGCCTCCTACATTTATATGTCCTCCCTAGTGTCACCATAGTGGTTAGTTATTCTTGTTGTTTGTTTGTTTGTTTGTTTGTTTGTTTTGAGAGAGGGCTTCTCTGTATAGCGCTGGCTGTCCTGGAACTCACTCTGTAGACTGGGCTGGCCTCGAACTCAGAAATCCGCCTGCCTCTGCCTCCCAAGTTCTGGGATTAAAGGCATGGGCCACCACTGCCTGGCTTGGATGGTTCCTCTTAATTTTACTGATTTCTCAATACTATTCTTCAGGAAACAGATGTTTTTCCTTGGAGAACCTCTTCCATATTTTCTACCTCAATTCTTCTGTGAGTAGTTCTTAATTTCCTTGGGGGAACTCTCTTTGTCTGTGTGAATGTTTCAGCATCTATAAAGACAACCCTCCTGATTTCTGTGATAGCTGCAGCCTCCCAAAGATTCTGAATTTCTCAGCAGAGTAACTAGAGTGTGGCTACTCATGGCCCTCCATAGAGAAAGCACATGTTTGCATAAAATAAGTCTTTACGTTTAGAAAGAAGAAGTTTTCCTTTGCTTGTATTTCTCAGATGCCTTGTTTCCTATCATTTCAAGGAAGCACACACACACACACACACACACACACACACACACACACACACAAACACACACACACTGAAGAAAGGAGCAAAGCCAGTCTTGCAAACTCTATGAGACATGAAGAGAGAGGAAGCCCCAAGACAGTAAAGGCAATGCCTGAAGCCAGCTTCATTCTTGAATTTTCTGTTCTTTTGGCTCACTAAATTTCCCTTTGAGCCTAGCTAGTATGAGTCCATTTGTCTACTTTTCAAATACTGACTAATAATACATTAGGAAACCTGCTCAAATTTCTATATGCACAAAGATAACTGCTAACTAATTCAACAGTGCACCTGCTCCCTTCCTGTCCCTCCTTGTCATCTGCGCTGTTTCTCAGCATTTGATGTTCCTGCAGAGTTGGGAAACTCATGGCACACCCTACCTCTCTAACACATCTCTGCTGCTGTCGGCTCTCTTGACAGCAAGTCTCCTAATGAGGAAGCCCCACTGCTGGTGATTTGAATCACTGTGTGGGCTGTGTATCAGCTAGGCTTAGTGGGCATGTTTCTTGGTGCTGTCCAATAATGCAGGCTGGTTTTCATAAAGTTGGTGAAAATCTCAACATCATTTTCCTGACTGTGTGCCCAGCAACAGTCAGCTGCTAGCAACCAAATTATGAGCAGACAAAAAAATGTTATAAATTTCTGTGTAAATGTGCTTAATGGGAACACCCTGCTGGAAGAGTACATTCCCAGAGCAGCAAGAACACCCATTTTCAGTGGTTTCTTTGAGTAAGTTCAACTTAATGTGATATATTAGCCTCATTTTTTTGCAGTTTAATGGAAATTTACACATTATTAGTAGACATTCAAAAATATCTACTGATATGGGTGGCCCTATCTTTCTCAATCAAGGGGATTGTCTAATGTGATGTTATATTTAATGAGATAACCCTAGAAACAAAGCATGACATAGTTTGTTATAACAGGTTGTTGTCCTTTTTGGCATCAGAATTATTAGTTGCCTTAATCTCCCAATATCACTGGTTACAGTGTATATCTTCATAATAAACTCCTGTGTTATGTTTCCTCTACTATCCTTTGGCCATGGAGGACACACATATGACTTTATTAGACTAGTCACTTTATTCTGAAATTTAATGTTAGCATTTACAGGGTAACTTAAAGTTAATTAAAGACACAGGTCTCCTTCCTTCCTTCCTTCTTTCCTTCCTTCCTTCCTTCTTTCCTTCCTTCCTTTCTTCCTTCCTTCCTTCCTCCCTTCTTTCCATCCTTTTGTTGTTCCTTCTTTCCCTTCCTCCTTCCCTCCCTCCCTTCCCTCCTCTTTTGCTTCCTCCTTCCTTCTTTCTCTTCCTCTCTCCCTCCATTTATTTCTTCTCTTTCTTTTTCAGGCTAAGTATAGAACCTAAGACCCTATGCATGCTAGAGAAGCATTCTACTACTGGTTTACCTCCCAGCTCTTGATGTTCTGAGAAAAGTTTTCTCTATATAGCCCAAGTTAGTCTAGAGCTTATTACACTCCTTTCTCATTCTCTGGAGTGCATTCTCTAGGAATATAAAATCAAGACCAGTCTATGTTTCTCATTTTTTCATGAAAATATATAATTATCTGGCATTGTAGAAGATGGACTGCTTCATCCTATCCAGCCATGTTCAGTTCATTAATTTGCAGCCATTTATGAGCAGCACATGATAAGCTCAATGGCAAATGCAAACATGGCACTTGCTACCACTATCAAACTAGTAGATAAGCTGGTTGTCCTTCATTCTATATCCATTTAGTCAAATGTTTATTAGGATTCTAATGTATTATTTCAAAATTTAACTATACAATTATTATTTCCATAGTCCTTGTAAAGGACAAGGGTATAACAACATGCATGATTGTGCCAAAAACTATGAAAGCACTCATAGGATAAGAAGAACATTCATGGGCTGGTTATAGTGGTGCCTGCCTTTAATCTGAACATTGAGTGGCAGAGGCAGGTGAATATTTGTATTTTTAAGGCTATCCTGGTCAACAGAGTGAGTTCTAGGACAGCCAGGATGACATAAAGAAAAGAAAACAAGCATTTCACAGATATAGGATTAATTAAAATATTTTTGCCTTAGCCACTGTAATGACAATGTTTATCCCTTTATTGTTTATTGCCTAAAGATGTGACAGTGCATGGCTCCTTATGTTTAAGTTGAAATGCTTCAAAATTATACACAGGCATAACTAACAAAACAGATATGGAAATCTCACTTATTTCCTGATTGTAGTTGGATGATTTTTATAATTCTAGGTTTCAACTCCTATATTCTGGAATGAACCAGAGCCACTGATGATCTCAGAAGACACTTTGTCTTTCTTGGAAGAAAACCTAAATGTAGTGCTATTATTCAAAAGTAGCATGTTACCCAATAAGTAAATCCTATTATATTTTCTCACAAATAGTCCCTTCTTCTTCTTCTTCTTCTTCTTCTTCTTCTTCTTCTTCTTCTTCTTCTTCTTCTTCTTCTTCTTCTTCTTCTTCTTCTTCTTCTTCTTCTTCTTCTTCTTTTCCTTCTTCTTATCCTTCTCCTCATCCTCCTCCTTTTCCTCCTCCTCCTCCTTGTCCTCTTCCTCCTCCTTCCTAAGTGCACAGTTTTCTCTGAAGACTGACATAGCTTACTAGCTAAGTCATGCAAATGTACTTGAAACTATGCTACCTTACCACTTGGATAATTATTTCACAACAAACAATAAGCTTTGCAAGAAAGGGCTAAAATAGTAGAAATTCTTGACTCTTGATCTTGGTGCTGTTCTGATCCTATGTCTTCATGGCCTAATGTATATGATAATTAGAAAGAAATGTGTTTGCTGAAAGGCATAGTTTATAGTTGTTGGAAAATAATCTCTGTAGTTACATTTTGCCTAGAGTATTATTTTTTTTTCCTAAAGAGGACTATAAGTAACACTGCCCACCTTCTCCATGGGTGTTATTGTCAGTGCTAGCTACAAGCACATGAAGGAAGTGAACTTAAGGTAGTCTTTCAAATCCCCAAATGTTCAACTACTTAGAAATAGCCCTGCCATGACAACAAAAAGGCCTATCATTGGGTGACCCTCCTTCTCTATGTGGTGAACATATTGTGTATCCAGAAGCATCTGCTAATGAATAAAATGCCAATTGCTGAATTAACAGATATTAGCTGTGGAAATTGTTCTGGATAGTTTATGTCAAGTTGACATAAGCTAGAGTCATCTGAGAGGAGGGAGCCTTAATTAAGAAAATGCCTTCAAAATATCCATCTGTACGGTGTTTTCTTAGTTAGTCATTGATGTGGGAGGACCCAGCCCATTGTGGGTATGGCCATCCCTGGGATGGTAGTTCTGGGTTCTATAAGAAAGTAAGATAAGCAAGCCATGCAAAGCAAGCCAATAAGGAGCATCCTACCATGGCCTCATCAGCTCCTGCCTCTAGGTTCCTGCCCTGTTTGAGTGCCTGTCCTGAGTTCTTTTGATGAAGGACGTGGTATAGAAGTGTGTGTCAAATAAACCCTTTCTTCTCCAATATGCATTTTGGTTACGGCAATAAGTTGTAACAATAGAAACTCTAAGATAGAAATCCTGCATCTTAAACTGTTCAAAGTTTTCAATTTTTGTATACTTTTTATTCCTGGATTTATTATTCTTGCCATAAGGCTTGCACGTGCTAAACTATTTTTAAAATAATCTGGAGTGGTGAACAAAAGTCTAATAGCAATATGGCACACCTGTGCAGCATGCAATCTTGTCATTAATTGTACACTTTAAAAGCTATAAGTCCCAAAATCTCAATTATTACCATACATAGTGGGACTATTGTGGGATTTCTCTTGGACACATAGCCATCCTATGCTATTCCAGGACCACCAGGATGGTACACTGCTTGGTACACTGTGTCTTTTCCCAAAGCCACATATGAAGAAATAAGTTATATCAGGTACTTAAAATAATAGATTTATTGAGCCAAGTAAGTGTATTTCATACATGACATTCTACTCTAAAGACTCTCATTTGTTTCTGTAAGGATCCAAGAAATCATAAACTAATGAAGCATATTTAACACTTCACACAGCATATCTCTAGTCTCTGAAGAAAATTGTACCCACTGGCTTTACTCTGGGAGGTGGGACTTCCTGGGGATTTTCTTTCCGATGACTAATGAAGAATGCCAAGCTACTTTCTTAGATGAGAACACCAAGAGTACAAGATGTTGCATTTAACTAACTTGGCAGCACTGGAATTCAAACTTAAATGACTTGGTTTCCAATTCCAGACATTTTCTGATTCACATCAATAAGTTTAACCTTCCACATTTGCTTCTAATGTTCAGAATGTTCCTTCTATAGGGCTGAAGGTACATGAAACCATTTCAAGAGGTTGAAGTTTTAGATCAGAATACTTAATTTATATTGTAAGAAAGAAATTGGTCTTGGTGAAGATTAGAACCTTCAAAATGAATCATTCATTTACATGGGATTATTCCTTGTTTTTAAAAATGCACAAGCACCCTATCCACACAATCTTGCTTCTGATACCATGTTGCAAGAAGGACTTGCACAGGTGCAGGAGCAGAACAGGCACTTGTTACTGCAGCTTTATTTTTAATTTAAAATAAACAAACAAAAAGCAACCAACCAACAACAATAAAACCCAGAACTAACCTGGAGCTAAAACTCTAGTCCATCCTGGGGTAATGCAGCTTTCATTACTGTGTCAAAATACATGGGGGTGATAATGTTAAAAAGAGAAATGTTTATTTGGGGCTCAGGGTGTTGAAAGTTGTAGTTCATGATCAGTTGGCCTGTTATGAAGGCAGACTACCATTGTGACTGGGAAACAAAGGAGAGAGAAGAGGAGGGACAGAGAGCAAGAGATAGACAGTGGGACAGAGAGACAGAGAGAGAGACAGAGAGTAGGGCCAGGGTCCTATATCCATGTAAAGGTCATAACTCCAATGGCAGCTTTCTTCCTCTAGGTTCCATGTCTGAAGGCTCTATTGCATGTTGGAAGAACCACCAAGTCTTCAACACATGGAGCTTTGAGAGGCATTCAAGATTCAAGCTTTGTTTTTCTTTCTTATAAAAGATTCTGGATACCTATTCCTGACTGGGTGGGTATTCACGATGTATATAGTATGTTAGCTCAAGCTAGCCTCCTACAGGAATCCACCTGGCACAGTCTCCTGAGTGCTGGGTTTATAGGTATATATATTATTATGTTTCACACTTTTGCAGGTAAATGTACATGTGTTAATATTGAAATACCTAGAGGTCAGGTGGTTAAACTTTAGTTACTGAAGAGTAATTAAAATATTGGCTTTTGTAAAATATGAAAGATAAAACTGTTAGGAAATAGGACTGAAGAATGGACACAGTCCTGAGTTGTACTTACCTCTAACAAAGTGGTTGCTTTTGAGAACAGATTAAAAAATTCTCCTATGTATATTTCTATATCTTAAAATAAGAACAGTTTTACATATTCCAAAATTAGTATTTGTCATAATTTCTTGCAACTCACTGACAAATGTCTTCTCCCCTCGAAACTGAAATAATTTCAAGGATAATTTTTGTAGATATGATAAAGGCATCTTAAGAAGCAGTAATGATGGAAAACCTTTAAATCTACTATTTCTACATTGCTGTTTATTAACTCACAGATCAATTTCTGTAGGCTTCAAGGCTATCATGTGTCAAGGTGAATACTATCTTAATATTCACTAAAACAAGCAAGTCACTGGTTTTAAGCATGCCTTGGAGTCTCAGCAATGGATGAAGAAAAATGTTGAAGGATTAGTTAGCTTTGAGTTAGCTTTGCCTGTTCCAGGTAGGGGGTGAGAATCACATTCAAATATTAGGAAGAAGCTAGGGAATGCACAATCATTGGCCTTGTATCTGTTTGTCTCTGTCTCTGTTTTTCTGTCCCCCCTTTTCCCTACCTCCCCCTACCATCTTTCTGCTTCACACCAATAGAATCTAATTGCCCACATATACACCCTTTCCTAGAGTGTGTTTAATTTATCAGGGTCCTCACTCTTAAGGACATTCTTAAAGGAATCAGATTCTTCATCTAGTGACCATTAATTGCCAATAGCTACTTGGTTAGAGATTAGACTCTATGCACACCTCTTCTTTCCAGGCTAGACTTCTGTGTGACTTGAGTTCGAAGAAGCCTTCCGAATGCTGTTATGTGTGAAATTCCTCTCTACGAATGCATCCTTGCACACCAGACTGGAAGGGTAACTAGTTTGGAACAGGTGGAGTCTACAGGATCTAGTTCTGGCTGTGAGTGCTCAGGGGAGAAGGGCCTCTCCAAGGAGAGGCATTCCAAGAATCCCAGATAAGCTGGGCAGGTTCTGCTTGGGAAAAGAGGAAGTTGAATCTGTAGATTTTGCCAAGGACTGTGTGACCTTCCTCAGGTAGAGAGTGTGGAGATCAGACTCCGCAGATATGGTCGGGCAGAGAAAAGGAAGCCCTGTTGGAAAATGGAGTCCTCTATTCTGTGATGAGCTCAGAGGAGCTCTCCCGATATGGTAGACTGCGACCTTAAATAGCAGGATCCAACATTGTTACAACTTCTGTGAGTTCATATGTGCAGCTGTTCTGTTGGGTGTGGAAAAAACCGTTTCCTTGTACTCACCCACGGCTTTCTGCCCTTACACTTTCTGCTGTGTCTTTCAAAATGGCTGCTCATTCTCACAGTGATAAGACCTACGGTTTGAGAGGAGAGGAACTGGACACTTCTTATGCCCAGGGATTATCTACAATGAAACCTTAAATTTCCCTTTTCTCTTAACTATGCTCTTGAAACATCTAATGCTGGTACAGTAAATCTTCATCAGAGGTAGCAAACCAGTTTGCTAGCAGTTGGCATATACGGAGGGGATTCATTTAGCTGGTTCTACCTGCTCTCCTTTTATTATATTTTAAAGCGTTTTAAATACCGTTCTCCATTCAGGAATAATTTACATCAGCCACATAAAGAAGACATAAAGGAATCAGATCATTTCAAATGCATGCCTATCTGTAACTGTGTATAAAAATCGGATGTTTACATATATATCATATATGTTGTATATGATAAATATGATATATTTTATGAAAAATATGAAATATATTTCATATATATCAGAAAATACATGCCCATCCTGTCATGATTATATGCAAAAGGGGAATAACTAGGAAATATACTTATATGCATTATCTGCAACATTTCCTGAATATTTTTTTCTCAGAAAATTTACTACACTAAAATTATCTAGCATTACTCTGTGCAAACTCTCTCACTATCTGTACATGCAAGGCTCCCCAGCATATTTATTAGGGCACCAGGATTACATAGCTCATGTTTTTTATCTAACCACAAAGTTCAAATGTCATGTAGTCATAAAACGCGGGTTGGGAGTTAGAGTCCAGGCACCACGATTGGACTGTGGAAGTGGTTATTGTTTGTCAGAGTAAATATAAATTTTACAGTGCATTTCCAAAAGCTTTTACTGTCTGTGAGACCAATGTTCTGTCTCTTCCCATTCAGAGAGTCAAAGACTTTTTCTGAACCTGAGAAATTACTAACTTCTAGATGTTGATTGATAATAGTTTACATGCATTTCATGCTGGAGTCAAGCATCAGAGATATAAGTCCAAAGTCCATTATGGCTTTGTAACGGGAAACTGGATAAGCTCAAAGTTCACCAATTCATAAAAGCCTATGAAGAAAGCATTAGGACTGTTTCTGTAGACTATAAAGAAAACTGGTAA
This sequence comes from Mastomys coucha, assembly GCF_008632895.1. Classification (NCBI taxonomy): domain Eukaryota; kingdom Metazoa; phylum Chordata; class Mammalia; order Rodentia; family Muridae; genus Mastomys; species Mastomys coucha. The sequence continues at coordinate 60,571,088 of NW_022196896.1, read as the reverse complement.
TTTTTCCTTGAAATGCCACTTTTCATTTCCATTAAGAGACAGAGTTTTGAGTTGGATGGATTATAGTGCCTTCTCAAAATGGCATTCTCTTCCTGAAAAGGACTGACTCTAGACAAACGTCTGCATTTCTGTCTCTCCCACACTAGCTGGGCAGCAGGAGGAGAGATTAGAAGTACAAGCAAGCTTTCTATTTATCTGAAATGTGCTAGAGATTATCCTGAAAGAGTGCTTTTCTGGAGGGTTGGGACCAATGATTTATGGTCTAGTGTTGTGGTGGTTCTCTGCACCAGACCAGACTCATCTGCATGTAGAGCAGAGACTCTCCCCAGGAATCTCTGGGGAGCGACAGGAACGGAAAGGGAACGAGACGGACCAATGGTAAAAAATATCCTGGCACAATTATGTTATAAGGTAAAATAATTTTTATATGATGTTACTGTTCTTTCTTTAAGATTTATTTTTTTTATTTGGTGGTTTTGCCTGCATGTCTGCCCTGCAGATCTGCGCAATGTGCTCATGTAGTACAGGAAGACCTGAAGAAAGCATCAGATCCTTTGGAAATCCAAATCAGGCTTCGGGGAATGGGCAACAAGTGCTCTTAAGCACAGAAATATTTCTTCACATCCCCAACCCCTTCTTTATTTTAAATGTAATGTTTTAACTGGTACATAAAAATTAGTATTTGCACATACTTATAGGGTAGCATCTGATGGGCCTTTCAGTTGTATAGTATGGAAACCAGGGTAAACATACCTATTTTCTCAAACATTTATTAGCCTTGATTAATTTTTTCTTTTAAAAAAAAAAAAATCCCTTCCGAAGTCACCCCTGTCACTTTGTGAAGTAAACTGTCTGTTATTTTTACAGTTTCTCTTCTGTGTAACAGCGCACAAAAACTTACCTGATTGTTTTCTAAACCATCTATAGCATAAACTACTTTAGATCATTTCTAGTGTTCAAGTGACTTAATTAATTTGAATGGCGTGTTAGCTTGGATCCTCTGCATTTGCTAAGGCAAAATATGAAGGAGCAACTTGCATATCTTGAACACAATGATGAAACTGAACATTTTATTTTCTTTAACTGGATTCTGATCACCCTGTGAGAGGAGTCTGAAGTAGAATACAGGGACTTCCAGGGCACCAGGGCCTTGCAGTGTCCACTTAGCCAGATAATGAAGATGTAGAACAAAGTCAGCATCCAGAGTTTCTAGTTGAGGATTTCAGTTTTCCCTGACTTCCCAGCTTAAGTGTTTTTTTTCTTGTTGTTGTTTATTTGTTTTTGTTTTTGTTTCGATTATTCAAGAAAAACTTCTTTAGGAAGACTGTATCTGAACATGCTAGGAGGAGAAATGTTGAGATGACTATTTTGATACTCAGGAACAATTTACTCTCTTGAGTAAGTTTGTTGAGTAAGTTTGTTTTCTTTCTAATGTGTGAAGAAAATTGGAGTGAGGTTACAAAGACAACAAAGAAATGGTACACATTTCAAGACAAAAGGAACATGAGTGTTGATGCGGAAGAAATGTTATTAAGCATTTGTGGGAAGAAATAGTTGAACTACTGGGACTTTAAAATGCATCAGGAGTATGGAGCGATCAGGTTTGATATGTGTGCTCATTGGATCCTAAACCTTAAGTTTAGAATTGTTAACTAGTTTCATAATACATTATGAACTATACTCTCTCTGCAGGTCTGTACAGTACCTGAGTTAAAAATTTACATCACCCTTCATCATGTAGTTAGCATGTTGTCTGCACAATGTCCCAGGCATCCAGAGTCACGGTTTTCCTATGGGCAGTGTCCCAGCTCAGACTGGCTTTCCACTCACAGCAATCCTCCCACCCCTAGTTCCTGAGTGCTGGGGATTCTAAGTGCGAACCACCATGCCTGGCTTTGGATATTCGTTTTTGAGACCCCTGTACTTGATTCAGCTCACTGGTCTCATTTTCTGAGTTACCTTCTTTCACTTACCTTCTTGCTAAAATGCTACCTGTTATGAAAGACATTACCAGTGATTATTGAATGGTGATATCGCTGCGTCACTTCAATTCCTGAAAGCACTATTTATCTTGACATGTTGATCAGGCAGAGGATGTGATTACCACTAGATATTAAAAATACAAATTGAGAAAAAATACTAATTAATCTTGTTCCAAAATCTTATTAACTCAAGAAGGCTCTGATTTTTTTAAAAGTCTATTTTGTGTATCTCATGTTAGCAGTATCATGCTCATAGCATACCCCATTAAATAAACTAATTAACAAAAGATTGTGACCAAATGAATTCTAATAATTTCTAGAGACACTAGTAAAATTGAACTTGTGTGAGAAATTATCATTTTTTCTATGCTTAGATACTAGACAGTAATTAATTTCTACATATGTCCAAAAATTGACAAACAACATTTTTAATTTAAAAATTTTAAAGAATATTATTATATTTAAGAAGAAAAAAGTCCTATTTATTCCCTAAGTTGTCAACTTTTCCAGAAAATCACTACTATTTTGCCTCAGTTTGCCATTCATTTCCATGTTCTTTCTTTTCTTTTCATAACATTTCAAATACAATTGCTTCCATGTTACTATGTCTGAATTTTGCAATTTAGGAAGGGATTTAGATCAAAGTAGTTAGTAGAGACATAGTGATAACTCTTTTCTTCTTTTGTGTGAAATAAAGTCCCACTATATTTCCAAGGCTGCCCTTAAACTCTCCATCCTACTGGATTAGCTTCCTGAGTGCTTGGATTCCAGGAATGCATTATCATGATAAGCAAAGATAATATTTTGAAGGCTAAAATCTTTCCAGATGCTCTTGTGATTTTATCATTCATTGGGTACTGTTTTGAACACACTTATGCAGCAGGAATTTTTTTAAATTTATTTTTATTAGATATTTTCTTTATTTCTATTTCAAATGATATCCCCTTGCCCTGTTTCCCCTCAGAAAAAATACACCTATTCTCTGTCCCCTCCCTCAAACCCCTGATCACAAATCTACCCTCTCCTGCTTCCTGGCCCTGGTATTCCCCTACACTGGGGCATAGAACCTTCACAAAACCAAGGGTCTCTCCTCCCATTGGTGGCCGACTATGCCATCCTCTGCTACCTATACAGCTGGGGCCATGAGTCCCACCCTATGTACTCTTTGGTTGGTGCTTTTGTCCCTGGGAGCTCTGAGGGTACTAGTTAGTTCATATTGTTGTTCCTCCTAAAGGGCTGCAAACCCTTTCAGCTCCTTCAGTCCTTTCTCTAGCTCCTTCATTGTGGACCCTATTCTCATTCCAATGGATGGCTCTGAGTCTCTACTTCTGTATTAGTCGGGCACTGTCAGAGCCTCTCAGGAGACAGCTATATCAGCTACTGTCAGCCAGCACTTGCTGGCATCCACAATAATGTCTTCATTTGATGACTGAATATGGGAAGGATTCCCAGGTAAGGCAGACTCTGGATTGTCCTTCCTTCAGTCTCTTCTCTTTACTTTATCTCTGCAACTCCTTCCATGGATATTTTGTTCCCCCTTCTAAGAAAGATCCAAGTATCCACACTTTGCTCTTCCTTTTTCTTGAGTTCCTTGTGATTTATGGATTGTATCTTGGGTATTCCGAGCTCCTGGGCTAATATCCATTTATCGGTGAGTGCATACCATGTGTGTTCTTTTGTGATTGGGTTACCTCACTCAGGATGATATTCTCCATACCCATCCATTTCCCCAAGAATTTCATAAATTCATTGCTTTTAATAGCTGAGTAGTACTCCATTGTGTAGATGTACCACATTTTCTGTATCCATTCCTCTGCAGAGGGACATCTGGGTTGTTTCCAGTTTCTGGCTATTATGAATAAGGCTGCTATGAACATAGTGGAGCCTGTGTCCTTATTACATGTTGTTCATCTTCTGGGTTTATGGCCAGGAGTGGTATAGCTGGGTCCTCAGGTTGTTCTGTATCCCATTTGCTGAGGAACCACCAAACTGATTTCCAGAGTGGTTGTACCAGCTTGTAATCCCACCAGCAATGAAGGAGTGTTCCTTTATCTCCACAACCTCACCAGCATCTGCTGTCACCTGAGTTTTTGGACTTAGTCATTCTGACTGGTGTGAGGTGGAATCTCAGGGTTGTTTTAATTTGCATTTCACTGATGACTAAGGATGTTGAACACTTCTTTAGGTGCTTTTCAGCCATTTGGTATTCCTCTGTTGAGAATTATTTGTTTAGCTTTGTACCCCATTTTTAATAGGATTATTTGGTTATCTTGAGTCTAACTTCTTGAGTTTTTTGTATATATTGGATATTAGCCCTCTATCAGGTATAGGATTGGTAAAGATCTTTTCCCAATCTGTTGGTTGCCATTTTGTCCTATTGACAGTGTCCTTTGCCTTACAGAAACTTTGTAATTTTTTGAGGCCCCTCTTGTCAATTCTTGATCTTAGAGCATAAGCTATTGGTGTTCTGTTCAGGAAAATTTCCCCTGTGCCCATGTGCTTGAGGCTTTTCTCCACTTTTTTTCCTATTAGTTCCAGCATATCTGGTTTCATGTGGAGGCTCTTGATCCAATTGGACTTGAGCTTTGTACAAAGAGATAGGAATGGATTGATTTGCATTCTTCTACATGCTAACTGCCAGTTGAGCCAGCACCATTTGTTGAAAATGCTGCCTTTTTCCCCATTGGATGGTTTTAGCTCCTTTGTCAAAGAACAAATGACCATAGGTGTGGGTTCATTTTTTGGTCTTCAATTATATGCCATTGATCCATCTGCCTGTCACTGTACCCATACCATGCAGTTTTTACTACAATTGCTCTATAGTAGCTTAAAGTCAGGGATGGTGATTCCACCAGAAGTTCTTTTATTGTTAAAGATAGTTTTCGCTATCCTAGGTTTTTTGTTATTCCAGATGAATTTGCAAATTGCTCTTTCCAACTCTGTGAAGAATTGAGAATTTTGATGGAGATTGCATTGAATCTGTACATTGCTTTTGGCAACGTGGCCATTTTTACTATATTAATCTGCAGCAGTTTATTTGTATCTGGTAAATAAAAGGCTCTCTTTGCTTGCTGAACTTTTAGCTATTGGCCAGTATGGGGTTTGAGGTCTACCAGTATATGTGGATGATGTTTAGTATGACTGACTTGTGGAATTTGAGGCCGGGGGTTGGGTTGGGATGGGGAGGTTATTTTTAAATTTTCAAAATTAAATTTATTTATTTATTTATTTAATTTGTGTATGTATGTATGTGTGTATGCCTATGTATGTGCATGTGCCATGGCATGCATGCTGAGGTGAGAAAACAATTTGCATCACTTAATTCTTTCCTACCATGTAAGCTCTGACAATAGAACTCAGGTCATCAGGCTTGGTGGCAAACACTTTTCCTTTCTGAAGAAGATAGTTTTATAGGACTTTTGAAAATGCTTTAATTTTTGCTTTGTACATTTTTATTAAACTATGATTAATCTATTTGTACAGTAAGCTTTGGAGCTCTTTGAATAGGCATCTACTGGTGTTCATATACCTGGCCTTTAAGAGCCTGTTTGTATATTCTACCTGGGAAGCTCAGTGACTGATATAACTTTGATCTAAGACAAGTTCTGCTCTATTGAACAGGATACTCTATGACCATACACACAGCTTTGGGGGGGATACACATGGGATGATAAGAAAGGCAGTGGGTACTCTTCTGTCCAACTAGATCAGCAAGGGTGATCAATAGGGTAACAGATATTGTAGCTAGATTGGCTTTACACCTTGTATTTGTCATAATAGTTTCCATATGGATTATTTTCCAAAATGCTTGCTTGAACCATCTTATTGCTTCTTCTTTTGTTAGAATGGTAAAACAAAACCAAACAAATCAACACAAAAACAATAAACAAACAACCCCCCCCCCAAAAAAAAACCTTTTTTTCCATCCATGTAGAACTTGGTTATTTTAATGCTGTTAAAGAGTAAGTGAGCCAAGTTTTGTGAGATCAATGTTTAAAAACACTAAGTCTTAGTTAAAATCAGTCATTCTGCATTAAGAGCTCCATTCTGTTTCGTGGATGATTTGCTCAGTTTGGAATGAAGATCAAAAGTGTGATCAGTCATTCCATATCACTCAGTACAAAGCTCGCCATATGGCAATCACTCCACTGCTATTGGTTGTTTCCCACACTCTTCATATGTACCATTTTTTTTTGTTTGAAGAAGTTTTGAAGTACACATAATAGTGATGTAATTTAAAATGTGAAATCAACTTCAACATAGTCTACTTCTGCCTTCTCACTTTTCCTTTGCACGTATTTTGGTCATCATTTTTAAAAATTTCATATTTCACCTGCAAGCATCACTTTAAGTAAATAGACTCAAAGAGCATTCTGTCTTGAGTATTGCATTATTATTCATGCATATTGAGACGTAATTTTTAATATTTATATGTCACGTGTTTAAAACAATAATTATTTTCATAGTCCATTTGTTGACCCACCACGGGAGTGAAATATTCTAGAAGTATCTTTTACATGCTAAGACAATGAAACTTTTCTAGACCATCATCTCCAGAGGTAAAAAAGTACACCATGAGTTTACTTAAGACTAAGTACTTAGTACTATGTACAAAGAGTACTTAGTGTGTAGTCAACCTTTTTGCTTAACCTGTCTTTAAGAAAAAATTGTAACAATCAAACTCAGTTACCTTGAATTTCACAAGCAATCCATGTATAAAACAATCTAAACTAAGGTATAACTATAATCTCAAACCATATACTCTTTCATGTCCTTGGCCCAGCATGTGTATGGCTTGTTGAAGGCATCAAACACAAAAGTTGAAAGCAACTCTCCAAAATCTACCATAAAGGCCAAAAGCAACCCCAAGTATCTGGCTGAAGAGAAATGATGTTTGTTGTCTGATCAATTGTTATCCTTTGGAGCCAGAGACTGAATCCTTTGTAAAACTATTAAGGATGTCTGTAAAGTGTCCCATTCCTTCCCTATGTGCTGCTTTCTATGTTAGTTAGTGAATAGAATGAAGCTCTTTGATAAGGGCAGAAACAGATAGACAGACAGATGGACAGCTAGACAGACAGACAGAGATAAAAATAGACAAATGAACAAGGAGTCTTATAAGGCAGCCGTCAGGTAGGTCTAGATTCAGTCTCATACAACAGAGGGAAGACGATGAAGAAGATGGATACAGGGAGCATGTAGCAGAGAAATTAGATCTGTATTCACTCTTGGTTAAATGGCTCCATGGGGAAGTGATTCTGTTTGTATCCTTAATGTGACATAGATGTATTGTTAGTAACTTGGAGTTAATCACTAACTTTGGTAATTCCTGCATACCACAGGTTTGCTCATCCTTAGCATTTCTCCTTCCTCACTCATTTCCTAGGTGTTAGATCTTAGCTGCAGTCTCAGATTCACACCCTTACTCATACACGTAACATTTAACCCTGGTATTCATCCTAAATAAAGCTCTTGTACATTTACCTGGGAATCTTCTTCCCAAAGGACTGTAACTCATTCAGTTGCTGCAGAAGTGGTTTCAGGGGCCATGTAGTAAATATAATTTGGGGACAATATTGCTTGTACCAGCTTCATGGGGACACCTACTTAAGTAAAACATTGCATGGAAGGTAAAGAACTAGTTACTGAAGACTGTCTACTGATAGCCTAGGACAGCCATTGCAGTGTCAAGAATATCCTTGCCAGTACTGTGATCCAGGCATTTGAAATGTATTGGGAGACTGATGACTGTAATAATGGTGGAGTTGTCTATTTGTTACTAATTTGCACCAACATCTGCAAAGAGGAAAGAATAGGAAGTGAAGGAGAGTGGCAAATAGCTTTTAGTTAGTCAAAGAGCCAGAGGATACCTGTAGTAGTTTGAATAAAAATGTCTCCCACAGGCTCACACATTTTAATGCTTAGTCATCAGAGAGTGGCACTGTAGCTACTTGAGAAGGATTAGAAGGGGTTGTCCTATTGGAGTGTGTGACCTTTTTGAAGAAAGTATGCCATTATGGGTAGGCTTTGGGGTTTCAAAATCCCAAGCTAAACCCAGTTTCTCCCTCTTCCTACTGCCTGTGGATCTGGATATAGAACTCTCAGCTTCTTCTCCCATATCAGCTCTATCTGTGTGGGCCATGCTCCACATCATGATGATAATGGACTAAACCTCTAAATGTAAGCAAGCTTCGATTAAGTGCTTTACTTATAGGAATTGTCTTGGTTCTGATGTGTCTTTGCAGTAATGGAACACTGACAAAGACAACCTCTTTAGTAGTTTAAGTGACCCCTACCTCATTTAGTAGAAGCAGAAGTGGCTTACGAGCAACTGAGAAATTGCTAGGTAGTAGTTCTCAAAACATTTAGATTTGCAGGCAAATTAGGCCTGTTCTAATAAGGTCAGAATCTTGCTTAGGAAAATCTGCTTCATTGAAACATCAGATGCAAACCTCTAGGTGGTTAATACCAAAGACTCTTTACACTTGTTATGAACAAACAATAAAGTGACCCTTAAAGATCTTTATTTTTGTGTGATCTTTTCCCAGTGATGAATGGGATTCCTGACTTGGTTCTAACCACAATATGATGGGGGGAGGGGAGGCACAAGCGCAAGTCAGCAGTAAATCTACTGTTTGTCACCCATGACACCCTGAATTCAAGCCCAGAAACACCCACAAAACAATTAGAAGGTGTTGTCCTATTGGAGTGTATAACCTTTTAGAAGAAAGTGAGTTACTATGGTGGCCTTTGAGGTAGAAGTGAATTATCTCTTCTGAGAATTTTGTTTCACTATATAATGTTGTATATTAGAAGGGAAAAAATAGACTTCTCTTGCTTTTGAGCCTGCTTATGGAAACCATCAGATGGCAGAGAATTTATCTGTCCATTAGTACTGGAGAGGGGTTGTGACAGACAACCAGTGAGAAGCTTGAAACCTCAGGCACAGAGTCTTAAAAAGTTAATTCTTGATAGCTTAAGTGAGTTCAGAAGTTTTGCCAGGCACACCTCCCACTAAGAACTCAGCTCAGCTGCCCTTTGATTTTAACCTGGAATGATCCTTAGCAGAGGACCCAGTAAGGCTGTAAGATTTGCCTGGACTTTTGTCCTACATAAACATTGAGATAATCTGTGTGTGTTGCTTTGAGTTACTAAGCTTAAGGTAATTTGTTGTACAACATAAACTAATATAGCTCAGTAGATGTCTATAAAAACCTTAATTGCTTGCATAGGTATTCTCCCTTCTCCAAAGAGGAACACCAGTAAAATTACCATGAGGTGTCTGCAAGGCAACAGAGTCACTCCTACACCTTTTCTAGGTAGGTGGATAACTAAGGTGAAACCTGAGTATAGCCTAGCTGAAGATAAGAAGATATTGATAATGGAGAGAGACTATGATACCAAAAGGAGCTGCAAAGTGTAGTAAACATGAACCAATTAGATCCAAGGACACTCACTCTCAATGATTTATGGGTACTTGATCAAGCAAGCTAGAGCATAAATCTGAATAAACAAGACTAAAATTACTCAGGTGTCGTTCATTGCAACAGAGGCTTCAACCCTGTATAATGACCCAAGATAATGAGAACAACTCAGAGTGAAGGAGCAGCAATTAGAATTCAAGGGAAAATGATGGCCTGTACAAAACATTGAAGAAATGTCTGGAGTTCCTTAGCAGACATAAGAAAAGGTTATAGGGCTGGCGAGATGGCTCAGCGGGTAAGAGCGCTGACTGCTTTACCCAAGGTCCTGAGTTCAAATCCCAGCAACCACATGGTGGCTCACAACCATCTGTAATGAGATCTGACACCCTCCTCTGGTGCTGTCTGAAAGACAGCTACAGTGTACTTACATATAACAATAAATAAATAAATCTTTAAAAAAAAAAAAAAAAAAAAAAAAAAAAAAAAAAAAAAAAAAGAAAAGGTTATAAAAGTGGGCATGCTGGGATAGGTTATATTATCTGCAATCAGAGGACCATGCTACATGGATAAACTCAGAACACACACATTCATCAATGCTTTCAAGAACATTGAGTGGTAGGGGCATCAATGGCACCATGAAAACTCTTCTCTTCTGTAGGCCAGCATGATGGCTGAAGTGCTCAGAGCTCTGGGTTCATTAACAGTGAAGGTAATCACGAGGCCCAAGTTAATGAAGACCACTTAGTGATGTTTGCTTGAATAATGCCATGGGGTGTCAGTTACAATGGCCAGCGAGGTTGGAGGAGCAATCATAGAGAATAGTTTTGCAAGCCATTGTGGGTAATTACAGCATCTCTAGAGAAATTGATGATAGCCAGTAAAAATATTGCTTAATATCAACTCATAGAACAAGGCACATTTGGGAAACATGAATGGCAAGTAGTCATTTCTACTTAAGATAATGATCTCCTATTCAGCTTCTGGATCTGGACAAATTTTATGATATAAAAACAATGGACTAATGTATGTGACTCTGTACTAAATATGCTCTTACAGTGTGGTACTTCCAGGCTACCCAAATTCCCTCAGTCCAGTGGCCACACTGTAGTGATGGAGATATCATTTGAAGTTAATGAGGTAGAATGTGGACTTTATCAGCCCTACTGGGAAAATTACAACACTGGTGTCTAGCTATGCTATATTCCTTCTAATAAGCAGCTCCTGCTATATTACTGACCCCTGGTAGAGATAGACTACTGTCCATGGGGTAATAAGTGACCTTTGTTCAGAATATCCCATAATAAATTAGATTATGGTAGATGTAATTGATCCACGATAAAGTATAGCTAAATCTGCCATGAGAAGATGGAGCGATTATATGGGTTTTATGTGAATCTCGTGGAGGCTTTACAGTAATCGCTGGGTCAGTTAATAGTGACCTGACAAATATAGTTGTCCTAGTGTGTCATGTTTACCCATGGCCAGGAATGAGTATTTGTGTCCCTCAGCAGATAACCACAGGCAGGGCTGTGATATATTCTATTCCTATTTTAAAGTTTCTCTCAAGAATAGAGGCCCACAGAAATCAGTAACTATGTTTTAAGAATGTATAGATACAGATTCTAGGACAGTAAGCTGTGGTGGTCAGGCAAGGAGACAATCAACTTATGCTTACATTTTTGAGATTCGCTGAAGGTTTCCTTGAAAGGCCATGGACTCTATATCAGCAGTTTCCTGCCCATAACTGAACAGAACAGAGCTATCAGACCCATGAATTTTATTTCTATACAAGTCTCTTCCAATGGTCAAACTGTTTCAGGACTCTTGTTTGCCCTTTTTCTTTATTTTTAGTATCAGAGATGTTGTGGATGGGCTTAATGCTGTTTGTATGTTGATGCTAATTCTGTTTTCCTGGGAGGGGTTGTGGACAAGGAGTGAGTCATACTCAGCTGACTTCTTATGAACCAATCCCCTAATGAATAAAGGAGCCAAACACTGGGTGAGTAGGTGGGACTTCTGGGTAGGAGAGAGGAAGAGAGGAAGAGGTGAGAGAGAGAGGGTTCTTGAGACAAAGGTAGTGTGAGGATAAGATGCAGCTATGAGTGTCTCCTAGTTTCAACAGCAGATCCTTCAGGATTTGCCACTGGAGGAAACAGATTGAATAGGGCTTACAAGATAAGGTTTTAGTTATTACACACAGAGATTGAGTTACCATTGTTTCTGAGCTAAGTTTGTGTAGTGTTTTTCTTTTTACAGAGATTCAACTGGGTTCCAGAGAGAAAGAGTGGGTTCGCCTGATGTGCACCACAAAGGCTATGGGGCATTTGAAGCATGGCCTGACGCTGTAACGACCCACCAGTGGGAACCTAGCAAGCTGGGTGGAGACTCTCAACAAGATCAGAACAGGTCGGCCATTATCTGCCAGTACATGGCCAGCCAGGCTGTCAGGGCTGCAAGTACAGGGATGAGCCAGTTTGTTTTTTTAATATTTCCAGAAACACAGAGATGCAAGACTTTCCTTAGAAACAGAACCCCCTTTCTATGTAGAACCATTCTTCCAGTAAATCACTTGTATATCTAATTCTGTTTCAGAATCTGCTCTCTCAGAATTCAGATGAAGTCCCCATCATTGTTGAGTAAATTAAGAAGTATGTATTCCTTAAACCAATTTCTCATGTATCTTAACTATTGATCTGTAACTGTTTTGCATGGACACAGGTCTGATGAGAGAGGAATATAATTATCCTTTATCAAATGGTTATGTATTAAATAGAGCTGAAAAATACTCATATATACTATTATAAACATATTTATGGAAGTATAGAGAAGTTAAGTTAAAATGTATTATACTTCATAATGTAATATAGCTCCTTCTTGGTTAAGACTTCAAAGGCAAATACATATGAGTATTTTTGTAGGCAAAGAGGGTCATATGGTTAAGCTTATTGGCTAAGTTATAGTAATCTGTGAACAACAAGTTGAGAGAAATTGACTTTTCATTTATTAAGCAAGAATTAAATGTACATTTCGGCATCTGATTAAGAAAAAGAAGATGAACAATGAACATTTCTCTTCGAGGTAATGTCTGTATCAGGCTAAATTTCTAAAATGCATACTATGTATGCATAGGTACCTTTCCCCATGTATAATCTCCTGTTCCGTGACATAGTTCTGGTTCTCATTTCTCCTTCTTTCAACTTTTGCTAGAGTTTGCACCAGAATGGCCCTGGTTACCATATCAAATTTATTCTGCTGTGTAATTTGGAATTTGGCTTGGGCTGGAGTTGGCTATTGGGAGGGAGTCCCTAAATCCTCAGACTTTTCAAATGATAGTCGTAGCTTTGATATTCATGGAAGTCCTGCTGAGTATACCAGCTTAAATTTCCACTAAGAAGATGAGTCATGCAGACATGTAGAATGTTTGTGCTAGTGAGATGAGTCAGGAAGGAGACCTGACTAGAAAGGCCATTCTTTGTGATTATAAAGGTAGGTGTGTGTGTGTGTGTGTGTGTGTGTGTGTGTATGCAAGTTTGAGTGCATGCAATCCACAGTGTGAATGTGGTCATAGAACAGCTTATAGGAGTTAGTTCTCTCCTTTTGCCCTTTAGGTCTTGGGACTAGGACTCCAGTCATTAGGCATTGTGGCAAATTCTTTGACCAACTGTGCTGATTAGTTTCAAATGTCAACTTGCCACAACTATAATCACCTGAGAGGAGAGCTCTGGTTAAGGATTTAGCTAGAGTAGATTGGCCTGTGGGCATATCTGTAGAGTATTGTCTTGATCATTAATTGACAAAAGGAGAACCTGCCCATTGTGGGTGGCATCATTCCCTAGTCAGGGTATCTTGACTATAAAGGATAGGAGAAAGCTATAAGAAAGCAACGAGTCAGCAGCAGACATGGGCACATTTATCTTTTTCTGTTTTTTTTCCCCCTGTGGATATGATGTGACTGGATGCTTTGAAGTCCTGCCTTCTCTTCCCCTCAATAACAGACTGTGATGTAGAATTATAAGCCAGATGAAATCCTTGCTTCCCTAAGTTGCTTTTGGCCAAGTGTTTAATCACACTAACAGAAACAAAAGCTGAGTCCCCCAAGTGAGCCATCTCTCAGGCTCAGCCAGTTTATGCTTTTGGGTAGTGAAACATACTAACGTGTCACAGGGGTGTACACTCGGGGTACAAAACTTCATGTTTCACAGTATTCCAGGCCTTGCTCTTAACATTTATTTGGCTGGTCTTGATTTTTTTTTTCTTTTTACATCATACAAAACTGTTAAGCCTGGTGCTTTCCAAAGCTCTGGGTTTATCTAGTAAATACTCAGAACTGAATTTAGAAACTTGATAAATGTTAGCCAATTTGCCCTTTTTGTGGGCTGGACTCTCAAGACCTGTGCCTAGAATACAAGACCTAGAATATGAAGCTTAGACTATGAAGCAAAAGCTGTCTCATGTGTTTGTGCTTTTAACCTAACTTTGTCCTGTGTAGAAGTTTTCCCTAAGTCATTGGCTTGAGCATATCATTACTTTCCTTCTTCAGCCATGTCCCCTCCTTAATCCCACCATCTTACCTTCTAAACTTTGTATCTCTTTTCCCATCTATCAGCCATGAAATCCAATTTCTTCTTTCTTCACGAACATCACAGGTCTCTCCTTCAGTCTAACGTTAAATGTGTTAACTCTTCTACAAGGACTGTTTCAATTCTATACAAGGGGTCTTTTCTCCATTTTACCTGAGACTGTGCTTTTTTCCCCTAATTTTCCCACCTACCATCCAAGCTCAAATTTCATTTTTAAAAATGTTAGAAGCTATGTAAGAGGAACAGTAAAACAGCTTTAGAACTCATGGAGTACAGCCCACCTGTTAGCACAATCATTATGAGTAAACCTGTGAGAGACAGAGCCCCAAGTACTGCGTGACCTGAGGACTTCATGCTGTTATGGAGCATCGCTCTGCTTGTCATCCTCACAGACCTCACATCTTTCCTAGTCTATGAAAACTCTAAGGGTCTTCCAGTCCCTCCATGGGCAGTATCATTGACACTCACAATAATAGTGCTTGACCTTTATCAAGCATTGCTGCTGGAGCAGGTTAATGATTCAATAACCTCCCTTGGAAAAAAATGTAGAGATGTAGATTGCTAGCAATGATCACCACCCTTAGAAAGAATTTGGAGAAGTAGATTGTTAGTAAAGTTGGGTTGAGATGCTTTTGTCCATGGCTCTGATGTAGAGAGTCCTAGAAAACTATTTGAAGTTTAGAAAGGCACTCTCTTAATGGATTTTTTTTTTAAGTCAGAGCACAAGAACAATGGCAGCCACACTAGCACTGGCTGATGTGACTCTTGCTGAAGCTGGGTTGATTATCAAGGTGATAATTAATTTCTAGTACCACTTTTGCCCTCAGCTTTCTGATATGATTAAAAAAAATTGTTAATGACTAGATGTATTCTCTGAGGATTTAAATAGAAATGACTGGGTTTTTTTTTTTTTTATGTAACAGTTTAGATTTGTGACGCTTTAGGATTTTTATAAGGTTACTCTTTAAGATAAGGAATAAGATAATCGATCCTTTCTTAGTAACAGCAAATTGCAGCCTGTAAGAAACTGGTTGAGGAAATTACCTTGCTTATGTACACATTGTCAACTTGTAACAAGTTGCTTAATGAGGAATGTATGTTGGTTCTTGGAAACTTTTTTTTTTCACTTGTAATACCTAAAATGTTTTTTATGTAAAGGTATTGGGGGAACATACTGTTTTTTTCTTTTTTATAATCATTCACTAAAAGATAAATGGAATGTAGTCACATTGTAGTTTTTATGCTGCTTGAAAGATTTTGCTGGGATATATAAGCTGTGGGAGAAAAAATAAAGTTGTTCAAGCTTGTTCTTTGGAGTTTGCTCATCTACCAAATGTATATATGTGTGTGTGTGTGTGTGTATGTGTATATGTGTATATAGATGTATAGATGGTGTATAGATGAATAGATGTATAATATATAGATAGATATGTATAGATAGATATATAGATAATGAATAGATGTATAAACACATATATGTATAAATATATATGTATATATGTGTATATAAAGTTGGTTGGAGCTTTGCTCTATATACCTAATGTGTAAATGTGTATTTATTCATATATGAATATGTACATATGTATATAACATTGATTGTAGCTTTGCTCTATCCACTCAGTGTGCATATATGTATGCATGTATGTTTATGTCTGAAGTTGTTGGTGCTTGTTGAAGCATGTTTTATCGATCTAATGTGTGTACTTGTGTGTGTGTGTGTGTGTGTGTGTGTGTGTGTGTGTGTGTGTGTATACATGATTCTCCTCCTTATTTTTTCTCACATTTTTAGCCCCAGGGAGTATTTCATTGGCCCCAGGGAATTGCCAACTCTATGCCCTGCCTCAGTTTACCTTGGATGTTGAAGCTGGTCTTTGACTTAAAGATATCTGTTTAGAGTATATTGAAAATTTCTCCCAAGCAAGTTAACCATTTATTGGGTACATGTCCCCATGAGACCCATGAGTTGATTATTCATAAATCCAAGACTGATATAGACATTTGCTCTGAACCACTTACCTTAGTCATTAATATCAGTGACAAATAATGCAGATCCATCACCATTAAATGGAATACGACATGGATGATTTTAACACTACTGGCCTAAACTCCCTCTGAGTGTGATTTTGGATTTTCTCATATGCCAGAGAAATTTCTCTTACTTTCACAGTTTTTGTCTATGTGTGTGTGTATGTGACTGTGCAAATGCTAGAGACTTAAACTCAGATCCCCATGGCGACACAAAAATGCTTTTTCCAACCGAACCATCTTCCCAACCCAATCTCCTCTGAAGTCTTAGAGCATGTATTTTGTGCATATTGTCTATGTTGACTGCAGTTCTCATTGGGTGCTAGGCTGAGGCACCTAGAAATCTTTACACCTTTTGTTATTCCATATCCCTTTGAAAAAGTATACCAAAGACTTCTTGTTTTTTGCTTTTATTAAATTAATTTATTTTTACACTCCATATTCCATTCCCCACCCCTCCCATCCACCCTCCAACTGCTCCACATCCCATACTTCCTCCCCCTGCCCTGTCATCTCCATGTGGATTTCCCCACCCCCTGCCCCATCTGACCTCTAAACTTCCTGGGGTCTCCAGTCTCTTGAGGGTTAGGTGCATCACCTTTGAATGAACACAGACCCAGAAGTCCTCTACTGTATGTGTGTTGGGGGCTTCATATCAGCTGGTGTATGCTGCCTATTTGGTGGTCCATTATTTGAGAGATCTCGGGGGTCCAGATTAATTGAGACTGCTGGTCCTCCTACAGGATTGCTTTTCTCCTCATCTTCTTTCAGCCTTCCCTAATTCAACAGCAGAGGTCAGCTGCTGCTGTCCATTGATTGGGTGCAAATATCTGCACCTGACTCCTTCAGCTGCTTGTTGGGTCTTTCAGAGGGCAGTTATGACAGGTCCCTTTTGTGAGTACACCATAGCCTCAGTAATAGTGTCAGACCTTGGGACCTCCCCTTGTCCTGGATCCCAGTTTGGCCCTGTCTCTGGCCCTTCTTTTCCTCAGATTCTTCTCCATTTCCATTCCTGTAATTCTTTCAGACAGGAACAATTATGGGTCAGAGATGTGACTGTCAGATGGCAACCCCATCCCTCACTTTATGCCCTGTCTTCCTGCTGGAGGTGGGCTCTATAAGTTCCCTCTCCCTACTGTTGGGCATTTTATCTAAGGCCCCTCCCTTTGATTCCTGAGATTCTCTTACCTCCCAGATCTCTGGTGCATTCTGGAGGGTCCCCCCCCATCCTCCTATTTCCTGAGGTTGCCTATTTCCATTCTTTCTATTGGCCCTCAGGGTTCAGTCCTTTTCCCTCACCCAATACCAGATCAGGTTCCCCTCTGTGTCCCACTCTCCCTCCCCATCCACTTTCCTTCCCAGGTACCTCCCTCCCTCCCTCCCTCCCTCCCTCCCTCCCTCCCTCCCTCCCTCCCTCTCTCCCCCCTCTCCATTGTGATTGCTTTCTTCTCTCTTCCAAGTGGGACTGAGGCACTTGGGCCCTTCAGCTCTTTGATCTTTTTGAGCTCTGTGGACTGTGTGGACTGTATCTTGAGTATTCTCTCTCTCTCTCTCTCTCTCTCTCTCTCTCTCTCTCTCTCTCTCCCTCTCTCTCTCTCTTGGCTAATATCCATTTATTACTGAGTACATACCATGCATGTCCTTTTGGGTCTGAGTTACCTTCACTCAGGATGATATTTTCTAGTTCTATCCATTTGCCTGCAAAACTCAGGACGTCCTTGTTCTTAATAGATGAATAGAATTCCACTGTGTAAATGAACCACATTTTCTGTATCCATTCTTCTGTCCTAGCACATCTAGGTTGTTTCCAGCATCTGGCTATCACAAATAAGCCCACTATAAACACAGTGGAACATGTGCCCCTGTGGCATGGTGGGGCATCTTTTGGGTATATCCCCAAGAGTGGTATAGCTGGGTCTTCAGGTAGATCTATTTCCAATTTTCTCAGGAACCTCCAGATTGATTTCCAGAGTAGTTGTACCAGTTTGCAATCCCACCTTTCCAACATGTGTTGTCACCTGAGGTTTTGATCATAGCCATTCTGATTGGTATAAGGTGGAATCTCAGGGTCATTTTAATTTGCATTTCCCTGATCACTAAGGACTTTGTACATTTCTTTAGGTGCTTCTCAACCATTTGAGATTCTTCAGTTGTGAATTCTTGGTTTAGTTCTATACCCCATTTTTTGATTGGGTTGTTTTTTTTTGGTGGTTAACTTCTTGGGTTCTTTATATGTTTTAGATACTAGTTCTCTATCAGATGTGGGGTTAGTGAAGATTTTTTTCCCAATTTGTAGGTTGCTGATTTGTCTTATTGACTATGTCCTTTGCCTTATAGAAGCTTTCCAGTTTCATGAGGTCCCACTTATCAATTCTTGATTTTGGAGCATGAGCCATTAGAGTTCTGTGTAGGAAATTTCCCCTTGTGCCAATGAGTTCAAGGCTCTTTCCCACTTTCTCTTCTATTAGATTCAGTGTATCTGGCAGCAAGTGGCCAGGTATAAAATTAACTCAAGTAAATTAGTAGCCTTCCTTTATCCAAAGGATGAACAGGCTGAAAAATAAATGAGGGAAACAACTCCCTTCACAATAGCTGTGAATACTATAAAATATCTTGGATAATTCTAACCAAACAAGTGAAAGACCTGTATGACAATAACTTCAAATTTCTCAAGAAAGAAATAGAAGATCTCAGACAATGGAGAGATATCCCAAACTTATGTATTGGCAGAATTAACATAGTAAAAATAGTCATCCTACCAAAGGCAATCTATAGATTCAATACAATCCTCATTAAAATAAGCGAAAACAATTCTTAGCAATAAAAAAAAAACAGCTAGGGGAATCACCATCCCTGACCTCAAGCTTTGCTACAGAGCAATAGTGATAAAAACTGCATGGTATTGGTGCAGAGATAAACACCTTGATCAATGGAATAGAACTGAAGATCCAGAAATAAAACCACACACTTACTGTCACTTGGTCTTTGACAAAGATGCCAAAAATGTATAAATGTGGAAATAAGAAAGCATCTTCATTAAATAGTGCTGGTCTAACTGGCTGCCTAGTAAAAGAATGAAAATAGACCCATATTTGTCACCTTGTACAAAGCTCAAGTCCAAGTGGATCAAGGACCAAAGACTTTTATATACTCACATAATGTTAATGATCTGAAGCACCTGTGTGTGTGAGAGGTTCATATGCTTTTGAATTTTGTTACAGTTTTCTGTTTACCTGATTAGTATAAGTAGTCATCTTATCTTTCTCAACAAGGAGGGAACAGTAATGTAATTAATTGTGGAAAGTTTCTACTCCATAAATTAAATGTCCTTAAAGTTTTGTTAAAGGATAGTATTGTCCATATTACCTTATTTTTAGCTATAGTTACAGATAAATGGATAGTTATATGTTATTATTCAATAACATGTGTGCATATGATTTTCCATTTATTTGTTTTAATCAAAAATTTCTCACTGAAGCCCCAAAGCCAACAAGTCTCTTATCTCTCACTATAGAAATATTTAGCAATTCATTGGGCACAGATGGGGTTGCCCTTGCTGCTCCCAAACAGAGCAAGAGCTCTGTCCCAAGCCTTACTAGAGAAATGCAGCATGTTCCGGTAGTGTTCTAAGTCTTTGACATTAGTGCTAACACTACTTATACATCTACAAGTAGCTGGAGACTACACCCTGATGATGAGGGGTACATAATAATTCAGTGTTCAATCACTAGATATCTGCCTTGGGAAGCTTTGAGGTATATAGCATCATTTTTTTAAAATATCAAATATTTGAGGTGGTAACATGGAATTTGCTAATGAGCCCTTTGTGCAAATGCATTCTAGGGAAATACATCTACATTTGCTTTAAGCAGGTTTGTCTATTTCTGGACCTACATGATCAATAAAAATGCTGGATGAAAGAACAGAATTTTATAGTGAAGTTTTATCATTCCATGTGTAAGGTCTTGATAAAAATAAATGCATTTGAAAATAAAGATGAACAGAATGGTGAACATTTACATCTATGAAAACCCTTATCTTGTAAATTTCAAATTTCTTAAGATTCTATATTACTTTTACTTATTGTCCTCAGAGCTACATTTTTAAAGATCTTGTTTTGTCAAATATAATTTTGCAGTTGCTTTGTATTCTTACATCTAAGCTAGTGTTTTCTTTCAAATAGCGCTTTCAATCATTTACACTTTTATGGGTCAGTGCACATTTTAAATTACTCAGTAGAAAAAATTCAAATTAATTCTTATCTGTTCAAAAGGATGGCTAAACACTGTATTGATAAAATAGTCTTTCTACAGGACACTGTGACAGAAAAATTCACTGATTTTTGCTTTTGATTTCTGGCTCTTAAAACAGTATATTGAGTCCACAGAAATATCAATAGTGTAGGAAATGTACACATGCACGTGTTTTTGGTACTGTTTATTATAAAAATTCAGATATGTGGTAAGTACGATTCAATATTAGGAGCCCATAGTTCAACCAAAGTTGCCTTTGTTTGAGTCAGCATACTCTTTACTCAGAACAATGACAGGTGAATGCTTTTCTGTTTTGGTGAAGACCAAGTTCAAACACTGGATGTTCCCGAGTAATGAGTAGGAAGATCTTAGCTGAAAAAACAGCAAACCAGACATACCTGAATTGAGAAATGCTGCTTGGGATTTTTTTTTCACAGAAAATGAAAGGTTCATGGAGTATTAGCAACAGAGTATGTGTTGTAAGGTAGGAGAGAACTCTAGCACTGGTCCTAAAATGAGATAGCATGGAAAGGCTCCTAATTGGGCAATTCCATCTCTTAAGACTCCAAATCCCAGTAGGTCGGACAGAAAATGAAGTTACCAGGACACAGAAGTCTGAGTGGGGAATAATGATAGATTTCATTCTGTTAACATGGGGTATGAAACTTGGGCTGTAATTATGGGGGGAGATCATAGCCCCATAGATAATATTTTAGAGTTCAGAGTAGATAATAGGACTAAGTTTGCAGAAAGCTTACCTGGTCAGACAGACAATAGTGCCCATTTTCCCACTTGCCTCATAGCTCAATCTTCATGGTACTTGTATGAGTAGCTAGGGCCCATTATACCAGTGTCTATTCTCCTGTGTTCAATCTCCTCAGTGCCCATTTTTTTTCTGAGTGCTCAAATCATCACTCTCTCCAGGGTTCAATTTTGCCAGTCCCCAGTCTCACCACAATGCCCTTTCTTCCCAGTGTTCACTCTCCCCAGAACCAACTCTCGATCATGATTTCTCTCCTCAGCATCCACACTCCATAGAGCTTACTCTTCCCTTTATCTATTGTCCTCAGTGCTCCATGCCTCTAACCAGACAGACTCACAGTCAGACACACAGACAGACGTAGACTGACAGACAGAAGCACACACACACAATACTTTAGCCATAATGGTAGAATGAAACCATATTGTTTTCAGCATAATGGATTAAGCCAGTGATCATCATGTCAATATAATAAATGTAAAAAGACAGACACAGAATCCTTTTCCCCTCTCATACACAGAATCTGGAGATTTCTTTTAAAGATATGAAAGTAGAAGAGAGATTGTTTTGGGAAAATTGTGGAACCAGTGATGGACACAGGAAAGGATGAGAGGGGGTGAAGATGAACAGGTTATTCCTAACTGGTTTGCCTGATGAATATCTTCTCACCAAAATTTAAATAGAAGATCTGACTACACGAGAGGATTACACCAAATTTGAATATGACCACTAGAAGTCTGTCAATTAAAACCAGCTCTTAACATGCGTAAATATTATTTTTCATGACAAAAAATCTTTAGAAGAAAATAATAAACCCCATGGCAAGTTAAATCATCTTGGAATGAAGATTTCACCATCTCAGAAGAAACTACGATCAAGTTTATAGGGTCATAGAATGGAAACAATCATTCATAATTGCTTATGTTGCAGATCCTGCGGTCCTCACTGTATTAGATAAATAATAATGCCTGAGCTAGTCTGTGTCTATATTACATTTTATCATTTGATTGAAAGCTTCAGTAGAGTGACATTAGTTTATTGAACACATAAAGTTCTAACATAGCCAAGTTAAAAAAAAAACTAGTTTAGAAGTCTCAAAGGAAATATCCAGATAAAAGTCAGCCTACAAGGTAGTTGATTGCCAATCGTCTATTCCTGAGCACACTTACTAGCTACATTGTTTAGATGCAATTTGTTATTGCCTGTGGGTTAGGGTCTGGCTCTCAGAACATAGCCATTTTGCTTACCCTATAAGTAGAAGCCACTCTGTGACAGGATCATTTGCACATTTTTCTCAGTGATGGATCACTTTAAATTTATCACTGCCACAGACAATTAACAAAGCAAATATCCTACAGATCTCAGGTCACAGCAAGCATCTGTGCACACTGAAGGACAAGCATAAATGAAACCACCCCCCCTTCCTTAACTGTTCTAATTTATCTCCCTGTTATCTGTTTTGAAGTACTCATGCTTTGAGGATTTTTTTTTTTTTTTGGAAAAGAAAATAGTAAAAGCATACTTACAACAAAATAAATTACTCTTTGATATCCAGTTCAGTAGCTTAGCAGTTGAAAAAAACAGAACTCCACAAAGCTGTAATATATTCCAGATTTGACTGTGTCCTATTTACCAAAGCAGAAAATGCACCACTGACTACATTGCTTTTTTCTTTTTCTTTGTTTCTTTTCTTCCTTCCTTCCTTCCTTCCTTCCTTCCTTCCTTCCTTCCTTCCTTCCTCCCTACCTCCATTCCTTCCTTCCTTTCTTCCTTCACTTCATTTCTTTCCTACCCTTCCTTTCTTCCTCCACTTCATTTCTTTCCTAGCCTTCCTTCCTTTCCTCCTTCATTTCTTTCCTACCCTTCCTTTACTTCCTTCCTTCCTTCTCTTCCTTCTCTTCCTTCCTTCCTTTCTTTCTTTCTTTCTTTTTTCTTTCTTTCTTTCTTTTTTCTTTCTTTCTTTCTTTCTTTCTTTCTTTCTTTCTTTCTTTCTTTCTTTCTCATAATTTCAAGGCAGATAAAATCATATTTAGCAGCCAAAGAACTGTTTCTAAGCTGACTGATGGGGAAAAAGGGAGGGGAAACAAGAGGAAAAAATTAGAGACCTTAACTTAGAAAGATTTCCCCAAGATACTGATATGGAGAATTTTAAGTATTTCCTAGGAATGGTAAAATACAAGAACCATTTTCTGACTAGAAGTGAATGATCATGCTAGCTCCCTTTGGGTCCTTAAATATTGGGAACAGTGTATAGAAGCAGCAAGTGCAAGTCATGCCTGTCTTTTTTTTTTTTTTTTCTCACAAGAACCTTCGAAGATTTAGGATGAAAATTTTGAACACACTAGAGGAAGAAAATAAACAATCTAAAAAGGCTGTGGTAGGATATTTCACATGTGCCGATTTAATTTCTTCTCTTTTTCTAGATTAAAGGAAATAATGAGAAAACAAAGAGACAAAAACCATGGGAGCCCTCTGGCAATTCCTCATAAAAGAGAAACATTGTAATGACAATGTACTGTGGTTTCAAATGAGAGAATGAAGTATTTTCTAAGTTTTTATCCAAAATAAACTTGAGGCACTACAACTCTTTAAATTGAGAGACATATCAAACAATGCATGGGTGCATAGAAATGCCATTGCCACATTAACACTTACAAATATATGTTATTATATACTTGTAACACATAATACAATTTAAATAAAAAGTAAAACTATGTAACAGAAATGAATAGTGCTGGTGCTTTAGGGCATGTTTCCATGTAGAATTTTTGTACAAAACACATGAAAATTACACATTTACATACAGATTCAGATACCTTCCTTACTCACGCTTATGATTGGAACAACGTGTTTCCTGATTATATGTAAAGGATCTAAAGTCCTTCCAAGGCTTTACATGAAAGAAGATTCATTTGCATAACAATACTACAGTTGATATAATTAATATGGTTTGTATAAGATACATTGTAAGCTTTATAATAAATACTATTTCTTTAGGAGTTCTAGGTTGTGCCACTTAGGTCATCAAACTGGAATAATCCCAGACTCATTTCATTTTTCTACCACTCATCTCATTTGTCAGTGATCTGGACATTAAGAAAAACTAAAATTTGGACAAAAAATGGAGTTTTCTGACAATCTGAGTGTTACATTATTAAACAAGACAAAACAAATGAAAACAGTAGTTTAACGGAATGTAGAAGGATTTAAAAAACTTTCAAAAGACATTCCCATATTTGCTGACAATCACTGCTAATGGCCTGATTGTTTCCTTTCACAATGCTACAGGACAAATAAGAAAACCTGGGGATAGCATTTGAGACCCTTGAAAATGACCTGCCATCTAAAACCACAATAGCAGAAATGACCAATAGTTGGGCCCGCTTGCTTTTATTTATTTCTCTTACTGAGCACACTCATATACTCTAAAGCTTCGCAGGGGGATTGGGATAGATTTCAGTTCTCCAGACTGAAGATAGGAAGCTCTTGATAAAGCTTTCAGTGGCTAGCATGGCTCCTCCTGGCAGAAGCATGTGCCGTTTAGGTATGGACTAGTAAGCAGTCGATCTGATCTGCAACTGTTAGTTAAGATTCCCCGCATGGTGGTTATTATTATTATTATTATTATTATTATTATTATTATTATTATTATAAATTTGTGGAAAGCATCCTAATCCTATGGATCATCTTCAAACATGGTGTAGTACAACAGTCTCAAGTAAATTATCTTAATGTTCAGCAGCATCATTTCCATATCTGGCTACTGACACTGCCCTACTTTGAGGAAGCATTAATTTGTATCTAATAAAGTGTTATTAATACTTAGATTTTTTTTTAATCCATAGTGGAAGAAATTTAGTGCAATTTACTAGTGTTTTAATTAAAAAAATACTTTTAATTTAATTTGAATTTTTTAAAATTTATTTACTTTACATCTTACTGCCCCCTCCTGGTCACCCCCTCCACCAATCATTCATCCATTTCCCCATCCCCTTCTCCTCTGAACAGGTGGAGTTTCCCCCTGGGTATCCCCCGACCCTGGCATTTCCTGTCTCTACCTTGCTAGGCACCATCTCTCCCACTGAGGCCAGTCAAGGCAACCAAGCTATAAGAACATATCCCACGAACAGGCAACAGTTTTTGGAACAGCCCCATTCCAGTTGCTTGGGACCCACATGCAGATCAAGCTGCATATCTGCTACTTATGTGTGGGGAGACCTATGTCCAGCCTGTGTATGTTCTTTGCTTGGTAGTTCAGACTCTGAGACCAGCAAAGGTCCAAATTAGTTGTCTCTGTTGGTCTTCCTACGGAGTTCCTATACCCTTTGGGGCTGCGATCCTTCTTCCTAGTCTTCCATGAATCCCCAAGCTCCATCCACAGTTTGTCTGTGGTTCTGTATTTGTCTGAATCAGCTGCTGGGTAGAGCCTCTCAGAGGACAGCATGCTCCAGTCTGTAAGCATAACAGAGTATCATTAATATTTTCAGGGATTGGTGCTTGTCCATAGGATGGGTCTCAAGTTGGGCCGGTTATTGGTTAGCCTTTCCCTCAGTCTCTGTTCCATCCACCATGCCTGCATTTCTCGTAGATAGTATACATTTTGGGTTGAAAGTTTTGTGGGTGGATTGGAGCTACACTGGGGTTCGTGCTTGGCTGCAGAAGGTGGCCTCTTCAGGTTCCATATCCCTAATGTAGTGAGTCACAGCTAAGGTCACTCCCATTGATTCTTGGGTGACTCTCTTATCCCAAGTCTCTGTCACATCCTGCAGATGCACCCCACCTCCTCAGCCCTGTCAGTTGCAGATTTCCATTCATTTTCACGAACATCTATCCATCTCTCCTGTCTTTTCTCACACCTGCTCCTGAAGCCCCAATTACTGTAGATTCTTAAATACTGCTTTTGATGAATGAACTGAGATTTTTGCAATACCTTCTTGTCTTCTCTCACTCAAACTTTCTTTATGTGCAGGGACTTTTTATTAAACTTTTCAACTATTAACCATATTAACTGCCAGGAAGAGATATCTCCCGACTTTATCACTATATGTGATTTTCCTGCTCATGAAACGAGTTAATTATGTAGCAATCAAAAATACATTTTCCCCATCAAGCTCCTGTGTTTTCAGTTCTCTTGTCTAGAGAATCTTTGCTTCCTTCACTATGTCTTCATACTTTAACAAGCATACTTAAATCTTTATGTGACTACTACAAAAATATATTCATAATCTCAAAACGCAAGTTTTAAGATTTTCAAAACCAGCAAGAATTAGCTCATGAGTATACACAACACAATCTCGTGTCTTGGTGGCTTGGGCAGAATGGAAGGCGTGTAAGGGGAGGGACAAGCGCCTGGATCTGTGTTTGATTTTATTTTCCTATGTTAATACCATACCATCTATCTGTAGAGGGAAGCTTTTATATTTACACATAATATAACTACTCAAAGAAAAGGAAGATTTGAGTTACTGAGCATGGGCAAATTAAGTTAACTATATGGTTTACTTGTTCCCAGGGATTCCTGGGGTCTTACCATCTTGGTTGTAGGGCACTTAAATAGATTTGGATCATGTCTTGCCGCAATACTTCATACTGAAAATGAGCAAATGATGATAATCTTCAACTGATGCTTTGAAAAGTATTGGAGAGGCGCAGAACCTTGGTATTGCCTGATGCATGGTGAAAACATCAACATGTACTAATATACATTATAGAAATCTTCATAAGGGACTGGGAAATGGCTCAGTTGGCAAAGTGCTTACCATGCAAGCATGAGGAATTGAGGTCAGATTCCCAACATCCACATAAAGGACCAGACATCATTGTGGTGCATATTTTTAACCTCATGCTGTGGAGGTGGAATAAGGAATCTTTGAGGCTTGCTGGTCACCAGCCTAGCTTAACTGGTGTGCTCTAGGTTCGGTGAGGGAGACACTGTCTCAAAAGATGAAGGTGGAATGTGACTGAGAAAGATACCTGGCACCCACACACGTGCACATGCACACATGGGAGGGCACATACAGACATACAGACACATAGGCACATAGACACACAAACACATACACAAGAAATCTCCACTAAGCAAGTAAATACTGAACAATTGATCTGTCCAGGGGTTTTAAATTTATTAATTTTTCTCCAATGAGACTATTCAAAAGTCCATATGTATACTTTCTGTGTCACTGTAGAGCTTCTCTTTGGAATCATGCCATCTTTGGCCTCAACATTCTGCAACATCAACTGGAAGTTTCCCAAGTCCCAGTGTCTGAGCAAATCTATTGGTCAGCTCTACCACAGTGTCAACTCTAGGAGACAATCTTGACAACTTATAAGCTCAGACACTGACATGAGGTTTAGAGTGAAATACTTGCGTTTTTCTCCCATCTCTGACCAAGACACTTGTTTTCAGGTCCTCCAGTATGTTCCAGGCTATAGCCTTCATTGTAGCACACACTTCAGTCTCTTAATACCCTTGCCCAGAAATACCACACTGACATTTCCAAAATCATGTTTTATTAATTCCATTTGTACATTCAAATAGCATGTCTACAAAATGAAAAAAAAAAACCTTCTATTTAAATATCTCAACAATTTGATTGCTTTTTATAGTGCCAAGGTTTGCATTATTCCTTATACATTTTTATTAACTGTATCCCAAACACCAGATGCTACATGGCCCCTGAACACAACTTGTATTTAACTATTTTCCTTACAGATTTGGGGTTTGCCACCTTTTCACTATTCTCAACTCCAAAAAATGCTTTATTTCAAGTTAGTTGTATCAGTCGCCAAACACTCTGAATTTCTCACGATTTCCTCAGCAGTGTGTTGACTTCATTAGCAAGTTTCATTTAGAAATTTCCTTCTAATCCAGTAGTGCAAGCTGAAGGGAGTTTTCCCATGGGACTTTCAGCAGTCTCTGCAGACAGGAGACAATTTTGGTTGTCACGATTGAAGAAGTGGAACTCCCCAGTCCTCGGAAGTTATTTTATCCTAAATATTAATAGTTTCACTAATGAAGAACCCTAACTAAACTGGATGATACTTTTACTTGGTTGTGGGATATATAGAATATATCTGCATATGTGTGTTCATGAGCTTATTACTACTGTGGTGAATGTGCATGTGTGAGTGTGTGTGTGTGTGTGTATGTGTATTGTATGTGAACACACATTATGTCTGGTACAGTTTGTGTTGAGTATGTAATGTGTATAATGCGTGTGTGTAATCATTTATTCCTGAATGTATAGCATTGGAATACTATATTTGATTTTTTTATCGCCAAAGCCTAGTACAAATCCTGACATATATATTTAGTCTAAGATATTTTAAAATTTAAAACTATACAGACTATCTTATTCATAATTTTAAAAAGAATAAACATGAATGAAATTACTTACCAATAAAGCTGTGTCACAGTCAACATATAATTTCTTTGATGAATTTGACAACTCTGTCCCCATTTAAATAATTCAATAATGAAAATCAGTATTGTTCTGGTAAATAAAAATATTGTAAGTCAATAAATACATATTTATCATCAAGAGGAAGAAAACACAACTTTTATACTAGATGAAAAGTTGACTTTGGCACATCTCTGTTTACTAGTTTTTCTCATAATAAGTTCATCAAGTTTTTATTTTAATCCAAGCTTTTTAATTCTTGCTTTTGAAGGGCTCTCTGTTCCCCTGTAGTGAATGTTGTTTAAATCAGCTTGAAATTGTTTAGATGTTTTTTTTTTTTAAATCAGCATTTAGCTGTTGGGCAAAATAAAACATTAAGGTTTCTTGAAAATGTTATAAATACTTAAAAGTGATAACTTTTGGGATGTATAAACCACTTAAAATTCCTTGTGAAATGAGATGATTTATTTTGCCTGTTAGTAAAATATCTAATTTTACATAATATCCAGTAATTTCTCATACATGGAAAAATAAAGGGACCTGTAGCCTCCGGCACTAGAAGATAATATTCATATGATTTTGCTTGCCATTCAATGTCCTCCCAAATCTCTCACACGTGTTCTGCATTGGTCAGTGCATTTGATGCTTACTCTCTTGAGACCATCTCTCCTCTCCACTCATATTTTGGGTCTATATGCAGTACCTTTAACTCACAGCACAAACTTGTTCTTCTGCCTACACTGTGAAATTACATAGTAAAGTCTTTCTTCTGATTTCCTCCTGACCTCACTTCCTCTTCAACTACTGATTACTTTAACCTCTCCATCTTTTCTGCTGAATTCCTTCTAAAGCTCCATTCATCCCCTGGTTCAGTAAAACACTGTATAACATTTACCTCTGGACTAAATGATATGTCTATCTGTTATCCTTACCTCTGTGCATTTTGAGCTTTATTTGCTTTTTCTCTAGATTCTGCAGTCTTGGAGGTATGGATCTGATTGACAGACATCTGCAATTCCCTCTTATTGTCTAGTATAATGACCTGCACGTGGTAATTAGGACAGCAGTGAATGAAGAGTGGATGAGTCATCACTTTTTCTTAGGAGTAGAAAATAGTGCAGCAGCCTAGTTACAAAACATAAAACAATATCATCCAACAGATAAATGTAGAAAAATATACAGAGGGAAACATGCTAATAATCATAAAATAACCTGAACAAAATACATTGTATACAAGATCGCCAAAAGTAAAGTAGAGACCTTGTTAACATCTGGATTTGAACAAATTATAGGGGGTTACATTTGATGTAACTGGAGAACCATATACACAAGTGTGTAAAACACTAATAGTGTGAAGACCTATGGTATAAAGAAGGGATGCATACTTTAACAAATGCGGCCCTTATCGGCCCTTATCAAAGGTAAACACATGATTATTTTTAAATAACTGGCTGGTCATTTGTTTAAATATTCCAAAAATAATATGAGGAAATACAGCAGTCGTTAACATCAACAAATGTTGGTCATTCCTGGCACACTGAGGGTGACATGTTGTTCCTGTACTATAGCTAACATAGGTCTAAAGAACTCATTAGTTCATGCTGTGATTACTTTAGTGAGTTGTCCCTTTGTCTTTTTATTTCCATTTTTTTCTCTCTCCAGCGCTCATATGGGCAGTCTCCAGTTTAGACTTCCTGAACTGAGCATCCACCAGGCTACTCTACAATCAAAAGCTTTCAGAGCTTTATTATTGCCTACTAAGCAAACCCATTGTTAATTCTTTCAGCATTACAGAACTCAGATTCCTGTAATATCCAAGTCTTAATTTTGTGACTTCCTTTAAACAGTAAGTCAACTGAAATAGCCATGTTTTCCTGAAATACTCCACACTTCAGGGTCTCTCTTCTTTGCTTTATGAGGTTCTGAATTTTTCTACGTAAGATACCCTTCCATTCTGCCTTCCATCTCCCTAAGCACTATGCATTTTCTGGCCTGTCAGAATGTGCCTCTGCCTCTATAAGGTGCTAGCACACCCTGTGTGTACTTTCCTGGGATATGGTTGTATCTTGTGTTATAATGCAGCATAACCTTCACCACTGCACTTAAACACAACCTCTCTGAACATGACTTAGCTCTAATCCCTGGCACAGATTGGTGTTTAGAATATATTTAAATAATATTGGTTAGCAGGTGGATAGAAGAGTACTAATAGACATAAGCAAAGGAGCTGAAGGGGTTTGCAGCCCCATAGGGGGAACAACAACCAACCAACCAGACCCCCCTGAGCTCCCAGGCACTAAACCACCAACCAAAGAGTACACATGGAGGGACCCATGGCTCCAGTCGAATATGTAGCAGAGGATGGCATTGTCGAACATCAATGAGAGTAGAGGCCGTTGGTCCTTTGAAGGCTCGAAGCCCCAGTGTAGGGGAATGCCAGGCCATGGTAGCTGGAGTGGGTGGGCAGGTAGGGGGGAACACCCTCAAAGAAGCAGGGGGAGGGGAGAGGGGATAGGGGCTTTTCCGAGGGGAAACCAGGAAAGGGTGTAACACTTAAAATGTAAATAAAGAAAATATGTAATAAAAAAAAGAAAAAATATTCTAATAAACATGAAAACTGTGGTTTTAAAATTTAGTGGCGAAATGATTGTTATTCCATGAAAGTACCGGTCATTAGAACAAATACGGTATTTTCACTGCCAGGTTTATTCTTAGAACAAATACGGTATTTTCACTGCCAG
>NW_022196896.1:60539528-60539821 GCF_008632895.1 Mastomys coucha | reverse complement strand
TGCCAGGTTTATTCTATTTAATACTGGAATTGTATCAATGAAGCAACTGAGACTTGATCATACTTGGTCATTTCCATTTACATAGTTCACCTGAGTTCAAATCCAAGTCAGGCCTTAACTTCTTTTATTTTTTTTACCATGTACAAGAAGTCGCAGTTTTGAAGATGTAACCGATGAGTTATTCAGAAGATTTAGTGGAATGTAAACAGATGGTCTTGCCCTCCCTCTCCTGACTTCAGGGACTAGCTTCTCTTTAGTTGGTTTTATGCAACGACTTAAAGGTTGTTTTTTTT
>NW_022196896.1:60442151-60539518 GCF_008632895.1 Mastomys coucha | reverse complement strand
AAAGAGATGTAACATCCACATCTTTATTTGCCATTATTTCTCTTTGTCTTTTACACAAAGACTCCTTGTATTGAAATTGCTGACTGAATGCATGATAATATCCTTCACTGAACTGATCAAGAGTGGGTTTTATCTGCAGATTAGAAGCGGCAAGCGCTGCCCTAGCAGGCATGTGTCCAAGCACTGCCCTAGCAGGCATGTGTCCAAGCACTGCCCTTGCAGGCATGTGCCCATGGGCCTGTTAACCAATACGCTGCAGCACACACCCACTTCAGTCATTGCACTCAGAACTGACTTCAAATTTCATAAGAAAATTAATGTCATTACTTGATAGTTTCAGATCCCACTTGCTTTAAATACTTTCCTTTCTTTCTTTCCAGAAACAAACAAACAAACAAACAACCAAAAAATTTCCCTGGAAAGATGAGATTATTGTAAGAACACTTTCAGTGGAGTTCCTCTAAGCCAACTCCAAATTGTGGTTTTAAAAAACCGTTTAGGAAATGGGTATCTCCCCAAGGCAACCATTTAAAGGAACTGCTTTGAATATGTAAATCATTTTATAAATATGTGCATATATCTGCATAGATTCCCTGATATCTCTGTCTATGCATATGTATATACATATGTTGTATGTATGTTTCTATATTTCATAAATCTACTAAATATTAGACATATCAAAAAATTGGAAAGCAAGAAATGTTCTCTTGGGATGAGTGATCGAAATGTCTGTGGGAAGGGTCCATGGGGCTTTGGCACAGGCAGGTAGATACTTTAAGAATATTCCAGGTTAAGTCATTCCAAAGCAGTTTCTTGACTGCTAGCCCTTTAACATGCTACTTTGTACAAAGGGTGAGACTTATGACATAGGAGCCTGGACTCAGAAACATTTGTCAAGACAAAAGAAATTTCATTAAATTGCCAACACAATTTAATATAAACGTAATATAATGGATATCCCCTGGTTTCCTTGTTTTAAAAGATTTATTCTTTATATGTATGGTTGTTTGTCCTTCATGTATGTCCCTGTGCAAAGTATGTGCAGTTCCTTTAGAGGCCAGAAGAGGGAATCATATCTCCTAGACCTGGAACTATGATAGTTGTTAGCCACCATGAGGGTGCTGGGAATAGAAAGAGAATCCTGCAAAAACAGCAGATCTTCACTTCTGAGCTATCTCTGCAGCCTCTGCTTTTCTATGTAACCAGTAGTAGCTGACATCCCACTCTCTGCATAGACCAAGGATTGCTAGGATGAGAGTTGTGATATTGGTGCAGATCTGATATTGTCGCTGATATTGTAGTATCCTTCTGTCTTCCAATAAGCACATGCTTTTGTGTTTTAATTAGTTTCCAGTGCCTTTATTCAGCTTCTCTCTTACAAACTGCATAACCATGGCACATTTTAAAGTCACACTGAGTGTTGGCCCCCTTATGTGTAAAATAGAGATAACCTAATACCTAAGAAGAGTTATTTTAAAAATCAGTAATGTACAATATGCTTAAAAAAGATGCGTGGCTTATCATCAGTCTGGTCTTGAACAATTCCAGAGGCTCAGGGGGAAACATTAATATTTTTTATAGTTACAATCTTTCCTATAGTAGTTGCAGAAATGTTACAGGAATGGGAGGGAACCTGATGATGTAAACATGCATTCCCAGACATGAACACTGCAAAAGCTCTGAGATTATGAAGTATTTTAAAATACTTGTTAATAATAAAATAACAGATGGTGGCCAGAGTCCTTGTCTCCCAGATACAGAGAAGCAGGAGAGTGGCCTTGGAGTAGAAGAGGACTGGAGAGGAGGAGAGTTTGTGAAAATTGTGGACAAACACTACAGCGCAAATTACTGATGCCCCTTGCTTTTCTTTGTTGAACCTGGGCATCTGTATGTAACCCAGGCTGGCCTTATCCCCACAATCCTCAGAGCTAGGAGTAAATGTTTGTATCACCATGCAAGACTAATTTTTCTATTGTAAACACCACTATTCAGGTTTTTTTTTTTTTTTTTTTACTTATGAAGTAATGAAAATACACTTTAAGCTGCCTGTTGTACATGCTTAGAAAAGTTCCTGATGTTTCATGGCCTCTGCGGCATCATCTTCATCCCCCAGAAAGCATTTCACTCCTGGAGCAATGAAGAAAGTTCATTTCACTTTTAAACGTTTTTTTTTTTTTTTTTTTGGTAATTCTGAGACTATTTTTGTCATTAGGAGAGAACTCCTGGAATATGAATACATACAATGGATACTTGAATATGCACTATTACCTTAACTTTTAGGCTTCTATAGATAAAATGAGATTATTGAGGAATAATTATGAAGCTATTTTATAAGTAGCAAATCACTATGAAATTATTAATGATAGTGGAAGTAATAATCTGTTATGAGAGAATTTTGATATTTAGGCTTAAAATTTATCTGCAGAGGATGAAGAGAGGCCAATACAGGGAGAGAAATCAAAGAATTAATGATGATTAAAAAGACCACAATATTTTGCTTATTTAAATTTTAACACACTCACATATGTGTGTGTATACATACATATGTATATGTGTGTGTGTGTGTGTGTGTGTGTGTGATTGTGCATTTAGGGTAATAATACCCGCATCCCTCCACACAGAAGAGCAATAGTCACAAATTAGCACAAATTTCCTATGCCAGGCATAGGAAACCTCTCTTCTAGTTCTTGGCCAAAGGAATCTAAAAGACTGTCTAAATAATGCAGGCTATTCCATGCCCTTGGTTGTGTCCCTGTAAATTGAAGGTAAGAAGCTAGTGACTTGAAGGAACCAAGCTAGAACTGACCTGGAAGCCTCCTCCCCAGGACTAGGTCTCCTAGTATCTGAAGGTGCACAGGTTTGCAAAGGGGGGGGAGACCAATCACAGTCCTTCCTGGCCAGCCATAAAGCCCATGAACCACAACATTGCATGCTGCTTGTGGCTTCTGACTTTAATTTTAGAAACCAGGAGGCAGAGGCAGGCAGGTTTATGGAGGGAGTTTAAGGACAGGCTGGCAATAGATTAGCAATGTTGCCATATTATCACTTATATCCTGGTGACAACCAGCACCTGTTTATTTAGGATATAAGGGCTGCTTGGTAGAAGGAAATTCACGCCTGATACTATCAACCTAGCCAACTCCCATGGCTGGTGATGTCTCAGACCTCAGAGAAGAATGCCATTCTCCTAAATCAATATCACTCTCGGTTGCATTCTAGATATTTATCTTCCTGTTCACATAAAGGAGTAGCCGTTACTCCTTCATGTAACTTCTTTTTTGGCAGAGACCATTACAGAAATCTACAAGTGATCACAGTGAACAGAACTGACCTTGGGCATCCTTCCTCAATTGATACATTTATAATGGAAACCTTACACTTAAGCATCAGTGAGCTTGGCAGAAGAGGGAGCAGTCAGATACAAGAGTCAGAGGACCAGTGGATTTTCCAGCAAAGGTGGGGGGACTCTCACAAGTCCCACCCGTTAGATGAAGAGCTACAGGCCATTCTCAACTGCTGACAAATAATCAATTTTCTCCTCCTGGGATGGTTTCCTTTCTAGGTTATTCAGTCCCAAATGGTCAGCCCTAAACACACACCTATGAACCGCACTAAGTGGACTTAGCAGAACCTTTTTATAAACACTACACACACACACAATATATATATATATATATATATATATATATATATATTTGAAAAAGTTGTGAATTTGAGAGGAAATTAAGAGGAAGCTGGAGGAGGAACTGGAGGGGTTCAAAAGGTAATATAAAAATGATATAAATAAAGAATCATGTAGGAAATTCTCAAAAAAATTGAATTGTTTTATATCTTAAACGAAGAACTAAATGCAGCCAATATTTTACAAACAGGTGTCAGCAAGCCAAAAGATACGATATGTATGTAAGTTAATGCATAATTATCTACAATTATGTACAGCTGTGTCACTTAAAACAGAACTCTGCTGTTGGGTAATTGTCCCTGTCTGCCACGGAGATGAATTTGCCTCAGTTACGAGTTGTGACACAATGGATTGGAAAGTCAATTCTAAAATGCACTTAGTGAAATTTTAAAATTTAGTATGCAGCTGCTTCTCCCAATGGCCAAAACTTGCTGATGGTTTCCTTTTGTACTGAAATGTTTTCATTAAATATGTAACGTGTTTTATGTCCAAACTTCTGCCACAACTAAGGAAATTGGCATTTTGCTCCTGTGTATCTAGAGATCTTGTGGGTTAAATGGGGGTCCCACGTACACTCAGGGCTTGGGTCAATCAGTGAGGTGGGACTCTGGAAGTGTTGACTGAGCTGGTGCCGGGCAGGAATCAGGCTATGAGAAACCTTGGGACCTGTCTCTGGGGGTTGGAAAGTGCAGCCTGAGGTCCTCGAGGACTTGCTGGAGTTGGCTCAGGGGTCCAGGACTTGCACAGAGGCCAAAGACATCAGGTACTCAGACTCTTGGGCATCCCAAACCTGCTGGATGCTGAAGAAGAGCTAAGAACTGAGTGCCCGCCCAGTAGCCCCGCCCCCTGAGGTCTGGATCTTGCCAAAGAGCAAAGTGGGAAGTGAGCTCCAGCTGGGGCCCTCTGGGAGGAGAGAGTCTGGATTGTTCACCGATGGGGGTGGGGTTTGGCTTGGTGGAGATCATGGCTGAAAGCACTGAGAGGCCTTCTGCGAAGGACTAGGCAGCAGATCCAGATGAAAGGAGGCAGTCCATGGTTTTAAAGCATTTATTGTTATGGCGGAGAGTGGCAATGATAAAACTGTACCCCCTCTTTCTCAGGGCGGGCCTGAGGTTAAATACCTTTTGCAGGGAGGAGTGTCTGGGAAGGGGAGTTTATTGCCTAAGTGTTTCAGGCCTTTAGGTTCCTCATTAAAATGGAGATCTGTCTTGAGTGTGATCTGTGGTTAAGTCCTCTACCTATGGAGGGGCTTGTGGCATTGTCCTTACCTGACTGATGGCCACAGAATTATGGAGAACTGAAGCCTCCTGTCAGGAGCTTGGTGTCTAGGAGTGTGGCAAAATGCCTACTGTCCCTTGCAGGATCACCTTCGGCTCCACTGGAGTTTTAAGCCTAGCTCAACCAGAAACTAGACTGCCTCTCACGGTTCCACAAGATCTTGTATATTAATTTTGTATTATCAATTAGCCACAGTGATCCTGTGTGCAACTCACTTACTTGTTATTGTTATTGTTGTGGTTAGAGACAGGACCTCTATGTAGCTCTGGCTGACCTGAATCTCACTCTGTAGAGCAGACTGGCCTTGAACTCTGCTTTTCCTCCCAAGTGCTGGGATTAAAGACCTGTGACACTACACCTGTTTTCATTAGTTATTTTTTCTATTAAGTATTCATGTCACCTGAGAGGAAGGATCCTCAATTGAGAAAAATGCCTCCATAAGCTTCAGTTGTAGGTAACCTTGTAGGGCATTCTCTCCTTTAGTGATTGGGGGAGCCCACTGTGGGTGGTGCCATCTCTGGGCTGGTACTGGGTTCGATAAGAAAGCAGGTTGATTGAACCATGAGGAGCAAGTCAGTAAGCAGCACTCCTCCATGGCCTCTGCCCTGGCTCTGACCTCCAGGTTCCTGCCCTGCTTGAGGTCCTGCCCTCACTGCTTTTGAGGATGAATTGTTAAGTGGATGGAACTGTGAATGAAATGATACCATTGCTCCCTAAGATGTGTTTGGTCATCATCTTTCATCACAGCAATAGTAACCTAAGACAAATGGCATATTGTGTATGAAGAGAAGCATCTTCGTAGGAAATAGAAGAGAAAGTAAGCTCGTTCTGGCATCCTGGGACTAGGTTTGCTCTCTGGATTGAAAAGCTCCATGGCGACAACACTGATGTCAGACAAGAGATGACAATTAAGAAATGAAAGATCTCAGAAGTGACTCAGACTTAAGAGCTTACACAACAGGATCTAAGATGCCATTATTTCTTTATCACAATTTGTTTTAAAGAAGGAAAGTGAAGTTATTAACATAATGTTATAAGGTTAACTTTAAAACTAGATGTTGGTTTCATGGTCATTTTGAGTTTTTGTGTAACTTCTTAACTGAAATATTTCCCTATGACTCCATTATTTCTCTACATAGTTTCTGTGGTACAATACATGTGCCTCTGAAGTTCTAGTTGTCTATGTTTTAGGTAAGGGTGAGATCTACTCTGATACCAAAACTAATTCTCAGCATGAAAGCTAAAGATGTCTTACCCCGCCCCGCCCCCCAGTCACCTATAGTCTATCAACACACCACCATTACTTATTCTTCTGTTCCTATTTTGCTTTGGCTATATCATTCATTCATTCATTCATTCATTCAAATTATGTCTGCCATAAAAATAATAGCGATTTGCAGTTGAGACCTATAATTAGACACAGGCTTCATGGAAACTGACTCTGTTTGTCCATCACTGGTTGGTTTGTGCTCTATGTTTGCTATTATATCAGGTACCTAGTGCAGTGCAGTGTCCACACAAGACTCTAACTAAATAGGCGGTAAATGAATTGCACACTCATGAGGAGTCAAGCAGCAAAAAACACAGGCAAATGTGAGGGTCTCTCTTGTTTTAAGGACTAACGGTGCTATTTAAAAGGATATGCAGGGAGAATGTAAAGAGTATAAAGAGTGTATGTGGATGAAGGAAGGAGGTTCAAATGGCTTTTGAATGAGGAAGTTTGCTAACCAACTAGTTAAGTCAGTGGAGACTCCTTAGCAATGCTGAGCTGCATATGGAGCAGATGGTGATGAATTGTTCTCCAAATTGTTGAGACTACAGGGGATGGTGGAAGCATAGTCTTAGTTAGATACTTGACAGATATATGAAGTCATAGTTTCTATTGGGTTAAGAACTGAAGAGAATGAACCAATAACTCTGGCTTTCTGCTGTGCCATTTTATGTTTCTCCCACATCTTTGGCGACGATACTGCCTTTCAATGCCTGCTATTCCTAATGTGCATTTGTCATCTCCCACCCACACCTTACTCTGCCTTGTTGAAATTTTATTCATCATATATTAGCAGCAATCCCATCTTAATTTTGGGATGGTAGCAAAAGTAATTATAAAAACGACTGATGGGCAATTACTACACATGCTAGACTTTATTCCGAAGGTTTCGTGCACTCTATGTTACTTAATTTCACGATGAAGTCCTGTGAATTAGATTCTTTTATGATCTCCGCTTAGAAAGGAAGAGGGGTAGTGAAGAAAAGCAGGAATTCATAACTTGTTTGCAGTCTTAGAAAGGAATGAGACCGGAACTGGAAACCAAGGTAGTCTGCTACCCAGTATGATCTGGGGCCTGCTCTTGAAGTTATATTGTGTTCTTCCTCTGTTCTAAATAGATTTGATTGATGATAACTGAGCAAACACTCATCTGTGCTCTATGTTTTCGAAGATATCCCTGTTGGGAAGAAGCAAGATGCTGCAGCAGAATGTGTACAAGTGCCCACTTACATTCTCACCTCTCTGGTTAGACCACTGGGTTTCACTGACAGCTGTTTTACTGAACCGTCTGTGGCTTCTTTACGACTAGGCTGCCACAGCAGTGAACAGCAGAGATTTTTTTTTCCACCTTTTTCTTTCTCATGTCAAGGTGAAAACAAACCAAGAAGAATAGGAGCCTTTTTCCTGGGAGGAGGCAGATCATAAACCCATTTAGTTTTATAACAGACAAAAGCAATTTTTTCAACGCTCCCAGTTTTCTGCTTTCTATACTTTTTTGTTGTTGTTTTGCTCAAGGCCAATTGAGAGTTGAAGTAATTAATGATTAGAAAAAGCTGTTGACTTCCCCAGATTTGGTCAGTCAATGAGTATTTCTGGATACCTGCTATATGCCAGGCTTTGTGTTAGGAATGGTGCTCACTGGTGACAGAGACTTAGGCACAGAAAGACTGTTGATGTAAATTGAACATACAACTTGCCTTTATAAAAATGCATATACAGATGCATTTTAAAATGTTAATTATGTATAAGCATATTTTAAGTATGCTATTTTACATATTTATGCTTAAAATTGTACATTTTCTTATATGCCTATTATATGTACAGATATAAAACATACACCCATGATATTATGCATTGTGAAGAAAAAGAATAAGTTCTATGACACATACCCACTTATCAGTGATGAAAGTTCTAGAAAGATAATGTTGAGTCCCTGGAGAGAGCAAATTAAGGATATCCCTTATTTCATTGTTTTTATTTTTGTTCTTGATTGTTTTGAGACATGGTCTTTCTATGGAGCCCAGTCTGTCCTGGAACTTGCTATGCAGACCTGGCTATCCTCAGACTCATACAGACCTGCCTGCCTCTGTGTTCTGTCTTCTGGGATTAATGTCATAAGCCACGAGTGGCAAAGTCTCTGCAGTTCCTGCTCTGCCAGACCTAGCTCACAGACTATCTGGAGAAGAAACCACCCTGACCTGTGTTCTGTGCATCAGACCAAATATCCACTTATAATGGACCCATCTATGGTGTGAGTACACAGTGTGTTTATTTGACCAAGAGCTAAAGACACGAGCACAGCCAGCAGTAAAATCTAGAAGACATTCAGTTCGCAAGCCTGTGCTATGGAGAGTAAGAGAACAAATGACACACTCCTGTCTGTGAAGCTCCAAGCTAATGGCGGAGAATAAACAGATGCTTGAGAAATGGTACCAGAGGCAGTGGACCACTGTGAGCAGAGGCAGCCATTACGACTCAATAAGCAGAGCATGGCTGAGCTCTTCCTCTGCAAGGAAATGAGTTAGAGGCTCAGCATTTACTTAATTGATGGTGGAGGCAGTGAAGACATATTTGGGTGAGCGAGGAAATGAAGTCTTAGATTTAGTCAACAGCCTCAGAGGGAGGATGCAGCTTCCACTGGAAGAGAATACAACCAAGAACAGATTTGAGAATTTTTGTCTAAATTTTTTAAAGTTCTTCCATTTCTTTTCCATTTCACTGTTGTTCAACTAAGATATAGGTATCTTTAGGAGCAGAGAACAAACACCAGGTGCTAGAACAATAACCCATTTGTTGGTAAAATATGCCTTACAATTAGGAAACTTGAACAACACACTGATTTCTTGCCAAGAGCTCCTACTAATTTCGACCTAGCATGTGAGGCCC
Source organism: Mastomys coucha (assembly GCF_008632895.1). Taxonomy (NCBI): domain Eukaryota; kingdom Metazoa; phylum Chordata; class Mammalia; order Rodentia; family Muridae; genus Mastomys; species Mastomys coucha. The sequence goes on along the minus strand of NW_022196896.1, from coordinate 60,530,402 downwards.
CAGAGCTTACAGTACTGTTTTAGTAGCTCAGCAAACTGTGTTTCAAATAACACCCAAGTGTTGGGGATGTTTCTGGGCAATAGATGTAGGAAGTAAAGGCAGACTTTTTATTTCGGACCCTAAAATCTGACAAGAAAGGGAAGCATTCCATTGTAAATAATGCACCCCAGAGATATAAGCAAGAGCCTACAAGCAACATGACTCATGGAGTAGGGGAGTTCATATAACCTAACAAGAGAGACTGGGAGGGAAAAGACCCTTTGAGAAAGAAAAGCAGAGTCATAGAATGGTGTGTGCCAAAGGAGTGTAGGAAACCCCACCCAAGGCTAGTTTTAGAAACTCTGCATTGGTATATGTTCCACACCCCAAGAAGGCTTAACAATCCCAAGGGTTGCAAACCAACAGTTTGACACTTTTGGTTGAAGATAGGTGAATGAGTACAAATTAAACCATTTTGACATAGACCTGTTTTGTGGCCTGCATTTCTTTCATTGGGAAGAAGCACAAGGAACAGAATATTAGAATAGAAATTAACTTACTATGCATCCTAGCTCTGCTGTTTGCCTATAGAGAAGTCTAGGAGCCTTTTTATCCTTTGTGATTTATTTGAGGAAACTCCAACTCTTGATAGGAGAAATCAGCTCCTGTGATATATAGGAGGGATGCTCTGTGTAAAAGAGGGAGAGGCTAGGTAAGCAATCAAAGGCAATAGTTAAGTGTGCTCTGACATCACAGCTAGCAGCAACTAAGGAAATATTTTCTGTCCCCACCTCTGAGACAATACTGGCAGAGTCAGGTGGCACAGTCACTGAACAAAGAATTGCTAAAGGGAATACAGTGGTCTTGACCTAGAAGTGTCTCCAAGGTTGGAGTAGTCATGACAGGACAGAGGCTGCTTCGACAGTCTTTTTTTCCCAGGAATTTAGTAAGAGCAGGTAGCCAGTGTTTGACTTGGAATCTCCCAGAGACCAATTAGGCAATGAAGATTCACTTGTAATCTCTGGATGGGACGGTAATTCAGGTACTGAGAAAAATAGGAAATTGATAATTTCCAAGAGAGGAGCTGTGAAATAGAAAAAAATAAAATAGGATACACCAGAAATTAGTACCTGGAATAAACCACAACAAAAATAGACTAGGGGAGAATGGGAAAGAGCTAGCGGAGCATGGGTACAGGATGCTGTGTGGTGGGAACCAGGGTCCAGGAAAGCTTGAGAGGGAAGAGGAAAGAGATGATGCTGCTGAAAGAGTGGGAGGGACACAGAAGGTAGCTCAGAGAAATGTTCTATCTTCTGCCTGTTCGTCTCTAGTCTCCAGAGACTCCATTTGCAGAAGCCAGCTGTACTAGATGGGACTGCTCTGTGGGAAAGGAGCCCCCAGGGAATAGATTCTTCCTTATTGAGCCAGAAGAAGTACAAGGACTGGATTCAAGGGCAAACAGACCTAAAATCTGCACAACCAAGTGAAGAGAGTTGAGCTGTAGGTATGGAGGAAAGGAAGCCTGCACTCTTAGAAGGTCTGCCTATAGCGTAAATATGTGCAAGGCAAATCTCCCTGCCTATAGCATAAGTATATGCAAGGCAGGTCTCCCCTCCCTTTACTTTGCTTGGCCAGGTCAGGAGGGAACACTGATGTTTGCATATACCACGAATCCACAAATGCACATTACAAACTGGTTTCAATTTGTCTAGAGATGCTCATCAGAAAAGGCTAAGTGACTTTTTTTTTTCATCTCAAAGAAATTGCTGCTTTTTTTCCCAAGCTTAGCCTGCGTGCAAGAATTTCTGTTTGTGTTACCATCATATTTGATTCATCAGAAAACCCTTGAATTTGTCAACAAAGGTTTATTTGCCTACATTGCCATGCTGCATGGCACTGAGATAGGGGGTTCTCTTTGAATCTTTAGACTGACCTGCAGTATTTTGATAAATGCTTTGCCTAGAAAGAGTCAGTAGGAAGTTTGGGCACCATCTGTGTTTGTTTCTATAGCAATAGTAACTGCCTGGAGAAAAATTTTATGCTCATGTAAAAGATGCAGTATAAGCAGAATCCAAGACGATGCCTTTAGGATAATTACTGTACCTTTCATTGACACAGTGCTTTATGTATTTCAAACTGTTTTGATGTGCTTTTACTTCTACAAACTTGTGAAAAGTGGGGATTGGTTCCTAGACAAAAAAGCTCAGCCTGGAAAATTACAATGATACTGGGAACAAAAAAGCTCATCCTGGAAAATTATACTGATACTGGGCAGTCATTGGGGGACCACAAAGTTAGTTATACAGTCTAATCTGCTGCTTGTATGCCAGATCACACTCGCCTAGCACTTTCTTTGTGCCACAGACCCTCTAAAAGGGCAAAAAGAATCATAGTTTATTAAATATATTTTTTCATCAGGAGAAGAGCCATAAAAGAGGATATTGTTTATTCTTATTACAAGGAAGAAGAGGCTGAGGCAGAGGTCTTCTAGTCACTGTTAGGTGACAGTCAGTGAAAGATTTGTACCAAAGCAATCTAATAGAACACAATTTCTCCTAAGCGGTGCCTTGTTTATGTATTTAGTCAGCCAGAAATATCCCTGATTATGGAGACACATGTTTAGCTTGCTCAGCTATCTTTCTTACAGATCCCAGGCTAATTTACCCAGGGATATGACTTACTACAATTTGTTGCACCCTTTCCTCTTACATCTATTAGTTATCAAGAACTTGTCCCATAGACATGGTCACAGACCTATCTGAGGGAGGTAATTCCTTCATTGAGATTCTCAGGTGTGTCAGGGACACACCTGACAACTAAAAAGTTGACAACTCGGTGGCAAGGACAAAGTCTGGTTCAGCCCGCTTGAGGCTGGGAGAGGTCACAACTAACAACAACTGTCACACAAAGGATGTGATGGCCCATGCTTGGACTATCCTCAATACATAAATTCATTGTGGTCTCAACTGTTTCCTGTGACCCAATGTGAATGGCCTATTTTAGCTATGATATCTTTAATCAGTACTCATAAAGAATTGTATAAACATGTTTTCCTCCAAGTGTTTTCTTTGATGATGAGGATTCCTCTTAGGATGAGTTGGGAAGAAGGTAGGGCTATACAGTGCCAGCGATTTAAGAGGCTAGGAGAGCAAAGCTTTGAGCTAGTCAACTTGACAGGCAACATAAATACTAATATTCTGTTGAGCTTTTTGAAGTCGTGAAGTTTCATTCAATCCTTAATTTCACATGTCCTGAGAGCTTACAGAATATTACTTTTTAGTCATTGGCTACTTTTTAAAGACTTTATTTTAGATCTGGGTCAAATGGATCCAAACCAATGGAGAGAACCAGCCAGGACCTCAAGTGGCCTTGCGCTGAGGTCCCCAGTGGCCTAGTGGTGTGACAATGGGTTCTGCCTAGGCTCCTTCTTTTATGTCCTACTTGCTCATTTCATAATTCCAAAGAACTAGGGATTAGAATTGTCTCACCTGGAATTCATTTTCCATGCCTTACAAAGTGATTGACATACTGTATGAATGATAAATCAAAACTTTCTGTCATCAGCTCATTGTGGCATTTCTCCATCTATTTTCTCTTTTCTTCTAGTTATCACCTTCTCCCTGTTTCAGAAAGGTCTCCTGAGATCCTACTAGGAGAATATGAACATCTGACAATTCTCTACCACAGAAAACAGCACTAAGGATGTTTGATTTAACTGGGACCAGGATGTAGAGTGAGATGAAGATTCTTGGTTATCTTTTTGGGTGTGACTTGAAAAGCTTTCTTAACAGACGCAACCAAAACAGTGAGTAGCCAATCATCTCTCATAAAAAAGGCAGTGAGCAGCAGATAGAGCTTGAGAAAACTTGGGAAACTGTGGTCCTATTGATGGGTAGGGTAGGTGGTTTTGCTGCTTCCAGTAGAGGGACTGATCTCAGAAAATGATTTACTAGCTATGCAGGTTCAAATGAGATGTTCTCCACAGTCTTTGGTGTTTGATCTCTTACTTCCAGTTAGCAGTACTATTTGGGAGTTTGAAGAAATGTGGCTTTGCTGGGGGAAAGCCTGTCTTTGGAGTTTGGCTTTGAAATTTTAAAGACTATAGCTATTTCTAGTGTGCTATCTCTGCTTCTTGCTTGAGATTCAAGATGTGAGCTCAGGCGCTCCTCTGGCTGCCATGCCTGCTGACTGCTGTGTCCTTAGCACTATCATGGACTCTAATATTCTGCTGGAACCATAAGCCCAAACGAACTCTTTCTTTGCCAGTCATGGTGTTTTGTCACAGCAACAGAAAAGTCACCAATATACCAGCTGTTCTCAGAAGAGAACACCCTGCAGCTAACATGTTTATAGCTCCTCCAACTTTCCCATCCTTTCTTCTGGAAAATAATAATAATAAAATAGCCTAAAAGCTTGCATCATAAGCTTATGATAATTGTGAAAGTCTTTGGTTCCAGAATAACAACAACAACAGCAACATAAAAGCAAACAAAAATAACAACAAGATAATTAGAAGAAATTGCTATAGCCAAAGTACTCAATTTTTACTAGGAGACCACTGTAATTAGCCTCATATACAAGGGAGAATGAATAAATAAAGTGTCTGAGCTATCTCACTCATTTAATGTCTAAGTAGCATACAAAGTTTAGATGCTAATCCCTACGCTAACAGCCTAAAAGTCAAAATGTAAACCAAAGCATTGAAACTCCATCATTGTTAGTTTTCAGTCTAAACTACGTTTACTAGTTATGAATAAAATTATTAGAGATGTTAATATAAACATATAGTCATATATAAAGTCCCAGTCAGGTTGATGCTTCTCCATAGATATGTTATAAAATACTAGGTATTTGTTGGTATGTTTTTAAGTAGCCTAGATTGATCTACTAGCTTGGAAGTTGATTGGAAATCTTAGTATAGTATAAGATTTTTATTTTAAAAAACATTAAAGATTTATTTTTATTATTTCATGGTGTGTGTGTGTGTGTGTGTGTGTGTGTGTGTGTGTGTGTGTGTGTTGCTGTATGTTCATATGAAGGCTAAAGGAATGAGGTACCACCAGGATCTGGAGTTATAGGTGGCCTTGAGAAATCTGGCATGGGTGATGAGAACGGAACTTAGGTTTTCTTTAAGCACAATATGGAACTTAAAATAACTGAACCATCCCTCAAGCCCTAAAATCAACATAGTAATTTTAGTTAAGGAGGAGAGACAGTTTCTTTTCACCTACTTTTTCTCCATATCTGATGATCCATCCAACTCTCATCTCTATTGTGAGGCTTCCTTTTCCGCCATAGACCAAATTTACTTCTTTAGTCTGTAATGACAGCACACAGCCCATATTTGTACACATATTTGTATCAGCAAGTGAATTGTAATCATATTTCATGCATAAGCTTGGTCATACTTACTTGCCTCTCTATAGCACAGAGAACTTAGTGAATACTTATATGAATTTCTACTTTTTTTGTTAGAAATAATGACTAAACGTTTAGGTACAATAACATTTCTGTACATACGTTTCATTGTGACATGGCTTATACAGTGGTGTGACAATGTTAATTATATATAAATGGTATTTATGTTCATTTAAGATATTTTATCAAAAATATTTCTAAACTGAGGCAATATTTAGAGATTTAAGAGAAGAGTACCCTATATAGCATAACAGAGTTGAACTTGCATTGGTTCGAATGCATTTCTTATTTGAGATATGGTAAAACGATTAAATAAAGATAGGCAGTAGGTAAAGTACATGTCCTTCTCAAGTATTCAGTAGACAAATGTGACTATGAATATAAGATATTGGGGTGTTCTTCTTCCACTGAGAATTTTCCTTTTATTCAGATTCTGTGTCCCATATCCTGAAAATCAGTTACTCCCAGATGCCCAGCATAGAAGTTTTTGAGGTAGAGAGTCTACTTCAAAACCACGCCAATGTAATCCCTCATTCTTCCTTTTTAACTTGTAAACCTATTTAGGATTATTAGCTGAACCAATGCATTTGTATTCGTGAGAGTCATGAATTTTGTCTTGCAGAACTGTTTTTACAGTGTTGTGGCCTAACACAGGGACAATCAAAAACACAGTGCCTGGCAAAAAACAATCATTCAGCAAATCTTTTTTATTGATATAGAGACATCAGTACCTTCAACTATTTCGCAGCTGAGATCAGATTTTTGCTGGTTTAGTCTCTCTAATTCTGTCTCCTTAACTGTTATGTGGAAATAATAAAACACTTGAATCATTACTGGTTCTCTGTTTGTTTCATTGCTGCTCATAGAAACCAAGGCTTTGTACAAACGATCTACCACTGAACCTGAGTCCTCTGCTGATGATTTATTGGGTTATTGTAAAGAATTCATTATTAATTGAAAGCATTTTAAGGTCTCTAACAATTGGCCAGCATCTAATAAATGAGTAATAAATACTGAAAGCCTTTTATTATTGTTGATAGATAAGGCTAACCTATTTTCTCATGCATATTAAAACCTTGAAAAAGAAAAGGTGGTATTGGTCAGAGTTATTACGGATCAACAACTGTAAACTAAGAGTAGTGCGCACTCTATTTACAATGGGTACATGTAAATGGATATGTGGAAATATTTCTCATTTTGTTTTAGAGAAAATTAGAATTTCAGGAGGGAACTCATTGCTCTATTCTATCGCTTTCTGTTTACTCTGCTTAACTTCATATTGTCTCACAGATATTTAATAATGCCTCCATGCTGGCTCTTTGTAAAAACAATGAACTTCCCACTAATATAAAAAGGCAAAATTATTGTGGAAAAATGACCACAATAATTCTTTAAGCAGGGATCCTACAAATTTCTATCAGATATGATAGATGCTCTTTCTCTTCACAGAGACTATTGTCTCCTGCTCAATTTATTGTTATAAAGTGGTTCAAACATTTATCACATTCTTTCAACAAAATTCATCTCGATCTTGACTTATTTTGGTTTTCTTTTCTTTCTTTCTTTCTTTCTTTCTTTTTTTTTTTTTTTTTTTTTACTCTGATACTCAAGAATTCATAACTTCAAATTCAGGTGATATAAGACACGAGTGCCATGGGCAAATGAGAATCAATATATTACTGTTATCTTGCTATAGTGCTCAATAAAATCAAGAGTTTTTCACCTCTTTGACAAAAATTTAATATACCACTCAGCTTCCATCTGAAGCAAAGAGATATTCCACTTTAAACATTTCTGTTTAGGCTCACAATTAATCCTCTCTATAACCACCTTAAGAAAAGATTTCATAAATGAAATCACAAATGGATGATGAAGGGTTTACCTCACTGCTGGCAACCCTGGCCCTCAAAAGATACCAGCATCAGATTTATGCTAGCTTTTGGGCTTCCTATGCTGTGTTATCTCATACCCTTGAAGCATCATGCAATCACCAAGACAGGCATCTCTTATGCACTCAATATAGGATCTCAATTCACCCCATGGTGAGTTTAACCACAACCAATGGTTGTCAGAAAGACTCAAAAGAAAATAAATTATCATTCTCACCTTTTCTATTTAAGTGCTTTTATAATCTGTGTTGTAGGAAAACAGTTTAACTAACAGCATCCTGCTATAATTGGTCTCTCCTGAGGAAGTCTTTTATGACAGTAAATGAACATAATGATAACCATTCATCACTGACATTAGCATATAGCACAACACAGTGATATTTATAAGCAGATAAGACAACATGGGAAGAAGATGACTCCCTCTAACTTGAGCAGGTGTCTGACTTCAATTGACTGTCACTATACTGAAACTGGTCTAACATTAGTAGCATGCAGTGGTCAGGTACATCAACAAGCTTAATTGTCTTTCTTTATAGTACACCAAGCTTGATGTCTCTACCAACCCCCAGGTAGCATGGTAGCCCTGCTCACTGGCTGCCAAGTGTTGTTCATATGTTGCCTTCATACCTTAGTTCCCCAGGAGTAAACTCTTAGAAGTCGTTAGAGAATAATTAAATGTAATGAAACTTCAACAATTGTTAAACTCTTCCAGGATTATTATAGGACCTCACACTATCACCTAGGTCATTAGTTCTCAAGCTTTCTAACACTGAAAACCTCTAATACAGTCCTTCATATTGTAAAACCCAACCATAAAATTATTCTTGTTGTTACTGCATACCTGCAAGTTTGCTACTGTTATGAATCGTAATATAAATAGATGATATACAGGGTATCTGATATTCGACACTTGTGATAGTTCATTTGAACCCCCAAAGGAAACGTGGCCCACAGGTTGCGAACTACTGATGTAGGTGACAAGGACTATGCATCAATATTCAAAGTTTTTACTATGTATAGGAATAAAAGAGAACATGAAGAAATGACTCATTCAAGTTGAGCTTACCACACTCAACACTGAAGATTAAAATGGAGTTTGAACAGAAGAGTCTGTTAGAAGAACTCAAAAGGAAATCTTCTATCAGAGTACCAGAAGTCTAAACTTGTCTATATATAACTTAGAACATCACTGACTACAGTATACTTTTCTTTATCACCTTTAAAGCAACAGTTGATTGGATGACAACAGTACTATGACCCTTCTAGTTTGCACAATTACTGAGAATATATTTATGCAGAAATCTGGTCCATTTTAAATATGAAAAGCTATTTCTGGCTTTATTATTATTTAGACAGAACTTATTACAATATTTTTTCTGTCCTGTTAAGCATCCTAATTCACAGAAGGGAAAGGCAATGATCATTGAGAAGAGGAAGACACATGTTCTTTTGCACACTAAGAATAATGTTGCATCATACACAGCATATGCAAGTGCCACCGCAAATATGTTTTAATAAAACTGTAGCTGTTTTTTATTTCATGTCCCCTGCTTTAACCCATCAACAAGAGGTTCAGAAATGGTGACTGACAGGAGGTAATTTTAAGGTGTCCTGCCAACTTCACACTAGGAACACAGCCAAGTAATGGCAGATCTGACATTCCTGATAAACGCTTTGCACATTAGCATGGCGGGCTGTTCATTTCTTAGTTGATTTGGCATTTCCCAATCAGTGTTGCATTAAAATTTATGCTGTTGAATTCTTTAGAATTTCATTATATCAGCTCCGTATTTTTGTTATTTGTCATGAATAGGGATTAATTACCCATCATTGATGTTCTAACACAAAATCTCTGTTTTCAACAGTTAAGGTGATCAGTTCATTTTTGTTACTGTTCTAGATGGGTTGGACAGTCTTACATACATAGAACTAAGGAACATGTTATCTGAGCATGGGTCTTATTTTTATTTACTCTTATCTTAATTCAAATATATATATATATACGATTTAATGTCAAAACAAGTTATGAACTTCCACTGAATATGTTTTGTCTAACTCTATATTGTTATATGTTCTCTGGGCATTTCACACACACACACACACACACACACACACACACACACACATGCACACACGCGTGTGTGCATGTGTGTGTGTGTGTATGTACAGATAGAAATAAATAATAAATCCTCAGTTTTGCCTCCAGTTAAAATTAATAGAGAATGTTAGCACAGATATTTTATAGTTGTTTTGTACATTAACAAAGAACAAATATTTTAGAACAAATATTTTAAACTTTAGGTTTTATTATGCTAACACAAGCCTTAAGTTATTGTCAAACTGTAGCTAAAATTGTTGGGAAATGTTCAAGTATTTTATGTTATAGGCATTCTGTCATTATAAGTATATGCTTTGAAATACTGTAACTATACTATTTGAAATATAACACTTGGATCACCTGTAAGTAATGTTAATTCTTTCTACCTGAAAAGTATAAATAATGGCTCAATGTTTTTTGACTCTTTGCAAATGACTTATTTATGATAAGTGATTAGTTTAGTAAATAATTTTTTTCAAAATTTTATTGTTTGAAGTAGAATTCTGGCTTATAAATGAGGTTGAAGTCATGTAAATACCTGATATTGAAATTAGAAATTTTATACAAAAAATGTTTAAGTCTGAAGTAAGATTCTTATTTATTTAAGAAAGTTCTAGAAGACTTGAATCCTTTGACTAATATAACAAAGCAATTTTCTTGGCAATACAAACTCTTGTTTGAAATTTTTGATTATACTTTTATTTTGTATGTGTGCATATGAAGATGTCACTTTGTGAGTATGTAAGTTAGAGGATGACTGTGGGAGAAGCTTCTACTCTTCCATCATGTGCTTTCTTAAGGTTGAATTCTGATAGTCACATTGGGTAGCAAGTACCTTTAATCACTGAGCCATCTTACTGGTACTTGCTAGGATTTTTATGTTATGGGTATGGATGTTTTGTGGGCATGCATATGAATGTATCATGTGCATACTTAATGACAGGGTCAGGAGAACACAGATAGTTATAAGCTACCACATGGGTGCTGAGACTTGAATGTGGGTCTTCTGTAAGAGCAGCTACTGTTCTTAATCACTGAGGTATATATATTTCAAGCTCCTTTTTTATTTTTAACCATAAAAACTATTTTTCCATACAAGGTTTTATTGTGTAGCCATTGCTATTCCTAAAGTCATGATTCTTCACTGTTTTTTTGGCTTTTGAGTTTATATATATCTATTATCATCATCCCCAGCTTTATAGCTTATTGTTTTAGTTTAACAATTTAACTTTAAAATTTTAATTCCATCAGAACACATAGCCATTGACACATTAATGGCCTGCTCGTTTCTAAAATTTCTACTTTCAAGCTATGTTTTACTATTTGTATTTTGAAGATAATTACAGATAAATAATAAGTATACATAGGAACCTCCAATCAGTCATGTTGGACAATTACAATTTGGTGTCATCTGTAGTCTTACTAAAAAATAAAAATATTAGTTATGCATGCAAATATTTGAAAAATGACTTACAAATCATATGTATTACCTGATAAGACCATTAACTGCATCTGCAGCTTAGTATCACCACTCAGGGTTTTTCAGGGAGATAAAAATGTACCTTCCTAGTGGAAGAAAGGCTGGTCAGATAACTAATTATAACTAATTGTATTTATTTAATACATGATTATATAATATAATCATATATTATATTTATATAATCATATTATATAACATATGGTTAAAGATATATATCTATTTAAAGTGTCTGTAACATACCATCATATTTCTAAAAATAAATCAATCCCAGAAAAGAAGGAAATGGTGCTTAATTAGAGAGTTACTAAATGTCTATATGAAATGCTTTATTTTTCTATGTGAGTATATGCTCTACCTTAAACATTCTGTTTATGTTTTTGTATGCTGTGGACATTGCCAGATAATTAAACTCTCTGTCATTTATGCTGGTCTTCCCCCTACGTTACAAGTGTGGAGAAGGTCATGGGGCTATGAGCCTCTGTCACCTTTTGCAGGTGTCACAGAAGCGCATTTACTTACTGACTTCTATGTTACCAGCAATCTGTGAGGTCCTGCGACACCAGGCCCTGAGCCACACAGCTCAAGTAAGCTATGTAAAATTCAAGTACCTATTTCCAATGCAGAAATGAAATTTCTCCTGGAGTCTGAGAAAACTCTTACATATTTTGATTTTGCAACAGAAAAGGTATCAAGGCATCTGCTCACACTAATACAGCAGAATGACAAGGTTAATTTTCTTAGAGAGAAGATGTTTTACATCAAGTCCCAACACGCAGAACTCAGGTGAGTCTTTTTTTTTCCGAACAAACCTTTTAATTTTGTCTTGTTTTATTTTTTTATTTTTAAAAGAGAAAAAAAGTTTAAAAAAAAGTGTCTTGCAGGCCAGTGTGACAGTTCAGTGGGTAAAGGTGCTCATTGCCAAGTCTGATGGCCTATGTTCGATCTCCTGGCCACACATGATGGAAGGACAGAACAGACTTCTGAAATTTGTCCTCTGTCTCCAAATGCATGAAGTTGCTTGTCCTCCTTCATCCTCAAATAAATAAATAATTCTAATACAATTGAAAAAATATACTATTTTTTTTCATAGGAGCCCTTCTTGAATTAATGCCTTTGCTTGTTCCTAGTGAGATAAACACTATGAGAAAGCAGTTTGGTGGGAAAAGGATTTATTTAAGGTTATGGTTTATAGTCCATCATGGAGGGAGGCCCGAGCAGGAACCTGGAGGCAAGGACTGAGTCAGAGGCCATAGATGAATGCTTCTTACTGGCTTGTTCCTCATGGCTTGCTCAGCCTGCTTTCTTATATTGTCCAGTAATAGCATTGTCCATAGTAATATGGCCACTCCACATTAGCCAATAATCAAGTAAATGCCCCACAAACTTATCCACAGGCTATTTTAATGGAGGCAATGCCTCCATTGAGATTTCCTCTTCCCATATGTCTAGGTTGTTGGCAAAAACCAACTAAGACACTCTGTAGACATTGGCCACATTGGACTCTGCATTATCTTAGGAGTATTTTTAAGTATTAAGCCCTACATTTGTAAATATATACATGTAAATGTAATGCCATATAAAACATTAGCATTTTATATACAAATAAAAATGATAATTTGTTGAAGTCATAGATACCACATGCAGAATATAAGACATAAAATAATTAGAGGCAAAGCATTAAGTTATCTATTTAGTATTCATTTGATAACTGCTTTTTATCAGGCTCAGCTAGTATCCTACCTTAGATTTTAAAGGCTATACATTTCCCTAGGAGACACTGACTCTTGAAGTGAGAAAAGGTAAAGTCTGGCTGTTCTTTCTGAATTCTTCTTGGAGATATTTAAACAGAAATGTAAGCTTTGATGGAACTCTTCAATATGTGATAGCCGAGGTGTAATCAGCTTAGCAAATAATTCAGCTGTAGAATTTTATGAGACCATGCTTCAATACGTGACCTTCGTTTGCTATTGTTTCCTGGAGTGATTGTGTTGAAATCATACAGTTACCAGTAGAAAACTACCAATTCTGTGAGTCTTTTAAATATCAAGATATTCAAGGACATAAGAGTTAAATACCAGAGAATTGAAGTCCTAGTGACTGGTACCAATTCAACTCACTATGGGATTTTATTTTATAGAAATTAACCTACAATAATATTCTAGGATTCTAGGAGCCAGAGGCATAAAGGACATCACAAAAAAAACCCAACAGAATCAATTAACCGGGGCTCACAGAAGCTCACATAGATTGAATTGACAATTGAGAGTCTGCATGGGTCTAATCTAGGTCCTCGGAAGGTATGTTATGGTTGTGTAGCTTCATCTTCTTGTGAGACTACTAACAGTGGGAGCAGGGGGCTATCTCTGATTTTTTTGATGTTACTCTTTGTGGAATCTTTTACCTCCTACAGGATTACCTCATCCAGCCTTAATATAAGAGAAGGCATCTATATAGTCTTATTGCAACTTGATATGCCATGTTTGGTTGATATCCCTGAAAGGACTGCATTTTCCTCAAGAGAAATAGAGGAGGAGTAGATCTGGGGAAGAATTAGAGTCAAAGCTTCTAGTAACCGTACACTCTACCAAGTTATAGGGGTCTGAAAACATAAATGGAATGATACTATCACTCAAAAATACCAGTGGTATTATTAAAAAACGAAACAAAACAAAACAAAGCAAAACTGTGGTAACTATAGAATCAGTCCTCATAGATTCTGTACTTATTTCTTAAAATAATTGTTTGTGTGTATGAGTGTTTTGCTTATGTATGTCTGTGAACTGTGCATGCTTACCAGTGTCTATGGAGGCTTGAAGAGCTATTGGATCTCTTGAAAAAAAAAACAAAAGAGAGAGAGAGAGAGAGAGAGAGAGAGAGAGAGAGAGAGAGAGAGAGAGAGAGAGAGAGAGAGAGAAACAAATCCAAGTCCTCTGGAAGAGTACTCAGTCCTATTACCTACTGTGTTATCTCTGCAGGTCTAGATGTAATATTTCATATATATATATATATATATGACCAGCCCAAAGTTGTGATGTACAGTACTTGTAATTTTATAAAATCTCAGTTTAATTACCAAAAACTGATAGAAGCTGGCAGCATTTTGTTTTGTTTACTCAATATTGTACACCTAAAAATGTTTTAAAGTTCTAAAGATGTCACAAAAGAAAGTTCAATGATCTAAGAAAGTGGTGGTAAATAATTGTCCTGTGCTGGGATCTCCAGCTACATATAAGCCCTTAATGTCCAGCAGTGTAAGGCCAGCTGAGCTAACATGAGAAATTCAAATCTGGTCTTTAATGACAAGATGCATGTGATGGAGGCTTGACATATCACCTGCTCTGGAGATGGAGGAGAATCTCTCCTCTTCTTTCTCATGTTCTTGCACTTGCAATGGATCTTTATTACATTTCTCTCCAAATTTAGTTTGTTCTTTATTTCTGTGTTCACTTTAACTTGGGTATCTTAACTATAATAAAAGTTAATGCACATTTTAGTTGTGTGTATTATTGAATAGCATAAGGGAAAATAGCTGAAAATTGGATCTTAGTTTGCAAGAATATACATAGACACACCAATACAAAGAAAGCACATCTTCAGTAGAAACTGACCATGATATTGTTTGAGACACACAATTTCCTAGTTCACTTTCATTTTTATTCAAGTTCCTGTAACTTTATTATTACATACCTATATCTACAAGGCTGTATACTTAGCTATATGTAGGTTCTTTCTGGGAACAGGAGGCTGGAAGTCAAGTACAACAATACCTGAAATTTATGTGGTTTTGTGAAAAACTAAATACTTTCAACTGCTACTATGTGTCATACATGAAAGTATTGAGAAAATAAATGAAGCTATTTATAGACCCAGAAACAATAACGTGTTATGTGATCTATTAGTTTACCTGCCATTTTCTTTACATTATTAATATAACAATTATACCAAATTACTGCTGGAATTACATTCACTTTGGCATGTATAACCTATTGATATATCTGTGTATATATCATTTTATAAATTTTTTAGAATATAAATATCTTATACTTTCCATTGTTTACTTGATATATGAGGCTAAAGAATAAATATGATAATGAATATTTCATTACTGTGTATAGCAGTGAATAGTTAATCCACTCTGGTTCCCACTGCATTGCACATATGCTACACCTGCCCAAGAGCTCTCTGGATTCGCAAATGAAACACACACACACACACACACACACACACACACACACACACCCCATCTAATTTTGGTACGCCTTGACTAGCTCAATGATTGGGCACTTCTAAACTTCCCTGTGGCTAGCACACACTTCTCTCTGGTATTCCTGCCTTAATAGCTTCTAAATCTGTATTTTATCTTGCTTCCCTGTTATTTTCTGGGCAGGCTCACACCAAAGGGCTGCATTTCCTTTCCACCTACATTGTTGGATGGTTTCTCTTCTGCTGCTCTTAAATCTGATCTCTCTCCCTCGAAGTCATGGTGATTCTCCTCTCCTTTCCCCTCTCTCCTTTGATCCCTTGCCAAGGGAGAGAGGGAAAAGGACAATCTAAAAGTCCTGCCTCCATCTCCCTGCCCAGCCACTGGCTGTATAGCAATTCTTTATTACCAATCGAAGCCAGCTGGGGGCAGGGACCCTCAGATCTGGAATGCAGGTTTCGGGAGCCAAACTAAGAAAAAGCATTAGAGCCAGGCAGTGGTGGCGCACGCCTTTAATCCCAGCACTTGGGAGGCAGAGGCAGGTGGATTTCTGAGTTGAAGGCCAGCCTGGTCTACAGAGTGAGTTCCAGGATAGCCAGAGCTATACAGGAAACCCTGTCTCGAAAATACCAAAAAAAAAAAAAAAAAAAAAAAAAAAAAAAAAAAAAAAAAAAAAAAAAAGAAAAAGCATTAGAACCAATTTCAAACAACCATGTTCTAAGACATATACTAGATGAGTATTAATATTAATATGATTAAAATTATAATATTAATAATAGTATATTAAATATTTCCAGCAGAAAACTGATTTGTATTATAAGCCTTTGTAATAGAATGAAATTTTACTTGCATGCTTGAAACACAGTATGAAGATGTTCTACATTTAGAATTTGTTGCAAGGAGAGAGAACCAATTTTGGAGCCTAGTAGCTAAATTTGGCAGAAAATAATTTACCTGTATCATTTGCCTTCACCTCATAAAAATGTGAACTGTTAATATGACTATTTTACCTATGAAAAAAATGCAGCTGAGAAAACTAAAATAATTTTGTTTACCCTCAAGTTCATTTCTTGTTTCCTAGACAGTTAATACAGCTTTCATCTTTATATACACACTAACCTCAGCACACTCGGTTTTAGATTACTTTGTCCTTCCCAAACTGAAAGTCAGCCCATGTCTAAAAATTTAGGTCCCGTGCATTTAATCCAGTTGTGGTGGTGCAAACCAGTACTCCAAGGACATGTGAGGCTACCAACCTCTGCTTACCAGGAATTTGAGAATAAACGTTCCTTCATAATGTGAATTGCTGCAAACAAATAGAAACACCAAATCTACCCCTCTGGGATGTTTACTATATTTATCTACTAGCAACTTATTTAAGACAAATAACATCTGAAGAATGGAAAAAAGTAATGCAGGTAAAGAAGATAAAAACACAAAGTTTATCTCTAAGAAGTAGTAATATACACTTAGGTTTTATGTTAGCCACTCTGCTTGTCAGCTTTGTTACATGATGTTTAGCAATCATGAGACTGAATGATTAAAAGTAGTGCAAAACAAAATAGAACCCTTCTACAAATTACCCATCCACTGTCAAATCTATCCAGAGACGGTGACTTTTAGTAGTCATTAGGAACAAAAAAATAGACAAATAGTTAATAACTAACTATTCAATCAATTTATACTGAGGTTATCAGTGATTAAAGAATCCAAGAGAAGTTTCTTAGAAGGTAGATATATTTGTTTTTAAAATTTTCTGCACTTGGGGTCCTGAGAGATGGTTCAGCGGTTAAGAGCTGCTCCTTCAGAGGACTCAAGATGAAATTCTAGCAACCAGATATGGCTGTTCACAAACACCTCTGACCCCAGCTCCAGTGAGATATGATACCCTAGGCTTCCATACCTGCACTCACATGCACATATCCACACACACGCATAGACATAACTTAGAAAGTAAACAAAATCTTAAACAAAAAATTGTTCATATATCTGACAGATGTATGTCAAATCTCACTATCACTATCTCACTAGGAAAATGCAAATGAAATTCCCAATGGGCTATTATGAAACTCCAAGAAATAATCCAAGAATGATTATTATCCAAAATAACTCTTGAATCCTTTTGATGGAACAGCCATTTGGAGAAGATATTAAAGTTGATCCCAGACTAAGAGTAAAATTATGATATAGTTCAGCAGTCCCTCTAGTACACAGAGCAAAATGGGTATAATAAAAAAATACCTGCATTTCTATGTTCACTGTAGCTCTATTCATAGTAGTCAAGACATGGAAATATCAAAATGGCCATCAACTGATGAACACAGAAAGTAAATGTAGTCCATACGCATAGCAGAATACTACTCATCCATACAAAGGTAAGGAATCCTGTCATTTGAAACAACATGAATAGAGTTAGAAATTTTAGTATTAAGTGAAATAAGACAGGCATAGAAAACCACGTGTAAAATGTAAAAATTTTGATCTCATAGAAGCTGAGAGTTGAATTAAGCTAAGAAAGGGTTGGGGAAAACCAACACATACCCTTATAGGAGTAAGCTTGGGTCTTACTGTTCAGGAGAGTGACAACAAACAATGGCAAAGCTCTTGTGTATTTGTAAAAGCTGGCAGAATGGCTTTTCATGTTTTTACCCCAAGACAAGGTATTTGAGCAGATACATGAGTTTGATCTGATTTAAACATTGCACAACTTAACACATATTGATTCATTATAGGATACCTCACTAATATGTAAAAAATTTACATTTTTATGTTGTGGTTAGAATAAATTTAAATAGAAAGCTATAATGAAAGTTGGCAAACAATCTAACAAACCTTATTCCAAAGAAGAGAACTTGAGCTTCTCTTTTCTCCTCTTATTATGTTATTAAGGAAATGATGGGAGACATTGTGAAGGGGGTGTCCTCATAGTCATAGAGGATGTGAACATCATACTGCCACAGAGGCAGGCTATGGGGTTACAGTATAGGGAATGCAGTGTTCCTATGTGAGGGACACAGAGTGAGGGAGGGAAGAGAGAAGATGGCAGGAAGCTTGCATTTAGTGAGGAATCTCTCTCAAGAAAGATTCTGAGCAAAGGAGCCATCTGTCTCCAAGTCTCTCCTACAAGTAAATGAATATTTCGTCATATACCATATACTACTGTGAAGTGAGAGACATGGTGAATCAGAAACATGAGATATTATTGATATGTAGTTGGCTAATGAAGTTTAAGGGAATCTTTGCTCTTTCTCTCTTCTCTATTCCTCTCCTCTACTACCCTCCCACCCTCTATTCTCCTCTCTCTTCTCTTCCCACCCCTTCTCTCTGCTCCTCTTCAATTCTTCCCTCTCCTTCTTTCCTTCTCCTTTTCCTCTGTCTGTGTGTGTAAATATAAACCCAAACCTCATAAGATGTATAGTGTGTATGAATCAGGCATCCCATTTTTTTCTCAGTTCCTCTCCTTACCAAGTACAAAAGGCCCAGATGTAAAATGTATACTAAATATAGTGACCTTTTCTCTCTCATGGTAAACAATCTATCAAGAAAAAATTGATATATTCTGCATAAGAATCTAGGAAATTAATCTCCAAGCTAGATGAAGAAGATGAGTGCCTGACAGCCAATGATACCACCGTTTGTTAACTTAGTTATTTATCTGGATGCCAGAATAATCAGAGAAATGTAACATATTAACCTGGCAGCAGGGATTTAAAAAAAATATTCAAGATGGGTTGGCTCCTTCCTTCATTTGAGCACATAACACATGACTGGCTCAGAAAAGTATTCTGTGTTGAAACTGACTCTAATTCTTTAATGGAGTTCTAGTCTGTGGCTGCGGAACAAAAACCCTGCAATGACTTTCATGATCATTTTATCATATGAGAGTTTTCTCATAATGTCAAACAGAACATAGACTATAAATGGAAGCATTCGCTCTACAAAAGGCTACATTCATGCTCTGTGACTAATGTGTGATGCTTTCATCACCATCTTTCAGGGATCGAGTCAGAAATTTTAGAAGAATAATAAGTTTGGGAAAATATCAGAGTAAAAATGCATTTCAAAGTAAAAGAAAAACATTCCAGTGTGTTAAAAATGTATTCATTTTATTGCTAGAATAGAAATTAGGGTAAGTTTGGGGTTTCCAAGTTTCTTCTAAGTTATAACTGTGTACAATTATTTTACTGTATAGAGTTATTATGTGTGTGCGTGTGTGCGTGTGTGTGTGTGTGTGTGTGTGTGTGTGTGTGCATTCGTGTGTGTGTGTGTGTGTGTGTGTGCCAGTGAATGCCTCAGATACACAAGCATCCACAGGGGCCAGAAAAGGGCATTGGATCCCCTGAGCTGGAGTTAGCAGAATCCAAACTTAGATCCTCTGTAAAAGCAGCAAATGTCCTTAACTGCTGAGCCATCTCTCCTGTTCCTTTCCATGTAATTGCTAATAATATAAATTCTCAAACAAAAAAGGGTAAAAATAAAAACTTGTAGGACAGAAAGCTTTTTTTCCCCCATATTCCCTTGTTTTAATTGTTTCTAATTAGCAGTGTGAAGTTAATATCTTCTCTATAGAATGGGGCTACTTTCTTTGCTCCAGTTTTTTAAGAAAATTACAGCTGTTTAATGTCAGTGTTAATGCAAAATTTCTGGTTCTGTGTTTGGCATGTGTACCCAATACAAAAAGTTCACATCATGCTTACTGTTATTATACTTAATGTTCTACTTTTAAACCAATTATAAATCTATGTGTAATTAATTTTAAATTGCCATACAATTGCATGTTTCCACATATTCACTTAAGTATTTCTACATAAGAAGTAAGCCTTCCCGAGCTAGCAGAAGCAGCAATAACATTTTTAGTGACAGGTGTAACTGCATCAGAATTTGAAATATTTTGCCCACTCAAACTTCTTATGTGTACTCTGTATTCCCATTATAACCACACAGAACCAAACCCTGAATAAGCTTATTTTGCATGAACTCAAAGAGAATGCTATAAAGGGTGTCTTTCCAAGGGCATATGTGGTTTTGAAATCACCAACCCAGGCAAATTTAAATGAACAACCAAAGAAATAAAGACAGTATTTTAAAAATGTATTTCGGAAATGTTGATTTCTTTCATTGAATTAAAAAATCATTTGTATGTGATTTAATATAAACTTAATTTAAAAGTAGTTAGCAATTCATTTGTTATCAAGCTGAGTGGCTTTGGTTCCATTAACAAATGGAAGGTGGATACTACATAAATATTAAAAGAAAGACCTGAAA
Organism: Mastomys coucha; assembly: GCF_008632895.1. Classification (NCBI taxonomy): domain Eukaryota; kingdom Metazoa; phylum Chordata; class Mammalia; order Rodentia; family Muridae; genus Mastomys; species Mastomys coucha. Next base: position 60,510,072 of record NW_022196896.1, on the reverse strand, counting down.
TTAGTGGCAAGGTTCTCAAATGCTAGCAAATTGATTCTATTTAAGCCAAGCTTATATATTATAAGACTTTGTTTAGCAACTATTAGTGGGCACAAAACTTTCTTAATTACTAATGTTGTTTTTATTTAAAATACTTTGTTAAGAGTTCAAATTTGGTGTTTTAGTGAGTTCTCCTTTGTCATGGGATTATCAGTGTGCCAATGGAAACATCATTGTCTGAAGAAATCCACAGGAAGTTCATGCAGATCTTCAGAATGTATGCAAATAAAATGCACAAGGGTTGATTTAAAGTGTACCATGAGAATTTCATGAGGTGCATGAAGTGGTGTCAGACATATTTAGGAGGCAAAATTGACTTGAATTCTTGACAGTAGATAGGATGTTGGCAGTAGAACCTAGCATGGCTCTCTACTGCTCATGGGAGAAGCATCCTGTTTAAAAACACTTTGTGAAAGGTTGTCACTTGAAACTAGGAGAATTTCATCACTCCATCTCCAGAGAATCCCACTGTATTTATTTCCAATTATTTGAAGAGTTGGTAAATTATCCAGTAAGCATATCTGATATATATAAATATCATATATATAACTTACATATAAATATATATATAAAACTTACTTGTATATATATATATATGTACACACACATATGTTTGTGTATGTGTGTGCATGTGTGTATGTGTGTGCATTTTCATATTTTAAAGTTTGATTTCATACTGCTCTGTCATTTCTTCCAGGTAGGAAAAAAATAATCCTGACTATGGATTTTAGGTATTTTAGGTCATGAGTTCCTGTATAACTCAAGGGATTTTTTCCTTCTTTTTATTTTGTGGTCTTAGTTCAAGTCTTGTAGGCTTCAGGGACTAATTTTTCTCTCTTTTCCACCTGGTTGCATCCACTGACATTTCTTCATCCTGGTCAGCATTGATCCCTGTCTTTCTGCAGAAGGCTGGCAGGTATATAAAGCTCCCCCAAATAGCCTGACCCTTTCTCCCTCTAATAAGCCAGGGGAACATTCTACAACTTCTTCCATGGGCAGTGGGTGAGTCCTAATGGCATGCAAGAGGTTCTGAGTTTATACCTTATATAAATTTGCATATAACTTATATAACTTCCATAAACTTATATAAGTTTCCAAACTTATGTGGGCCTTGTATTGAATACATGGGAGCCAGACTAGTTCATATGTCCCCAAGGACCATCAGGTTATTATAATGAACCTTAATTAGAACTGTCATATCGAACAGTTACGCATGATGGCCAGGTTTCTTTCATTGCACTGTCACATCCTGCTGTCCATGTTGCTGAAAGAAGCGGGGTGCCTGAACCTCAGCTGCCTCCATTCGCTTTATAAAAACACTCACAGTGTTAATTGTAATTAACTTCTGATTTTTTCCCTCTGTAACTCTGAACATTTGAGGCTACAAAGGATCTGTGCCTGTACCCCAGAGAGTGTTCTGTAGCAATTTGAACAATTTTAATTTGGAGAAACTATCATACACTAAGACGTGCTTAGTAACTGCAAGTAGCTCCTTGCTGCTTTTAGCTGGTTTTCCTGCAGATTTTTTTCAGTATCCCCCAAACTGGCATTTAGAGTTTTATTCTGCTACTATAGCTTCCTGTTGCTCCATACTTTGGTGAAGATTATGTCAAAGATGACAGAACTCAGCCTACCTGCATCCCCTTTAGTCCAGCATATCTGCTACCATTTATGTGCTCATTGTGCGGACCTGGAATAGTAAGAAAGAATAGAAAATGGAAACATAACTGAGCAGCATTTTTAAAGAGGAAAATGTTTACAATTTTAAGTGAGGACAAACACACACACTTCATAAAACTATTAGCATGCAACTCCAGCTGCAGAAACTAAACAGCAAAATGCCTCAGCTGAGAAGCAGCAAAAAAAGTAAACCAATCACATTGACAAAAAGCCACCATAAACAAAAAAAAACTATGTTCAAAAGAGGAACGGGTTTGGTTTCTATCCCTACTATCAAGTTTTCTGCTTTCTTCGTCTCCATCAAAATTTAGCTTAAGGTTTGGTGTTAGCAAGAGTTGCATTACTGTTATTGCTAATTTTAGTTCTGTTTATTACCTTGAGGGTTATAGATTGTAAAATCATTTTGCTGCCTCTAGTTAATTTTAATTAGTTGTTTTAAAAGCCTGTAGACCTATTTGTTATATATATATTTTTTGTAGGTTTACTTTTTTAACTATAAGGAACTTAATAACTGAGAAGATTTAACATTACTGCTGCATAGGCAAACTTACAGAGTTACTATTAATGTTACCTGTTTAACGTTTAGTCATCCTGTGAGTCCTGCGACACATTTCCTTAATAATCATCAGCCATCAAGTCTGATAGTCTCAAAAGAAATATCAGCCCTCTAAACTGCCTTCAAGGGCGGTGATATTTAGCACTGAAAATTACAAATAAAGTGTTTTGAGGTTGAGTAGCAACATCTAGCCATTGACACTGATGATTTCTTGGTCAAACAAACTGTTATAAACTACGCGAATGAAGTCCACACACTCCTTTGAGTGAAAACAATAATGTGAATCTACGCAACGCTTACATGTTGGATGGGATATTTAAATGTGCGGGGAAACTCAAAGGTTGAAGAACTAGGCATTTAGACAGTGGTAAGTGGTAATCTTACCTCTTTATACTCCATTACTCTTTCTCACACGAGAGACATGCTAGTGCAAACAAGTCAATCAGAATTTGTGTTTAGCAAGATAAAGCTTAGAGGATAGTTTAAAATCCATTTATTATTCTAAATCCATTTCTTCCATTAACATGTTATACATTAGTGTTTACTAACCATGATTCATGTCACAGTTTAGTTTGTTAACTTTTAAATTATTTAACAACCATAAGTTATTGATACATTTTTTAAGTATTACACAGATATCTTAAAACAGGCTTGGGTTCATTTTTGTAATTTTTAAATAGAAAACATTTTAGGCATCTCTTGAAAAAGAAATAAAGCAGGCATTTAAAGTTAGAAAACAAGTAATTCCAAATTTAGTTTTTACAAAAGCCTTCAGCTTTATTGACAAATTATGGCAAACATATTTGACAAATTGTGGTTCCTATTTAGAGAAGCTTGCACATGGAACTCCATGTGTGTTTTTTTCTTTTTTCTTTTTTTAACAAATACAGGTTAAAACACTGAACAAATTCAGTTAGCTACATACATACAGTAGCTGCTTATTTTCAACCCCATTAAAACAGCATTTAAAAATTAAATTTACAACTTAATATTGAACATCTCCATCTGACTAACATAGATTAAAAGACAGGTTAAAACATCTTATCTACAACTTTATTATCAGCTAGTTCAAAAATCATATTACAGTCTTTTAACAACCCTAAACAAAGGTTCTGCTAGTTGGTTGAGACTCAAAAATCTAACAGATTCATGCTCTTTCTTACAAAAGAAAAAGGAAAAGGAAACTAAAAAAAGAAAAGAGAAGAGAGGTTTACACACAACGATTAAAAAAACAATCAAGAGAATATCAACCTACAGAATGGTTTATAAAGTATGCTTGCCAATGTCTTTTTTTTTTCAGTCTGTTTTGTAAAATAATACTAATGTCCACATCACATTAACAGTATAAGGGAATACAAGAAATAGTGGGAGCAATTATGAGCAGTTATCCCTAGAATAGAAAAAACAAACAAACAAAAAAAGGACTATTACTTGTCTTGTTGCTGTTTATGTGGAGACCACAGGCTATGAATTGTCTTTGAGGAGGTCACAGATGAAGAGGACCTTCAATATCTACCATAGGGGTGTTCCCTGTATCCCCCTCTGGCTGACCTTGGTGGTGGTGCCTTCAGGCTGGAGCGAGTTGTGGCCCATTCTTCTGGTGCTATGAGTAAGAGAAAGATAGTAACAGACACATGACTTCACAAGTTCAGGTAAAGAAAGCCATTCAAGAAACAGTGGTTTGCTAACAAAAAGATAGTAGAATGAGCTCAGTGATGAGAGCCAAAGCCTAGTTCTGCTTCAGAAGGTGAGACTGTGCAAGTGTAGTTAGTGTGTGTGATAGTTATTTGATATAAACTTTGCTGGTATTTGCCAAAGAAGACAAAATCAAACTAGTAAGATAAACGCACCATTTGCTATGCACTACAATTCAATGCTACTGCATTGCAAGAAGTGTTTAAACATAATCTTGTCATTTAATCTTTCAATGCAACTTCCAAAGCAAAGTCCACATAGTAAACCAGTGGTTCTCAGCTCTTGATTATTGTGAGAATCAAAGAGGACTCAGGGTAAAACGAAACAAAACAAAATGTCTATTCTCTGTCCCATAAACTAATTAATTGAAATGCTTTGCGATGCAGGATCTATGTGTTGTATCTTTTCTCTACTTTGCGATGCAGGATCTATGTGTTGTATCTTTTTTCTGCCTCCCTTTTGGTTCAGAGTTAAAATCTATGTTAAACTTCAGATGACAAAATAAGAGATGAACAAGGTACAGAGCAGAGAAAGTTGATGTACGGAAGTATGTACCGAAAGATTTCTCAAATCCCTTTCTTGTAAGCTACTTGGAAAATAAGATAGTTCTTAAAAGGCTAGAACAGTTTATAACCTGTCAGTGTTATAAAACTTAGCTTACCCCTCCAAAGAAGAACCCAAAAATAAAATGCCAGCCAAGTATTTGTGGGAAACAGAGATTGTAAAGTCTGTGTTCCCAGAAAAGGAACCAACTCTTCCTCCCCATAGCATAAAGGTGGATTCATGGTGACAATCCATGTGATTCCAGAAACTAGCTTACTAGGTCCATTACTTAGAATTTACATATTCATAGACAGACAGAAGATGTGGAAAGGCAACTCTCAGTAAGAAAAACACATTAATAAAATGATAGACACAGAATTATACTGAAAATATACACTGGAGGATCTTCACTGAGGGTAACTGAGATAGTCCCTCTGCCCTGTGGTACTTCTTGTAATAGGTTTTAAAAAGTATCTAACGCAGGATATTAAAATTAAAATTTAAATTTCAGCATAAGATAACTTTCAACTTATAAAAATAATCAAACATATATCAATGTTAGAAAAAAGACTGCATTTAAGTAGATAAATGTTTCTGAGACTCATGGCATCATTATGACAAATGATATTCATGATCAAAAGACTCTGTGTTCACTCTTTAAGAGTGTGGTGGTTTGAATGAGATGTGCCTCCTCCTCTCAGACATTTGAATCCTTGACTGACAGGTAGTGGTTCTGTTTGAAAAGGTTGAGGAGATGTAGCTGGTGGTAGTTTTAACTGTGAGACAACTTTGCATGCAGTGCATTATCTTTAAATATTGCAACATGTTTCACAAGACATATTCATTTGTATCTCTGTTTAAATTAGTACAATGCTTTTCCTCCTTGCTTCAAGCTAGGACAATGACTAATACTATTAGCTTATAATAACTGAAACTATGAAGTCAAGCAAGCATCAAATATGAATTCCTACTCAGCAAGCGCAAGTTTGTGATTTTCCAAGATTCCTTATCACTGAGAGGAAACCAAGGATTTATGTTCTTAATCGGGTCCTTGCTTCTGCTTCATCATAATCAATAACAGCTGTGAATCAAGGTTTAGAGAATTGTTATTCTGTTTGTGTCCAGTTTCCTTCCTCACTGTCTTTATCATGATGGCCATGTTTTGTGCATTTGTCACTTGCATGTGACACATTGTACAATCAGCCACAGTGGAGAAATATGCAGGGCACTGGCATCATGAGCGTTCTCACTGAGTCAGTGTTTCCGATTGTCACTACTGCCTGTGTCTTTAATCTTGCCACAGTGAGTCTCTCACTCTCATTTATATTTACAATCCTATATTTTTAATGCAATTACCAAAGATAGACAGGATACTACAAAGACATCCTAAGCTCAGGCAAGTGTGGAGCTTTCTGGGGCCTAAGAACAGAAACGAGAGTCAGAGGAAGAAGCATAAGGTCCCTTTAGGTAGAGGTTTGGAGAATAACAGAGGAATAAAATTTAGAAGTTTATTTGGAATTTAGCTCCTCCTTTGGGACTTTATTTATTAGACACTACAGTTTTAAAAAACATCTTCAAATTTAGTACAAGGTTTGGATTCATAGTCAATTTTTTTCAGTCCCATGATGTTGTTGCAAGATGTCTCTTAAAAAATCCTTACAGTGAAGCTTGAAATCAGCCCTGTCTCTTTGAAAATAGCAGAGGAAACGCAGTGTGTTCAGTACCAGGGGACTGCTTTATGAAAAACACTGGTTAGGTTATGGCTATAAAATAAGTGAATAACAAAAATTACTTTTCAGAGAGGTCACATGTACATTTATGTCACACTGAAATAACTAGAATAGGATAAATTTGTAAAATATGAAGTAAATTCATATTTATTTATCAATAACAAAGTGCATCAAATCTCCTATGCATCAGTTGTTATCCCATGTTATGATGATGGACACAGTCAAGGAAAACTCAGAGAAAAGCATGTGTAAAATTTCATGGATCACAGCACCTTCTTAAGTTGTCTTTTGGGAAAATATTCAGAGAAGTGGTGAGGAGGGAGCCACTAACTTTCATCATTTAGCTGAAGGTAGACTAAACTCAAGTGACCATCTGGAAGAAGAAAAGGTTTTCTGAGCAAATCTAGAAATCTATTATGAACTCAGGTCGTATTTAACCTAGCTCAGGTTATTCTTTCTAGTTAATTGTCTTGTATTATTTGAACTTATTTATTTCTAAAATGACTTCTAAGTTTTATTAGGGAAGGAACTTTGTAGAGTGGCAAACACATAGTAAAACAACATAAATATAAAGTAAGTCAACAGGGTTATTAAACAAGGGAGGAGTTTTTCAATGACTTATGCAGAATAAAACAAGCATAGACACTGCTAACAACTTGAGTTGTGTGTGTGTATATGTATATTTCTTTTTAAAGTTATTCTTTTCATTGTTGTGAGTGAGTAACGTATGACCTCATAACTTGAGCTTCCCAGAATGCCTGGGGTTCATGTCAATCACTTGAGAGTCAGTTTCTTTGAGGAGTGCTATACTTCCTTTGGAGTATAAGTCAACCAGGTTATGCCTTCTGTGCTCTGAGTGTTCCTCAAATGACCTGCACTTTCTCCATCTCAAAGGCTCTGCTCAGCAGATTCAGGCCCATTAAACCTCATGCAGATTGTAATGTGCTTGCATTTCTGCAGTGAAACTAGATACTTTGGGGAGCACTTATGGTAGGAAAAAAGATTAGATGATTTTTAAAATTGCAAAAAATAAAGTCCTAGATATTTTAAACATTTAGGTTCTTAGTGAGGATGAAACACAGGGACTAGCAACCACTTTTTAAAAATCTGGTGTTATTAAAGCTAAATGGAAGAGTAACATTTTAGAATTTGGGTTTTAGGAGGTAGATCTAAAACATCATAATCATTTTGAACCAGTTCAAAAAAAGATGTCATGGAGACATTTTATTATGAAGGCTAAGCTAATGTGTCCATGCATGGATCATTCTCCATACATCTTTGCATTCCTGGAACTCACAAAAGAATCTCAGAAGAAAGACAGGGACAAAAACTGGAACAGAGACTGAAGGAAAGGCCACCCAGAAACCGACCCACCTAGGGACCTATCCCATTTACGGACACCAGACCCTGATACTTGCTGATGTCAAGAAATGCTTACTGACAAAGCCTGGTTTGGTTGTTCTCTAAGAGTCTCTGCCAGAGCCTGACCAATACTGATGAGGAAGCTGGCAGCCAACCATTGGACTGGGCATGGGAACCCCAATGGAAGAGCTAGGAAAAGGACTGACGGAGCTGAAGGGGATTGAAATCTCATAGGAAGAACATCTACTAACTGGACTACCAGAGCTGCCATAGACTAAATCACCAACCAAAGAGTATACATTGAGGGATCCATGTTTTTAGATACATGTATAGCAGAGGATGGCCTTGTCTGACATTAGTGAGAGGGGAGGCTCTTGGTACTGTGGAGGCTTGATACCCTATCGTAGGGTGATGATAGAGTGGTGAGGCAGGATTGGGTGAATGGGTGGAGGCAAAGGGGAGGCAAAGAGGAGGTGGGAGAGGTGGGATAGGATAGGGGGGTATGGAGGGGAAACCAGGAAGGGGGATAACATTCAAGATGTAAACAAATAAAATGATCAATAAAAAAAAAGAATATCAGAAGAGAAAAGTGGTTTTAACCCACCATAAAGAATGGCTCCTCATACTGCTCATTCGTGTTATGTTGAAGATCAATATGTGAAATTCATAACTAATGTGAGGATTGTGGTTTGAATATGAAGTGTCCTTTCCAGTGCAATGTTGATAGAAGCTTGCTGGCAAGGGCTTCTGCAACTTGCCAGGTTCCAGAGCTTTACATTCATCACCAGACTAACCCACAAATGTTGTCATAGCTGAATGTGCCCTAGGAAATAAGTTAGTGAGAGCACCCCCAGAGAGATAAATCCTTCCATCAGCCCCTTCCTGTTTTTCCATCTCTCTGTCTGTCTCCATTCACTCTACCATCTACTTCTGCCATGATCTTCCTCAACCCAGGAGCACAAACGAACCTTTCCTCCTCTAAATGCTTCTTTTTATGTTTTCACCCCTGGAAGACACTAAGCTAGCAGCGAACATAAACTGATCTCCTTTGTCAAATTCTGCTTAGTGTATTAGGAATATGACTCATAACAGCATGGCTGTGTGGCTGAGTAAGACTTTCCCAGAGTGTAAAGCATTTTATACAAAGCTCCTCACAAATAGACACCGGGAAGTTGTTTCCAGAGCTTTTCCACAGGCTATGTTAAGATGAGAGGTTTTGTCATTTTTTTTGTAATTCATTACCATGCCACTCTCTGAGCATCAAGTAGTCTTATAGTGTCATAAGCCATCTTCACAGTTTTCCTACAGGTAAAAATCCTCTAAATCATGAGCGAAGTGTAGATCAGGGCTGAGTCGGGGGAGATGCAGCTTTCTACATTTGTTGTTTCTGCTGGGGTATGATGTTTTTAAGCAAGTCTTATCTTTTAGTTCAGATTTACCTGAAACTTACTATATAGCTCAAGTTCTCCATGTCAGTGACAGAAGAGTCTGTTTTGACTCACCCCTGTACCACAGAGGACCTAAAGATTTTAGTGAAGTATATTCTCATTGTAGAGTTCAGGTCTCACCACAATAAAAAAAGGAGCCAAAAAGACAACTGAAAAAAAAAAAAGAGTTAACATAACAGAATGTAGAAAATGAAATAGTGAATGATAAGTGAACACAAATATAGAAGCTTGTCTCACTTGAACCTAAACTATATTTTCTTTATTGTCAGAGTCTGAATTCTACCAAAAGCTGAGGCATTTGCCCACAGATTTGAAAAGTACACGAGGACATGAGAAGTGACATAGGGCAGAATCAAATTGTAACGTTTGTAATTCATTGTAATGTTATAATTCTTTTCCTTTAGTTCAGTGAACAGGAAAGGCATGGTCATGTTCCTTCATTGATAAGAAAACTCAACTTCGAGTTGTCTGCTTCCTTCACCTACCATGAGTTTCTAATATAATGCAATGTTTGGTCTCAGAAAGACACCCAACATGGAAGTTAGTAAATGGCTGAAGAAACAATCAGAAAAACCAGGCTTTATCCTCCATGATCTGCTCTAGAGGACTGAATTCCCATGTTCCTGTTTGTTGGTTGCCTCTGAGGTATAAGCACTACTTAAACTTAGCTTACAAGGGAATCATGTAGAGAATATTACTATTTCACCTTGTACCCTAAAGTAGTCTTGAAATCATCAGACCCTCCTACTTCAAACTCATGAATGCTGGGATTACAAGTGTGTGCCACATGTGGTCCAAAGAGCTTTTAAATAATCCTTACCACTACTCTTTGTCTCAAAATGTGTTTGACAAACTGATCAAGGGTGAAAATTAGCTATTTACATAGTTTTTTCTCAGCATACCAAGGTAATCAAAGTTTACAATCTTTAACATAGGCAGAAACAGTTTCCTCGTTTGCCTAAAGCTGTTCAATTAAGAGTGAAATTCAAAGCAAAATTGAGATCTTAAATATAACTAATGTAAAATTACCAAATTTCAATGAAATAATAAGACTCTGGTGGATGTACATGTGCATATATGTGCGTGAGTGTGTGTGTGTGTGTGTGTGTGTGTGTGTGTGTGTGTGTGAGTACATGCTCACCTATAGTATGCAACTTACAGAGATCTGAGAACAGCCTTACAGCATTTGTCCTTCATCTTGTTTGGGATAGGGTCTGTTCATGGTTCAATAAGCCAGTCTAGCTGGCCTGTAAGTAGTTTCCTTTCTTAAGTCTACTTCCCACAATCCTGGAGTAGGAACACTGGGATCACAGGGAATTTTGTGATTGCTACAGTATCCACTTTTCACTCCAATTCTGAAGATCCCAACTCATGTTGACAAGCTTGTGTGTCAAGCACATTAACTCACTGAGCCATTTCCCACCCCTGCCTGTTTAGACTGTGTCATCTCTAAGGGAAATGATATCCATGTATTACCAGGATTACTTGTAAGAGATGTCCACTTAATTGCAATCTCTCAAATAGTAAGAGAGAAATTAGTTTACTCTAAAATTAATTTTATGAGAACTTCAAAATACTTTGGGAACACAATTTCAGTGGGCTGTCTTTCAGTTAAAAATAGACTTTAAAATTTTATATTAAGATGAAATATCTGTGACATTATTCTCGGGAACACATAAACATTTCAATATCAAATCCTAGGACAAACAAATTGTTTGCATATATTATATTTTCAATGACTTTTATATTCTTGGTAGTTTTAGAAAACTCATCCTTTGTAAAATCAATTTCTCAAATGTGTATCTCTATCGACTGTTAAATATAGCAGGTTTTGTTCTTCAATCCCAGGGCTGGCATGAATGCTAGTTGGCTTCATTTTCTTTAGCTGTTGTCACAGATTAATCAATGCAGGCTTATTTTCACACTGGGATAATAATCATCTCGCTCCTCAACACAAAATGAGGATGTTCGTGTTCTGCAATCGACTTGAAGTGCGGCACTCGGGTGCCCTGAATTGAAATACAGCACCAAATTTCTTTATGCTTTCATTCATTTCAAGACTGTATTAATATTATCTTTCTTGGTTTCCACACAGCTGTCATTTACGATGCTACTAACGAATGGATGCATAATTAGCTCTCTAGTTCATACATTAAATACATTTTAATAAACAGCTCTTTCCTCTGAGAAGATAATATTGCTGCCCATTCATAGCTGCCAATCTCAGAGAAAATGAAGAGGGTGTTTCTTATGTGAAGCATTGCATAGCTAAGCCCTGTAATTAAAACACATTCCCATTGAATTATGAGCTATTCAGACATATCCAAGTAATTTTAGTAATTCTGATTTAATTAGAAAATATTTTAGATGTGCAGGGACTGACTAAATTCTTATTAGTCAAATACTCATTCTGTAAAAATCAATTCAGTATGAAAATGTAACAAATTTTAGTTTAATAAGAATGGATCTGATAATACACTAAATGTTACATGATCTTTATAATCAATACATATAAATATTTAGTTATATTTAAATTTTAGTATTACAGTGTTGCAAGGAAACCACATAATATTTAATATTACCTAAAAATATACAGTTTATATTTCCTACTTCAGCAATGAAACCTGGGATGCAAATAGAAAAAAAATTACATCTGATGATAGACAACAGACTGTAAAAAAATGAAGGCCTAGAGTTGGAGTCCCAGCTCTTTGGAAGTTTAACAGGAGAATTATGTGAATCCAGTAGTCTTGAATATGTAACAAGATGTTGCATTCTCAAAAATTATGGAGTAAATCAGTAAACATTCAGTCACCACATGAATACACATATACACACATACAATGACAATAAAAAGTTATGTTAGTAATGTTTATGCTACTTAGCTCAATTTACCCATTCTACAGACTGTAGCCATTTTCAAAATACATACATTCCAAATGTCCACCAACAAACTGAAAACATACTTATAACATATTATGACTCTGAATGAAGTGTTACATGAGAAGCATTGGACATTTACTATTGGTTTCCAACCAACTATGAACATGAACCCTGGAAAGGAGATTCTATTTGTGGATTCACTTTCTGAAGTCCATTCTGTTGCTTACTCACAATTCTCTAGTTCTTTCTCTTATCCTCATGAGGAGATGGAGGCATCTGGGCCAACCTACTGTCAACTCCTCCCATTGCTGATTGGGTAAAGGAGTTAAGAGAAAATCCAAAGTATTGGAGTTTAATATCTGTATCCACCATACAACCAAACCAAACTGTAAGAGAGAGGATATACTAATTCAAATGAGAGCCGGGATGAAACGTATGCTTGAAACAAAAAGTAATTTAAAGACTGTCTATAGTTAATTAACAAACACATATCATTCAAATGGATGATAACGTATGGGAGATATATACAGTTTGACTTGAATGTGCATTAGGTCCTACCTTCTCTTATGTTTGTAAATATTACCATCTTACTTTGTGTTTTTATGTTTTGTTTAAGTAATTGATTGTATCTCTGTGTGTTTCCTGTGATTTTTTTCTTATATTTTAAGGGGGAGGGAAGTCTAATTTGAACACATTGTATTAAAAAGTTATTTTCAATAATAAAATGAAATATCTAGGTGCACGTGTCAGAAGAAAAGAATATTACCATATTACTGCTTCATTACTATAAGATGAACCACGTATCAACAATTATCAACATAATCGTGATAACTCAGTATATAACATCTTATACCAAAATCAGGTTCTCATGATATATATAACTTAATTAGCCTTTGAGATTATGATGTTGAGCCCTTGTATTTCTTGTTATTTTCTCAGCTCTTGTTTTTCCCTACAAAGAAAATGAGTGCATTAGAATCTTTAGAACTTCACTCTCACAATACATGATCAATGTGAAAATACCTTGTTTTGTGATTATGCAAAAAGAATATACTAATTTCAAGTGAACATATCAATAATTAACTATTACAATTCATGCGAAATACATTAAAGTCTATATTTATCATGGTATAATGCTACTGATAGAAAAATGGAAGAAAATACTTTTACCATGATGAAAAAAATCTTGTTTAAATTATCTTTTTAATGTGACATACAAGGCAATAGGTTTCATATGCCATCATCAAGCATGTCTGTTATTGGTCTATTACCTAATCCCTTTCTCATGCCCTTGCTCCCAACCCTTGCTAGCTCCAGTGGTTTCCCCCACTCCTTTATGTACATGTATACTATTACTGTCTTTGCATTTTGTGTATGCTCCATTTAATATCCCTCTTCCCTTCTCATGGTTCCCTTTATAATTATATGACAACACACACACACATACACACACACATATATACACACACATCAGAAAATATGTGGTGCTTGTCCTTGTGAGTTTAGCTTATCTCACTTTGTATAATGACTTCTAATTGCACTCAGATGTCATGATTTCATTTTCCTTTCCAGCTCAATGAAACTTTCCCATGTATAGTTGCGACATTTTTCATTGTTCTGTGATGGCCATCCTGCCTTGTGTTCTTAGCTGCTGTGAGTCTGGCAGCAATAACACTGATGCTCAATTGTCTCTGTAATCAAGAGTCCTTTGGGTATATAGGTCAGAGTGATACAAAATGAGCTACATGGTGGTTCTATTGGCATTTTTCTGAGAAAGCTCTATTATTTTAATAGTGGCTCTATAAGTTAATGCTACCTACCACCAGCAGTGAATAAGGGTTTCACTTTCCCCACATACTTACATCTACTGTCATTTTTTCTTGATGTTATCCATTCTGATGGATGGGATAGAATGTTAAAGTATTTTCAGTTTTCATCTTTCTGATAGCTAAAGATGTCGGTTATTTTTTCAAGTGTTTATTGGCCATTTGTATCTCTTCTTCTGAGAACTGTCTATTCATTTTATTGGTCCATTCCCTGATTGAAGTTTTTTCATTTAGAAACTAGTATTTCATCTCTTCAAAAACCACCCTGAATCACTGAATGAAGCACGTGATTTCATAAAGGGAACATGGGAGCTATTTTCCTCAAACTGATGCATCAAGTGTGAAAAATAATGACTATACTGAAAATCTCAAAATATTTCATGAATAATAATATATCTCCTCATTAGAAAAAAATATAAGGAGATTTGTAGTCTTCCCACTCTGGAATAACACATGTGATAGCCACTTAAACATTTTTAAATGAATAATGCTATCTAACTTTGTACAGCACTATACCAATTTGGAACACTCGTTTTCCAAGTTCTAGGTTCTAAATTCATAAAGTTGTAATTTAGTATAATATGTATGCATCAATCTATTTCTGAACATGAAATAGTGGGAACAATAGATAAACAATGTACTTTGTAAATCATCACAAAGCTCGCACCTACCAGTACCTACGTGCAAAATATACTCTCTTGTTGCCTTTAAACTATCTGGGCTTCCTCAACACCCTTGCTGATGTCATGTATGATGCTGTTGTCTTGAGACCTTTCCAACCACAAGTTGTCTTGGCAATGGCATCACCAACATTTTTGGGAACAGACAGAGGACATATTACAAAGGCAACTTAGAAAAAAATATTTAATTTGGGCTTATGGATTCAGAGGGTTAAAGTCCATGATAGAGTGACAAAGGCATGGAGGCAGAAACAGCTGAGAACCACAGTTTGGTAAGCAAATGAGAGAGAGAGAGAGAGAGAGAGAGAGAGAGAGAGAGAGAGAGAGAGAGAGAGAGAGAGAGAGAGAGAAGACAGAAGCACACTGGGGCACTGGTATTGACATATAGCTTGAGTCTTTTGAGACCTCAAAGCCTGCCCCAGTGACACTTCTCTTCCAACAAGGCTATTCCTCCTAATCCTTCCCAAACAGTTCCTATTAATTAGGGACAAATTATTCAAATATATGAGCCTATTGGGGCCATTCTCATTCAAACCACCAAAGTGGTCAAGACAGATGGGGCACTGACCTTGTCTCTGATGCCTGTTAGGTACATGACTTTGATTGCACTTGGGTTTAACTTGAGGAAAATGATGCAGGTGTCAGATGATCCTGGATTTAGATTGACCAAAGGAAGCTACACTGTAGCATTCTCCATGATAAAAGCAGAAAAACTAAGTTTGTATTTTATTTATTGATCATCTTCAGTAAAAAATTGGACAAAGCATGTTGCTTGATTCCAGTACAAGTAGAAACAGGCTTGGAAGAATAGATAAGTATAGTTATTTATTTATTTATTTATTTTTGTTGAACCTAGGGAACTGTGGATGCCCTTGGGTGTTTAGCCTTGTACCTCAACCTAAATGGGTAGTGATGACCTTGCCAAAATTAAAAATGCTAGATTCTCTTCTTGCTTCCAAAGTCATTGCTACCATTTTCAGGAAGAGAACATCAATCAAGCACTTTGGGATTCTATTTCATATTAATTGTTCAATGAAGGAAAATTACTTAGTGCTACAGCCTTAGTTCCTCATATCTAAAATGCAGGTCATATGCAAGAATGTTCCTAGAGGATGCTGATGGAGACTATCATATGGAAGATATGTTTGTAACTTTTTTCTTCCCCACTTGTCCTTTGCATCCCACTTACTCAGACCTGTAGTCATGTCCTTTAATGTAATCTGTACTCCCAGATCCCATAATCTCTAATCAAGGTCATTTACATTACATCTAGACTTCCTTAGGAGTTGCTTAGTCCTGAGTCACAGTAAGTACCCATATATGGTAGCAGCACTGAGTCAAGTTCCAACTATTGACAAAGTACAATAACAGAAAAGGAGTTTCAGAGCTATACTTTCATACTGATTTCTCCTTGTCATAAATTGCTTAATATGTACACATAAAATGAATAAATGTGCAAGAATTTATATGGAGGGCATCAACTCTTATTTAGCATTGGTCATAGCGATATGTTCTCTTGCTGGATGTGGCACTGCATTATTAAGTAATGACTGTTTCTAACCATGACTCCATTGTTTGTAATCTTTATGTTTTCCTTTTTCCCCCTGACAATCTGTGCTTTCCTTCCCCTACCTGATCATCTGTTCTTTCCTTCTCCTACCTGCCTACCTGCCCATCTGTGCTTTCCTTCCCACACTTGACCATCTGTCCCCTCCCCCACCTCACCATCTGTGCTTTACTTCCCCTACCTGACCACCTGTGCTTTCTTTCCTCCACCTGACCATCTGTACTTTTCTTCCACCATGTGCCTACCTGACAATTTGTGCTTTCTTTCTCCCACCTGGCTGGTCTTCTGTGCCTTCCTTCCACTACTCCACAACCATTTGTGCTTTTCTTTCTACTTCATGACATAGCATTGCACTTTTATGAAATAGCATTTCACACTCATTGTCTTCTTCACTCTCCATCAGAGGAAGAGGGAGCCTTGTTATAATTTTAACAAATATCCAAAACTATAAATTTATAAATGTCATTTTCAAGACAAACCTGCTAAATAAACATTTTCTAGAATCATATACAACCCATCACACTGTAGTATTATGTTGATAGATTACAAAGAGTCAGCAAGTATTTGCTGGATAGAATATGATTGAGTTTTACTGATACTAGATTCAATAATAAATTTTGAAATCAACTTTACAGACTAATATTTTATTGACTGTTTCTTAGTACATACAAGAAAAATGTTATTTGGGATTTTAAGAGCTACATATGATAGAGAAATAATTTGAAAATCATTACATAATAAAAATATTTCTAAAGTTTCAAGTCCAAATATATTTTAAATATAGATTATACTGATATCTTTGTGACAAAAGGAAAGACACAATATCAAGGTTATACCAAGGACCAGACAATGAGCATGCAGAAACATGGTGCCACTACTGACTGATCACCAAGGCTGTGGAAATGATCTATTATTGTGATTAATTTCTTTTGAAATTTTGATCAAAATTGATATGTCCAATTTTCTGCACTGGTTCTGTAAGTCAAATTGTACTGTGGAATTACATAAATCAATGTAGCAGACACTTCTGTGAAAATGTGGAAGTGGGGTGGATATAGAAATAATTTCTGAATTGTCAGAGACAGATGGGTGTTCTGATCTCTTAACCGTAGTAAGGAAAAGGTCTTACCGTAGCTGTCATAGGTATCCTCATTTACTCCATGACCATAGTCATAGTATTCAGGCACACTGCAATAGATTTAGACAGGAATCAATGATTTTGTAAGCAGGAGGATCAACCCAGAACTTCACACAAAATTTGAAGTCACAATATGGCCTAAGAACCTTCAGCCACAAAACACAATCTTAAAGAAATACTCAGTGATTTTAAATGGAGGTTATTGATAAAAGTACTATGACTGTATCATCTATCTTTCTTTCTATCATCTACTTATCTATCATGTATCTATCTATCATATATCCATCCACTGTCATATATATATATATATAAATATATATATATATATATATATATATTTAAGTTTGTCTTCACCTCTACTTTCCTATTTGACACACTACATTTCCCTTCAAACACAAGCCTAAGACTTCAAAATTAATGAGAGAAAAGATGTAGAGTCTATTTCTAAGAAAAAGCTGCTATACACATCGGTGATCTGGTGTGTGTGGCCTTTTCTATTGACAAGTTTAAAAATATATATCTTCTTTTCTGGTCTATAGACTTGTCAACTATTTAATCTATTTACTTTTCCTTAGTATTTCCACATTCAGTAATTACGAAAATGGCATTGGGTTCTGTTTCTCTTTAAAGGATTACAATGTTTCCCTCACTCACAGGCTTTTCCTGCTTGGCCCTACAGCACTGCTACTATCCTGTCACAGACCTCACTTCAACTAGCATCCATCCTTTGTTGTGATAGCTTTCTCCCTGTGAGCATTCACAGCACATTTCCCAGCTTCCTTTTGATGACATCAGGTTGCTATTGCCAAGACTCCACTGAAAGAATTCTTAGGCAGATCCTGATGTATTCAAATACAATAACACTTCACTATCATTTTTCTTTAAAGTCATTTGAAACCATTGGCCATCTATGCTCCTTTATATTCTCTCCTTATTTTGAGATATTTCTAACTCACTTCCTCATTTTTCTGTATTAGTAAGCTTTTCATGTCCTGATCACCTGCTCTCATCCATTTATTGGAACTGTTCTCTTTTTTGTTCTAATTCCAAGAACAAGTTCATTACTCTATTCTTAGGACTTCTAAAGTATATCTCTGCTTTTGACACTTCCCCTTTGCTTTTAAATGTGTGACAGTTTAGTGTCCATTTCTATTTGCTTGTCAAAATGCACTTTTACAAATTCAAAAATGAAAATGGTTTTCTTCCCACCCCATATGTGTTAGTTTCACATTCTTCTATTATTATTACTGGAAGCATGTTAGTGTCACTCAAGTGATAATATGTGGGCTTCTCTTTCTTATCCCATGTGTGATGTTCAACCTGAATGGCAAATTCCTTCATTTCTACTTGCAAATGTATTCACAACCTGAACATGCCCCAACATTTCCACAGCAGCAGCTGTAGAAAAAGTGTCTGCCATTTCTCTCTCAAATGACGCAACCTCCTGCTAATTGCTTTTCGTGCTCCACTCACTTTTGTCTTTCTATTTTTTTACATAGCAGTCATTTTTATAGCTATGTTCAATAATCTGTGTCCTCTACTAAAAATCCACAGATGTCTTCCCAATGTCCTGTGGGGGTGGGGAAGGCAAAACAAATATGAAAGTCTGTTATCAGGCTGCACTCTATCACTTCCCTCTTCTTTATTCAATTTAGGGCACATCGTGCTGAGGAAAGTTCTCAGTTATGGAGACATAACTACTGTCCAGTGTCTTCACAGTTGCTCATCCATTACGTAGAAAATCCTTTTCCTAAATGTTCCGTTATACTCTTTCTTTCCATGTTTGTAAATGACTTATGCCATTTGCAGAAGGTTCTCCTGCTCATTCCGACTAGCATCCAGCCACCCATGCTCTGTTTGTTTCTCTTGGCATTTTCATGTAGCACAAAGTGATCATATGCTCATTCTCTTAGCAGCTACTTTCCACTTATGCTTAGGCTTCTCGGTTTGCATATTTGCTTCTCCCTGATTTACTGTCTATCAATGTCCCAAACTGATTTTCTATAGCACTGGTTGGCATATGACAGCTTCTCCAGATTTATGACATACAAGAGTCCATTGTCTATAGGAGGGTAATTATGGACTTGAGCATAATGCTCTTTGGCCATTTTAAGAATAACATACAAGAATTAGAAGTTATCATTTTGATAATTCTTAATTTCACTATTACTACAGGCTCTATAGTAAGAAAGAAAAGTCCATACTTTAGTTATGAATATCATATTTTGCCTAAAAATTCCCTGGTTTAAAACACATCTGATTATGTTTATTTTCCCAGGATGCCATTATAGTGAACAACTGTAATTTTAATAAAAGGAGCTACAAAAAATAAAATTACTTAGCTCACTCTTACTGCTTTCAATATTTACACAGAAACTTATAAAATAATGCTGAATGATAGATAGTCTCCCCATCTTTCTATCATAGAAGGTTAATGGCACTGACTGGTAACTGAATATTTGTATCTTCTTTCATACATATATCTTAATAGAAGTGATACAACCTTGGGCTAAAGTGATGACTCAGCAGTTGAGAATCAATATCTTCTTACAGAAAAGCATGAGTTAGGCTCCCATCACTAAGTCCATTGGCTCACAACTACCTCTAACTAGAACTTCAGGTGATCTGGCATTCTTTTTTGGATTCTGCAGACACCTGCATTCACACACACACACACACACACACACACACACACACACACACAATCTGTCCACTCCTACATATATGTGTATGCTAAAAATAAAAATAAACATTAAAAAAGAAAGAAATGATGGAAACCAATTCAGGGTCCTCACACAGATTCTGCAAATTCCTGTTAGTGATTGTGTTAAGTTTCTGAGACTCACAATGTGGCAGACATGAGAAATTGATTTAATGATCTATACTTCAAGGGGAGGTACTGACACTGGTAAGAGTTTTTCTTTGAATAATCACCTGGTTCTACTTCCGGGAGTATACTGTCTCAGGACAGTGTTGCTGAAAGCTATCAGGGGCCATTACTGTATTAAATCATTTGGTCATCATCAAGATTTGCAGTGATAAAGCCAATGGAGATCAAAGAGGAGCAGCTGGGAGAAAGACTATTACTAAGAAACCACAATTATTGTTTCTCATAAAGGACATAATCACACCAAGAGGGAATTGTCTCTTTTAGATTATAAGACACATAATAAAAAGCCATAGAAAATGATGGCTAACTGTCATAATAGACTTAGTAGGGTCTGGCTCTTTGTTTACTCAGTGTTATTTCCATAGGAAGATCTTTACTTTGATAAAGAGTTCTTAAGGAATAAGCATGTCCAGATACCCTTCTGGCTATGTGTCACTTTGTGACAAAGTGAAGAAGCCAAGATGTATGCAGATATAATGTAGAAACCAAGGTCATTTTGGATTTAAGGACAATCTGCTTTTCTTGGATTTGTGCTCTGTAACATTTTTAGTTACGGGCTCCATGAATAGGGACAATGGCAGGTGACTTTGCTACGGACAGCATCTCAGCCTCAGACTTAGCACAAGAAGGAACTTTGCTCTGCACCGTTGCTTACCTCGAAGTTTGTTAAGAGACATGAATGTTTTAAATACTATTCGAAAAGACAAAGACAGAAGGAGGGTGGAGAGCATTTTGCTGAAGGATGCTGACTATCTGCTCTGTGCTAGCTCTAGAATTTAGATTGATAGAGGGCTTGGAAATGTAGAGCTTACTGAGAAGTTGCATTTTCTATATTTCAACAGCAAGACATAATTAATATTGTTTTCAGGTGTCTTCACACTTTTCCACTAGGGTCCCCAACACTGACGATTTCCAGAACAATCCTCACACCTTTTATTATGCTCCAGTAGGCAGGAAAATATACAAACTGCAAAGTATCCAAAAAGGACAAATGTTGATGTATTCCCTTCAGATCTGCACACGGATACATCCATTCCCCAGGAGGATGCCGGGGAACCTTCCTGGAGAGCTGCCATGACTCCCAGAAAAGAGAATCAAAATTGCCATATGCTCGGATCAGAAATGTATCTCACCACTCTCGTATCTCCGCTTGGCTGGATTTCATAATTGTTATGGCCACTGAGTCTTCGCCGTCTCCTTTTTTCACAATCTCCTTTTAGAACAGTTAGTATGTTCCTTTCTGAACACATTATACTGGGTGTTTTGTATGGGGAGAGGTAGGAAGAATTGTGTGCTGATTATTTTACAAGGTACCAGACCTTATGGAATTGCATCAACACCGAACTGATCATGGAGATGTGTCCATTTCAGAGATCCTGGGTTTTGAGCTAGTTCCAGTAATTAGAAGCTGAGATATTCTACACTGGAAAAAATGTATTTTTTTTACAACAGGAAGAAGAAAAGTCACTCTCATTTGATGACTAGAGAGAGTACCTAATAATAGAATACTTTGTGTTATCTCCCCCAAACATGCAGTACTTCCCTTCCTATGACACTGCCTGGGGCAGCGTTCTCTGGTGCCTTCTATGATAGGCAGAGTGATACTCCAAATTTATTACAATTCATGTGAAAGTAAATCTCCTTTCTTCTATTTCTATTGGCCTCTCCTGATACTGGCTGGAAATCTGAGTGACTCATCACACTTTGGACAAGTCGTGTTAGCAATAGTCTCGTAACAATTTGAGTCCTTGTGTGGAGAGGTAGACTCTTCTGTACTCCCCACATCCTGTTACTATGTAGCAAGCCAGCAAGCTTTTCTCAGTGCCTCCCACTCAACTGTGGGACTCTCTGCTATGCAATTTTAACTCATACCTCACTTATCAAAACTGACAATAAAAGAATACCCTGGTGATTAACAGGCATTCAGCCTGTTATTCGTTGAATGGATGAATAAGTGATAAATTAAAAGAAGTTAAGGAGGTTAAAATCATTGTATTTCAGTATCAGGAATACTGAAGCATTTTTTGTAGAAGAGATAAGATATAGAAAAGACATCTGCTTGTATTGAGATAATGGAGCAGTAGTTTATACACATACACACACACACACACAAACACACAGACATACACACACACACAACAACAACAACAAAACCCAAGTTACTTATTTCTTTTGTTTTTAGTTAAAATTTATAACAAATTAGTCTGTTAGGGATCCTATCTCTTATACTCCAGTTATTTCCCATTTATTTTTCAAATATTTACTAATATTAAAGATATTTTAATATAAAATGCTAATAACTAGGTATTGTTTGAGTAAATCCTAAGAAAATTCAGGTTTTATATACGTGCCAACTCTTAGAAAAATTATATCCAGTAAGGCCATGATAATAACTAAGCTCTCAATCAGTAATAATGTCCTAATTTTAATTAACACTTCTATAATTGTAACAGTGCTGAGAAACCTTTTCCCTTATATTTTATAAAATATGAGATAGAATCATATGGAATTGAGAATTAAATAATCAGGCTGTGTTCATACAGAATTCATGGGTCCTCTTTAACTGACTTCAACAACAGAATAAATGAAAGAGACATAATGATAGAGCACTTTTCAGAAATAACAAATAAAAATATAAACACCACATTTTATTATAATTAGGTCACTTTAAATTTAAATTTTTAATTTTTAATTTTTTCTTTCATATATTTAAGAAATCAAGCATGGTGCTTTGGTACATGTAAAGAGAAAAGAAATTGCTATATTTAGGCAAATTAACATGTTAAAAATAATGCAATAATGTGAACATCACAACTGAAGCTATGTAGTACCGATATGACCACACTTAGCATTTAAGAAAGCATTCTCAACTATTTCCCTACATTCACTCTGCACTCTTGCATTCTTTTCTTAAGAGAAGTCATGAAGTAAAAATGTCAAACCCAGGTTCATTTTCATCCTAGCATCCATCTGCAAATTACCAACTGGATAATTTCTTTAATTGCATGTTCATTTATATGGCATTCAAGACCTTCTATTAAATTTAATCAGCTCTGTAAAAAATCTCTGTCTACAAAGCTGTAAATATCAATGAGTAAAACATGTAGGTTTATGTGTCTACTTCAGTAGCATTCAGAATGATAATGGACAATTACTGGCAGAGAGACTCTGTCACACACCTTATCAGTCTTGTGTCACCTCCTGATTCTGATGGACGGGCATTCCCAAGTGTACTCAAATTGGGGAATCTTCTATTAGTTCCAGTATTAAAAATAAATTTCTCCAATACAGCATCAAATTGTGTAAACCTTTACTAGATCAAGACCTACTTGCTATCAGGTTTAAAGTAATGATTCCATGTGTTTTAAGCAATGATTCCTTGTATTTTTCCTTGTGAAGCCATCAGTGCCCCTGCACACTCATCTTCTAAAGTATTCTTTCAATTTCATTGTCCCCAGCCATTCAAAGTAATGACATAATGATCACAAAGTCACAATAAAAGCATAATAAACACCCGGCAGCTATGTGTATAGATATTTTGCCTATTTTGTACAAATATCATAATTAAAGGGAATGAAAATATCCTGATGGGAATTACAGCACAACAGAAAACTAATTAAACAAGTGTGAAATATTCTTTCCATATTTATTTTTACTTGCTGAATACTAATATCTTCAGAGTTGGTAGGCATTGCCCAGGTCAGAAGGAACAGGAGAGCCATAAGGGTGATATTAGCCAAAACTTAGACAAGAGAAAGTGTGGCTTCTACTCCTGCCCCAAAATATCCAGCAAGATACTAGGTAGAGTAGCTATCCATATTTGATCTGGGGCAAGAAATGGGGTAGATGTTTAAGAATCAGTCTCTATGTGATAGCAAAGTCTAGATGTACCAGGTCATCAATAGAATATACTACATGATATAAGATAGGGCTGTAGACAACAGGAAGCTACTCTTGTCACATTTTTTGTTCTCATTTGTGTTGAGAATATGAAAGTGAATCTCCCTCTCAAATTGTGAGAGACAATGGATAGTGAACAGTGACTTATGTGTAGGAAATCAATATTTAAAAATATATATTCATCATCTATTGTTTTTAAACCCACTGGCATAAAGGAACATTTCAACACAAATGTTGATTGATTCTCTTTTAGGTTTTGATGAATATGTCATTTTGGAAAAAACATTTATTCCCATTGTACTCCAGTTTTTACTTTTATCGGTAATAATTTTATAACCCTCAAGTATTATGGGCATAACCTGTGATAACTCTGGAAAGTGTCCACAATCTATCATGTGCTCAACTGCTGTTAATGAGAGATTCTCCCACCAATGAAAGTAGAGCCACATGGCTTGGCTTTTTAATATTCATAAAGGTTGAAGTGCCAAGGAGGATTTCAAGTTGAAATATTCTGAGACATTAAATAGCTATACATGCCTCCCTAAGTTTCACTTGATGGTAATCAGTTTTCATGGGATGAAATATAGGCTGATTATTCATGAGGTAAGTGACATATTTGTTCTGCTTATAGATTAAGGATCAAGGCAGATGATCTATGTAAGGCATCCAGTGTAGAATTATCATCAGCTTGGCAATGATCTCCATTACATAAAATGGGTATTTTCAGAATGCTGCACAGCAAGCAATAGAGAAATAGATTTCTGGGAGCCACTGTTTGTGGATCTAACACCACTCATACATTTCTTCAAGTAAAATCCTCTTACGAGGCACTATTTTATCCTCTACTCCCAATTTAGTTCATTATCTTTGGCTTGTTTTGACCCTTTCTTGCATAACTGAAGTGTGAGAAAGTTTATAATGAGGACATTAATTTCTGTTTAGTTGCCCCCAAATTATTATTAGAATGTAGCAATTATTTTCAGAAATAAGACCATCAAATGACTAATTAGGGTGCATGGCACATGGCATTGTTTAAATGAACTGTTACATGCCTTTGGTACAACTACATAGAAGTTACTGAACTCTGGCTTGAAATGGACACAACTTAAACTGCATACAGATAATTTTTGTTGAGTCATATTTCACACATGTCAATAGGATTTCAGTGCTGTACACATTGGTATTGTTCCTATTTATTTAAATACAGTAGGTTACTCTGAGACTGCAAACAGTGAGATGCTGTGGCTGTGTAGTAACCATGATTCATATTATTCTCCATTCAAACCACAAACGTATTCTTCCCTGTGCTGCGTAATGTTCTCAATCCACTTACTCACAATTCAAGAGCTATTTCCACACACCATACTTTGGGAGTTGAACACACATACATAACTGAGTCTGAGTAAGGAATACATACACTTACAAAATCGATTCTGTTTTGACAACACATGAGGCTACATACATCACAGAAACAGCATGTGACAGATGCCAGACAAGTATTCTACTGTTCATGAGTAAAAGTATCATGAAACATGTTTACTGTTAAATATTAGAATTATGTAGATTTTGACTGGAGACTAGCAGAATCATCATCAGAGAGACCAGAGGGACATTATCCAGAAACTGACGAAGCATATGCAGAGTCTTAGAGTCAAACAGAGCTCTGACAGTTCTGTTGAGGAGGGAGAGGAACTATCAGAGAACCAGAGGAATCAGGGACCAGCAAGAACATGGCTCATAGAAAAACTGGGGAGCTCTCAGAGAACAAGAAACCTATAGGGGTCTGACCTAGGTCCTCTGTATAAATGTTATGGCTGAGTAGCTTGGTTTCTTGTGGGAATCCTATGAGTGAGAGCAGGTGCTGTATCTTGATATGATGATATATGCTTTGTCTTACTGTAGTTTGTTATGCTTTGTTTGATTGATGTCTCTGGGAGCCCTGCTCTTTTCTAAGCAGAGAGGAAGGGGAGGAGCGGGTGAATCTGGGGGAAAGGGGAGGTAGGAGAAAGAGACTGGGGGGGAGAAGACCGAGGGGAAACTGGTTGGGGTATAAAGAGAGAATGATAATAAGATTAAAAAATTAAAAAGTGTATAGATTTCTGCAAAACAGAGAATCAGAATTCGAGCTGCATGTCTTCCCATACCACTGCAGCAGCATGTTTGAATTGACTTGTAGTTTTGTATTTTTAGACCTTTCTTTATTGAGTGACAGACTGAGCAGCAATTCCTTAGTATAAAGCACAGCTCTCTCTTCTATGTTCTAATCCTGCCCAGTCTTCTCCTTCTCCTTCCCATTTTAACATACATGGTATGGGTACATGGTGCAGTGAAGCAAAAAGGCATAGTTCTTTCCTAACCACATGCCTGGTAATATTAAATCTTTGCATCTAAGAAGGTTTTCATCCTCCTGCTGGTCAAGTCAGCTTCTCTCGAAGGGGTCATCCTTGAATCTCCTGTCACACTTGCTTTCTGTAGGACTATTCTCACAGTTCCACACAGAATACCTCCCCACATCAGAGCTCTTTCATTTTTCAAAGCTCTGCCTCGTCTATGGCAATGTCTCTATTAATACCTAAGACGTACAGCACTATGCTAAAATGCAGATCCACGCTCTGATTCAACTGTCCCTGGCCAGTGTATAGACATTTCTTTTTCACTTGCAGGGATTTTGATGCAGAGGTCCAAGGCACACTTTGTCAAACTATGAATATGCAGCAATACCCTAAGAAAGAAAACTACACTAACCAAGAAGATACAAGTCTGGGCTACACTTTTGTTTCTAGACATCTTGCACAAAGCAAAGGCTCTATATGGTGGCCTCATTAGCATTGTTGAAGGATGATGCCTTTGGAAAGGCTGATGTGTTCCCTGCCAGCCCCTCAGCTTCTCATTTGTTCCCTTCTCCTGTTTCCTGGAATTCAATTTTATCGAGTATTGGATTGCTGAATTCCACAAACTATTTATTTGAAGTAAGCTTGGAAAATTTAAAATTCAAACACTCTGCAATTTCTCATTTTTAATTTCAAATCCCCAGACTCTGCAGCCAATTACTCCTTCACAAGTTCTCTGTCATAAGTAAGCAGTCTGATCCCAAGCCAAAGAAACAAGGAGCTAGTTACGCCTATTTATAATTCACTAGACACGGTTAATGACTTGCATGCAGTGTTATTAGCATGTATCCTGGGCACAGATGTCACTGAGGGCACTGTGTAATCCGCTGTACGCACATTACTTGGACTTTCTAAAATAAAAAGAATTTTAAATTTAAGTCATCTAGGTCACTGTGTTGCAACCATACGATGAAAGCCTATAGTTGTTTTAATCCTTGTGTGTGATATGTATGGCTATAAGATGTGTGTATGCGTGTATATATGCATGTGTGTACATAATATACATGTATGTAAGTGTGTGGTATGTACCTTATATTTATGATGCATGTGTGTGATGAGTGCTTGAGAAGTGCTATGTGTGCATGGTAGTAAGTGATGTGTGTATGCACGTGTGTGATGTATGTAATATGTATACAATTGGTAGTGGCACATAGTGCCATGGCCTTTAGAAGAGCTCAGAGTATAAGCTTGAGGATTGGTTCTTTTTTTTTTTCTATCTCCATGCTCACCACTGCCTATGTCAGGATAGTTGACCCTTAAGCTACTAGGCACTTCCTTTTCTCCCTTCCATTTTCCCATGAGATCACCGGGATTTCACATATGGTGCCAGACCTTTTCATGGGTTCTGGGGATACAGCCTCAGGACCTCCTGGTGGTGTGGCCATGTCCCCGGTTCTGATAAATTTGTCCTAATATAACATATCTTTCTTTTTTTCCCTTTTAATTATTTTTCTTTTAGCATTCCTATGCCTATGTATCTTTAAATTCATAAATGAAAATTATATTTTATAGTATATAACATAATATTTTATTCATGTATGGATACAGTTACATACATGTATCTATGATGGATACATACAACTTAGAATTATATAACTATTAAATGATAATTACATAGATTTATTTTAAGTGTTATATTTTGGTAGTGATAACACTTCAGCGTCTATTTATTATCTTCTAGAATATGTGATATGATTACCACCTACAGTCAGTGTGAGGCACAGTAAGTGTTTGTAGTGTATTCTATGAGAATGTTTTCCCTAGGGTCTATGATTTCAACATTCACAGTTGGTTAACTATGTGGACATGAATCTCCTCCCACTGAGTGAGTGGGCCACAGGTCCAATTAAATTAATTTCTTAGTTACCTCTAAGATATAACTGCCACTATTGTACCATTGGGCACCTTCTGCCATGCTGGTCACTGTCATTTGTAGGCTATATCACTGGTTAGGACTATTGCTTATGTTTCTCACTTGAGCACCTCAACCACAATGAGAGGTGGTCCTCAGAAAGGAACCTTGTAGTTAAGTTCTAGTTCAGTGCTGTCATGAGTCTGGTGTGTGGTGATCTCATCAGTAGAGTCTTACTTTCATGTTCTAGTAGGCAACCAAGGACAAAGACAATGGTTTGTATTATTTTGGGGGGAATCTTAAACCCCCATGTACAATAATTTTAAGAGAAATTTCCTGTACTAGGGACTGGGGTTCTGAGTAGATAGTCTGTGTCTCTTTGATGAGGCAACTGTCAAACCAAGTGGCACGACTTTATTTAATATATACAGAATATATAACTCATAAGGTATGTTTTAAATTATATAGAGAGAATATACCATCAGTAGTTGTCCCTGCTCATTTTCCCCACTTTCTCCTCCATAGAACTTCTATTCTAATGATGTAGAGTTATGATTAACAAATAAGAACATGCAGCATTTATCTTTCTGCTTCTGAATGACCTTACTCAGCCTCATATTTTCTGATTCTACATCTATACCTGGAATATGTCATCATTTCATTTTTCTTTATAGCTGAATAAATTATATACACATGTATATAATATAATATACATTATATATACATGTCAAATTTTCCTTATCCATTCATTAACCGAAGGGCATTGAGGTTGTTTCCATTTCCTAGCTATTGTAAATAGACCAAAATTAAACATGGCTATAGCATGAATATAGCAAAGTATCTGTAGATAAATATATTGAATCCTCTGGGCTTTTGCTACAGAGAAGTATAATTGATCAAATGACAGATTTGCTTTTGTGATTTCAAAATCATAATAAAAAGGATGTGTTGTGCTTTAGTGTATCACATTGGTTTAGTGCAAAACATTTTTAAATTTCATTTTCTTTAGTTTTTTTGAGAATTTTATAATTCTCAATTCATGTATTCAATGCAATTAAATCACATCGATTAAGGCTATTCCTCTAACTTCTTTCTCATTTGCCTTCTGCATCCCTGTACCTCAACTTCATGTCTTCTTTATAATTTATGACCATCCACTGGAGCATTGACAACCTATTCTGGATCATACCACTGAAGAATACTGACTCTTCCTCACCCAGCAGCCATTTTGTCCAACAGTTCTCATGAAAGGAATTTGTGTTTCTGAGCCTGTTACCCCATTCATGCTAAAACACCAGTTGGTTTCATCTTGTGTGGATCTTGTGCAGACAGCCATAGTTGGTGTGTGGTCATGAGAACAATTCCATCATGCCCAGAAGACACACTTTGCAGTAAGCTTTATTTACCTCAGGCTCTTACAACCTTTTTAAATTTTCATTGATAATTTTATCCCCAAGCCAAAGATAAGCTTGGAGAAGGGGGTTTTAGATTTCATGAAAATCTAGAACTCTGCCAAATGCTTTCTTAGTCCTTTATAATGTGTTGAGCCTTTCCTACTGTTTCAAGGAATGCCCTTTTCAGTCCTAAGTACTTTATAATTGCATACTCTGGAAGTACATGTGGTTCTTCAGTAGTAAATTACACTCCAATTTCTTTGTCTTTTTCCTGGCTTAGTTTTACCCACCAGTAAAATCCCAGCAGAGCATCAGTTCCTGAAAGCCGTATGGTACTGCCTCTTATTCTCCACATGAGAGCTTCTCAGGTTCTCTCACATTCTCTTGTACTCTGGTTTCTAGCACATTATATATTAACTTGTTTTCTCCTTAACCATTCATACACATTGTCCTGATCCTCATGCCATCTTTTGCAGACCATTTAGTGGCTTAAATGGTAACTCTGAATGAATCTTTAAAACCAGGGCCTTGAAAGCAGTATCTGTATGTTGATTTTGGTTTTACACTCATTTGTTGTGTACATCAGAATTTAGAAAATGGTGGGCATAATATTTAGTTTAATTCAAAAAGTATTTAATGTCTTTCGACATATTACTAGCATCTAAATGTACTATACTGTTATTAAATAACTGATATACCAGACTATGTTTTCAAAACATGCCTACTAAAATGTTTTCCATCCTTGAGGCACGGAAGTTGTCAATCTACCAGTGATGGCTAATGTCTCTGCTGTTGTATCTGGATTGACCATAATCCTCATGTAATTCAGGGGACAAGGTACATCACAAAAGGCAATGTAGCTTCTGCTTGTGGTTTGAGATACCCATCGGGCACAATGAGCTGCCACACTGTGAGGAAACCTGGGTGACACAAAAGGCTTGTAACGAGCACTCTACACAATAGTTCCATTTCTTGTGCTGAAGAATCACTTAATCAGAGACAATCTGCAGGTAACTCCAATGTCCTATCACTGAGACTATTGGCCTCTGTGCCATCCGAGACACAGTGGGACTGAGGCAAGCTATGGCTGTACCTTGATGAAATTCCTAATGTACAAAATCTATATTTTTGTTTTTAATGTCACTACTTCTCAAGTGTTTTTTTTTTTTTTTTTAATGTAGAAACCATGGTTAAAAGCCCAGACTCCTTGGTCCTGTGAAGGCTTGAGAACCCAGTGTAGAGGAATTCGAGGGCGAGGTGGTGGGAGTGGGTGGGTGGGGTTACACCCTCATTGAAGCAGGGGGAGGGGTTAGAGGGTTTCAGGGGGGTGGAACTGGGAAAGGGGATAACATTTGAAATGAAATGTAAATAAAGAAAATATCCAATAAAAAAAATTCAAGATTCCATTGTTCAGAAGGGCCAAATAAAGACTAGAAACCTAGAACTCTTGGCCACCTTCATCGTCATAAGGACCACATAGTTGTAGCATTCAATGTCTGAATGAAGTGTGGTTCCAAGTTCCTTCACAGTGTTTGCTGCTCCTTATTTTATATTCTGACACTCATATATTCAGCGCCATTCCTGACTTCTTCCAAAGCCATTTCTCTACACATTAAACAGGTTTCTTTCTATTTGTTGATTATTTTATTTTTGGTATTGCCAAGCCTCCCCACCTACCACTTAAACAAGGTTTTCACCTCACCTGACCATCATGAGGCATCCTTTCCAATGCACTGGCTTTTTTAAGAGTTCATGCTGATTTCGTACTATTAATTTCTGGAGCTCTGGCTGTGTATGGTTTGCCCATCCACTCTCAAGTTTCCTGTTGAGGAGTGTCTCTAATTCTAAATTAACACAGTGAGATCTCTTTATCTCCATAGAAGAGTGAGCAGGTCTTAGTAAAACTAGGACACCTAGATTCTGTGGAAGACTGATCCTTTATGTGACTAAGAGCAACATAGTTTCTAACTCATCCTATTAAAGTGATGTGTTTTATCAAAAACACATAGTGACTGATTTGGAAAAATTAATTATTTCCTTTATATCTATGCTGTGTCTTTAAGGTCCATATCTAAAATAAGTATTCAAAGGCTAACAAGTTCATCAAGAAACTGAGTTTCCTTCAAACAATGTGAAATCTACATTTTATTCATGTGGAGATTTTTATATAGCATGAATATACAACTGACTTGTGCAATAGCTGTGAAAAAACATCTCAAATTCAATAATCCTGTAAATTTAATAGAATCATGGATGCTGGCAAAGCGAATTGAATTTTAAAGTGGAGGTGAACAGTTTTACAGTGAATGGTGGCACTTAAAAGAACAGGACAAGAAGTTATCTACCTAATATAGTAACAATAATGCTTATTAGAGTAATGTGGGTTTTACACTCATGTGTTTATTAGAAGGATTTCCGTAAATGCAGCTTCAAATGTGATGCTCACCTTATTCTCACAACCTGAAAAAATAACTAAGTAATTTGATTTTTCTCACCTTTAGAAGAATTTTTCAGTCAGAGTTTTTTGAAGCCTGAAAGTAAATCCCTATATTCTTATGACATGCATGTACCCTCTGTTATTTTAGGTGTGTATTGGAAATGTGTTGAAATTGTGATCCAGTTCAAAGTTCCAGGCAGTATTTATCAGTCTTTATGTCTAAGGTTATAGATGTAACACATAAAGGTTTGAATTTATTGCTGGAATTAACTACAACTGGAAATCAGTGCCTTTGTCACATGGTGCTGCGAGGGAGATAAACACTCCTGACATGAGCACAGAGCTGCTAGTTACTGCATTGGCTCTGACGAAACACCAATGGTAAGCAGACTGAGCAAGAACAATGGCGGCTCCCACTCTTAGTGCTATGAATACTGAGGTCCAAAGAACTTTTAAAAGTTGGTCTAGGAACATGATTGTCCATCCACTCTGCATTTTATGTGTTCACTGTACCTTTCAAAGAACAAATGAATGTTTTCAAAAATGCAAAAAAAGTGATTTAGAACCTCAATACATGACTGACTGTTTCCATTACAATTTCATGACATTGTTAGAACCTTCAAACAGCTGACATGGATCCTTTCAATTCCTAGTTATTGTAAGTATGCTACAAATTTTGGATGTCATGATAAGTCTCCTCCACTAGGCTTCTCAAAGCCTTCAATCCTTCTAGCATCTCCTGTTTCCTAAAGTGTCAAGACGGTGGGGACCATGGAGAGAGGGGGGGGGAAGTCAGTGATGTTTCAACATCTACTAGTTCTTTAACTCTTTCCACTAATTCTTTAACTAGTTCTTTCCTCTCTGAAGTGAAAGTGTCAATCATGTCTGGTGGCTTCACCTATGGGTTTCTCTATCTCCCTTTAATTTCCATTTGGGGCTGCATAACAATTCAGTCACAAGAATCTTGACCTTTCATATAATAAAGCTTGAACTCTTCCTTGTGGCCATCTGCCAGTGAACAATAATCCCCATACTACATATGCCTCCCTAGAAGTACCTTAACTGTCTCATCTATCCTGCAGAGCAGACATTGTATACGGTGACTGTTATAGGCAATGAATGGATCTTTTCCACTAAGAAATTATGAAATCTTAGTATTTCACACATAAATAAAAAAATTCAGACCTAATCTTTTAATTTTAATTTGTGGCAAGAGCATTTATATCTAAGCAAATGAAACTTATTTTCCCATGTTTATGACTTGCTTTAATATAGATTTTTTATATTGAGAAACGTTAGCAAAATATTCATGAAACTGATTTTTTTGGAAGGGTAATCTCTGAAAATCTTAATGTCTTAAGGGGTAGATAAAAATGTGGCAAATGGCATAAAAGATTGTTTGGTCCAATTAAAGGTGTTAAGCTTGGACTGTATCTGGTTTTAAACTAACGGCTTCTCAAAAGTGAGTCACCGTGGAAACAGCAGTTGCAGTTCTGTACTTTGGAGATTGCATAATAACTCTGAGATCTATTCTTTCACTTTTTCTACTAGACAGAGTTCAAGGGAAAAAGATGGTTGGAGATCCTTATACTTTTATCAAGCTCAGCAGTCATTAATGCCTTCAATTAAATTGTCTCCTGAGTATAGTTTGGTACAGAACTTTTTCTGATCCATTTGAAAGTTTCAGAATTCATGGTGCCTTATAAAACAAAGAGGGGCTAATTATGCTGTTCCATCATTTGAACTCCAGTGAACCTTTTTAGCTGCTACCTTGTAAACGCCCCTGGAATTTCTGCTGTGGGTAATACAATGGCTCTGGTAAGGTAGCACATGGCTTCTGCTTCACAGTTCTTACAACTCTATATTTATCTGCTGACTAGCCATCTAAAGGTCCCCCTTTTATTTCTGATAGACTATACATATCCTATTAAGATTCCAGAATTCAATGTTAGCATTTCTTCTGATTTCAACTTTAACAATAGAAATTTGATTTGTATTATCTACTAAAAATATTCAAATTGCTTATAAATGTTGGAGTCATGTTTTCACATATTTCTTTTTACTTTATTTCTTTCACTCCTTTATTTCAAGTCTTATACCATTTTTTCTAATTATAAATCAGTCTTTTTTTATAATGCATAAAATATATTCAATAGTGAAAGCATAAAAGCTATTGTGAAATTCCACTCCTTCCCTGTTGATTGGCTGCTCTGACTATATGGAAGGAATGGAATTTCCACTGAGTTTTACAGTCTTTAGGTCTGGTTAATTTCATGTCTTTTATTTGTAGGATTTTTATTTCAAAGAAAGTCTTACACTAAAAGTTCAATTAAGGAGTCATGTCTTAGAAAAAAATCTGAACTAATTCTTGAGGAAATGAACTTCCTTTCACACCTAATTATTAACACCTTTTTATTGCAAATGGCTCTTCAGAGAAATCATTAGCAGAAAATATTATATCACCACTTAAAAATTAAGTATTGTCCTTCCTATACTGTCATGTATCCATTTTTATTAGTTAATGCTTATTCAACCAGACTTTTGTGATGTTGGCACACATTTAGGGACCTCCCTCAGACCATACTGTCTGTCTATCACTGAGCTGCTACTTTTTGAACCGTTGTGAGGGAGCAAGGCCACGGAACACAGATTTAGGTTAACCCAAATTTCATGTTCCAACATGGAAGCCGTTTGGTGAAGTTTTGTAGTTTTAAAGAACAAAGTAAGTCATAAATCAAGTCAAGTTCAAAATGTACTGGGGATACACAAGAGAGGCAGTTATAGAAGGGTGTAAGGAGCCTTCCTATGAGCACATAATGCTATCTGATGACATTATTATCCAGCTGAATTGCTATTGCTAAGCATTCCTGTTTCTCATATTGGTGCTCTAATAGAAATAATGTAATGCTACTATTTAATCTGTTTATCTGTAGTGCATACTGAGATTATACTAACTAAAATCTCCATACTGTTTTATGAGATAATAGTATTTACACTGATGTATTTATTCAGATTTGTTTAAACGAAACTCTCTGTCTCTCCATTTCTATACCTCTATTTCTCATCTCTCCTCTTTCTATCTCTTACTATGTAGCTCTGATTGATTTAGAACTCATTATGTAGGCCAGAATGACTGTATTATATATGAATTCTCACACAAGATTTGGTATTAGTAATGGTTGAGCAATATTTGACAAAGCAGAAATTTATTATTACAAATTATAAGATTAGAATTATTAGTATTAATTTTAGTGCCTATTTACTTTAATTAGGGAAAGGACTTACATAGGCATAAACAATTCCAATTTAAGCCAGATGTTTAAGAAAAGGAAAACTCAATGCTAGATTCAGGTGACCACCCCTCAAACTGTTAAGAGTATCTTGCAGGTCCCTGAAACAATTCAGGCTATTTTATGGACTTTTTATTATGGTTTTGCACAATAACTGGGTGGTGTAACTATGTTGCTAAAGACACCACACATTTTGGTCATAAGGTATGAAGAAATAAAGATAATAACCAGGCATCTTCCTCCTTGCTCTCTAGTTTCCATAGCACTGGGAGGTGTTATTTATGCTGCAGTGGAGAAAAGTTAGCAGTAGTTGGACCCTGCTGTGTTCAATGTTAGCAGCAATAATAACCAGCAAGGCAGTATACTCATGATTCCAATAATGGCATGAATGTTAAGGGGGCAAACAATCACGTTCTGATTAGCTATAGGCCATCTGCATAGGAGGCAACACACAATTAATACTACTGTAAATCTGACCAAGGACCTATGGTTGAAGAACTCATAGACCACCCCCAGGAGTGAGCATTTACTATATTTTCTAGTAGGCAGATTACATTCCAGTGCATTGCCTAACTCTCCACCTATAAATATAAGGACATACATTGTGGAGTCACTGGATTATAAAAATATGTAAATAAAAAGAAGCTACAAATTTGGGAGAGGTTTTGGAGTAAGGGTGAATCTGGAATGACTTAGAGGAATGAGCAAGAAGTAAACATGATAAAAATGGATTGTATACATTTATGGAACTCTCAATTAATAAAAATAATATATTTAACAAATAAGTAGGCCAATGTAACAGAAGGACTAAGTAAGTATATATGTATGTATGTATACATATATGTATATATATGTATATATATGTGTGTGCATATCTATACACATATCTATCTATATATCTCTATATATAGATATAGCAGCATATCTTTAATACATCTAGTCACAACAAAGGTACAAGAAATATATAATACATTGAAGAAAGAACAGCATCTACAGAAATAATATTAGGAAAATTAGAGAATTTCATGGATAAGCATGAAATTAGATATGTATTTCCTAACCTGTTTAGGATGTGTTGGTTTGAGTAGGAATGCCCCATAGACTCATGTGTATCAATGCTTGGACCATAGAGCATAGCACAATTAGAGGTGTGTCCTTGTTGGAGTAGGTGTGTCTTTGTCAGAGGAAGTGTGTCACTGTTGAGGTAGGCTTTGAAGTCTCATGCTCAAGATAGGCCTTGTATGGCAGTCTCGTGCTGCCTGCAGACCAAGATGTAAAACTCTTAGCTCCTTCTCCAGTACCATGTCTGTCTGCTTTCTGCCATGATGATAAAGGACTAGACCTCTGAAACTGTAAGCCAGGCCCAATTAAATGTTCTTCTTCATAAGAGTTCCCATGGTAATCGTTTCTCTTCACAGCAATAGAATCACTAAGACAAAGGACATTGCTGTAAGACTTGAAACTAATGCTCCCAGAAGAAAGCAAAGATATTCATTGCATGATCCCAGCACAGGCAATAAGTTTTGGGGTACAACTCTAAACTTAATAGAACAAAAATAGTTCAATGCTGAACAAGAGTCTGTGAGATAAAAACACTATTACATAAGAATATGTTCCTAAGAGTGAAAGAGACAACCAACAGCTTAGAAGAGTATGTTTGCCACCTATTCCTTTGATGCAGATGAGACTGAGAGGTCAAAGTATAAATAATCCAAGAAAACTGTTCAAATGGTTTTTAATAAATACTTCTCAAAAAAGAGCATGAAACACAAATGATCCATAAAAATAAGAAAAATAATATTCTACAGTCTTAGCCATCAGGGAAATGGCAATTAGTATTATATAGGAAGTCCATTTTGCATCAGTAAAAATGAAAATTATCCAAGAAAACAAAAACAAAACAGAAAACAAAAAGAAAAACAAAACAACAAAAATAAAACCGATACATCCCAGCAAGGCTCTAGGGTAAAGGGCATCCATATGAATGGTGGGTAGGAATTGAAAGTATTACAGAAAACTGAGTACCGAATCCTCAGCATCGAAAAGCAGAGCCTCCGTGTATTTTTGCCATACCCTACCTGGGTCCATTTGCAAAGACAATAAAATCAATACGGGGAAGTGATACCTGCCTGCTCATGTCGACTGTGGGTAGGTTTATTTACAATCATTAAGTGATGACTTCTGCCTCTGTGCACATCTACAGAAAATGGGTGTACATGATAGCTTTATTTCGGCTTCACACAAGCTAAAGTCATTTGGAAGGAAAGAACCTCGACTGAAAAATACTTCCATAACACGGACTAGCAAGCCATTTTATTAAATTGGTGATTGATGGGAGAGGGCCCAGTCCGTTGTGGGTGAGTCCACCTCTGGGCCAGTGGTCCTGGGTTTTGGAACATAGCAGGTTGAGCAAGCCAGGGAGAGCAAGCCAGTAAGGAGAGTACCTTCTCCACTCCATGGCCTCTGCATCAGCTCCTGCCTCCAAGTTCTAGCCTTACTTGAGTTCCTGTCCTGGCTTCTGTCAGTAATGGCCTGTGATACAGAAGTGTAAGCCACATAAACCCCTTCTTTGCAAAATTGCTATGGATTATGGTGTTTCATCATATGAATAGTAATCCTACCTAGGACAATGGGTAAAAAAAAAAATCTATGTGTGTACATATACATCAGAGTCTTTTTTTACTACATACAAAGGATGAAATCCTGCCACATGCATGAAAATGAATTAAAATGGAGATTATCATATCAAGTGCAATAAGACAGAGTCAGAGACAAATTTTACTTATTTTCTGGTACATGTAGAAACTGAAATAACAACAAAAGACCTTGAAAGTGAAAGAAGGTCCTTTGGGGCCTTGGAAATGGACCGGAAAGAGAGGAAGCAAGGGGAAAGAGGCAGAAGGTACAGCCATAACGACATGAGAAAGACATTAGTGGGAATGTCACAGAGAATCTCATTAATGATAAATACATGTTAATATTCATGAAAAGAAAGGCAAACTTCAGTATCAACTATCTTGGCCTTCTCAGAGCTCCTAGAGACTAATCCACCAACCAAAGAGCATACATGGGCTGGTTTGTGGCCCTTAGCACATATGTAGCAGAAGACATCCTTGTCTGGTCTCAGTAAGGGAGGATGTGCCTAATCCTGTAGAGACTTGATGTTCCTGGGAAGGGGTTGCTGGTGGGGTGGTAGGTGGGAGTTGGTGTGTGAGGAGGCTTGGTGGCTGGATCATGAGGGAGATGGGTGAGTGGGGGAGCACCGTTTCAGAGGCAAAGGGGAATGAGGATGGGTGAAGAACTCTGGGAGGGGGAACCTGGAAGGTGGAAACATTTGGAATGTAAATAAATAAAATGACTTAATAAAATGTTTAAAAAAGAAAAAGGGCTGTCGTTTCTTTATATGACATTGTAGGAATGGCAAGTGTACAGCAATAAAACCAAATTGTGGATTCCATAGTGTGTCAAGGAAAAGGTGCAAGTGGATGATAACAAGTATCATTGCAAAGAGAAACTTTGGGGCTTCTGGAATTCTCTACATATATGTTATTTATGGAGCTTGTTACACTATAGCTGACATTTGTGAGCCTCCCACAAGGGGGGTGCTAAATGGGTAAATATTGTCAGTTATAAGCAATATCTCACTAAATCTGACTTCCAAACAGTGCAAATTTATCAACATTACTAATTCTATGTCAATGTGAAAAGGTATTCAACAATTTACGGATATTGATGAGAAAGAAGATGAATAACTTTTATTTCAGGAGATATTTTTTCAATTGTTTATTTTCAGCTTATCAATAACATTTCCTTGTGATTTGCTTTATAAATAAGAATTACAGGCTTGTAAAAAGTGGCACATTGAGCAAGATGCCTGCTTTTTTAATTAAATTACAAGCTCATTAAAATAGTTTCTATACACAGTGGGGCTTAGTTTAGTATGACTCTCCAATGAGTTCACTGGTACTATAATCACCCTTACTCAGGTTACACACTATTGTTTCCTTGCTTGCAGTTATAGAGTTACTATATTTTATCTCTTATGGTTTAAGTAAGCAATTTGATAATTTAGGAAGGGAATGGAGATTAAATCCACTGCTTGATTTAATGTAACTACAATTCACATGCATACAGATAACACCTGGAAATATGATTCACTAGTAAATGCCTTACCTTTGTGTCGGGGTCACATAGCTATTATCATAAGCCTCATAGGTCTGGTCATCATATTCACCCCCATAGCCATCATCATACCCCTGAAATATAAAGAAATATAATATTTTTCAACTAATCAGTTTGCCTTAATTTATTTATATTTTCTAAGATTTTTTTTTGTCCCATAAGCTTAGGTTAATTTTTATGCCTGATTATATTTGAATACATTTACAGTTTCCATATAATCATAAAAAATGTTTTCTCTTTCCTTTTTTTGTGGCTTTATGTGCCTTTTTTAAAAATAGAATGGAAGAATATGAGGTTGGGTGGGTAAGGAGGGGGTGGATCTGGAAGGAGTTGGAAAAGGAGAAAGAAGATGAGGAAATCATTTGCATATACATGTAATATATATATATAACTTATAAAATATGAAGTATATAAAAAAGACTTAGTACTTGTTAAATAAACTCCCAGTCTATCAATGACACAGAAACAGCTATTGCAAGATGCACTTACAATTTTGATATATAATAAAGATCAGTTAAGAAATTAAATCTAATCCTTCCTTGTCAGAATGGCATGTGTAAGAGCTACAAAGGGATAGCTCTTCTGACAGAGGACTCTATGTTCAGGTCCCAGCATGCACACTGGGTGTAACACCAGTCCCAGGTGCTCTGTCATCTTATTCTGGCCTCAGTGGTACCTGTACTCTTGTGTACATAATAGATACCTCCATACTCAGAGACACAGATAACACACATAGACAAAATTACAAATGAATAATTACAACAAAAATAAACTATAGGTATCTAGGAACACTAGCCTAATAGCGGAGTAAGTACTGATGGCCATCTTACTCAAAGTATTGTATTTTCCTAATAACCACCATTACTATTAAGACAGAAAACTTTGAGTATAGGATCCTTAAATTGTGATCAGGTTTCAGGTTTGGAAAGTGGAGTCGTTATTGAAAAGGTAAATAAATGAATAAATGAATTAGAGAGAGAAAGGAGAGTGTGATTGAAGAACTCTTAGTTTGTTATAAACTTTATCGTTTTTAAACCTCATAAGCAATGTGGTGTGCCAAGTTTGATGAAATCACACTGACAAAATGCCCGGATATTTGTCATGCTGGAGCATGCAAGCAAGCTAGCAATTACATGGTGCAGCTATCAATCACTCTGCAAGGGAGAGATTCAGTTTTATGTCTCTTTGTGGTCATCGACTTTAAACCCTATCCATTCACCCCACTACTCCCCAGGTCTGCCTCCAGACCTTTGCTGTAGCAATTTTCTCCCTGGAATATTCTTGTACCCTACCCTATCAGTTTATACCTTCACTTTCCTCTGGGGACTTACAAATCTCTTACATCTTGTACCAGAAACTAAAAATGAAAATTGCAAGTTGTAAAACTTTTCACACTTAGATTTTTTTAAAAATTTTATTAATTAGAACACTAGTATTTTATCACTGGAGGATTTATTTTAATGTTTGAAAATCTATGTTTCCTTATTTCTATTGTTTTTCTTTATTTGATGCTATTATTTATACATCACATATTCTGAGACTCAATTCTGTGTTATTGTTTTGTTAATTTTTCTGCCCTCATATTTTTCGTGTGAAATATGAAAGACTCCTCCAATATAATTTTTAATTATTCTACTTTAGATATCTTTGATTTTTAAGCAAAATATTTCAAAGTTATCTTCAGAGTAGTACTCATGAAATAATGTATGCAATTAAGATCACTTATGGTAAAATAAAGGATTTACACCTGGATTATTTCAAAAGCGCTAATGGCTTTGTGTCAACAAGGTAGGAATTATTTCTCTGGTTATTTTTCCAGTGGGCGATGCTCTTTCAGCCCTTCCTGATATTATTCATTGCACTCTGGTTCATATAGATGTGCAACTAGGTAGGTCTGAAGGTGGGCTAGTTTTCCTAATTTCTTTGTGTAGTCCTCACTGGCTCAAACTCATAGGGATGCCCAATGCTTCCTGCTTCCTGATCCACCTTGCCTGGCTCCTAAGACCTCTTTACCATAGTTAGCTTAAAACAGGTTCAACTTTTCTGAATTTCACGTTCTTGTTGAAATATTTTCACAGTAGTTTCTACTGTGAGGATACATGAGAGAATCTCTTTCTCCAATTCCATCTCCTCTCTAATCTATCTTTTGTTTAGGGATAGAAGTTGCGATATTTAAATTGTGCAAAAATGATACACTGATAACAGATAAGAGAAACTCACCTATCCCTTAGCTACTGATTTGCAAATTGCTGTCAACTTGCCTGTTTGTATTATATGTTTTATACATTATATGGTATTACATATTATATACACACATTTTTAAATCATTTATAACTCAATTCTTGAAACATAAATAAACTATACTATCAATAATAATCATAATCTAATAATGGTCTTACCTGATTTTGTGAGAAAAGACATAGTTTATTGCTTTTAAGTAATAAACTTTATTTAGAAAAAAATAGCTAAAAATGTAGAGATACATATTTTAGTGTTTTAAAGATTATTCAAGATTATTCATTTTTGAATACATCACTTCAAAAATTCTTGAAGTTATTATATTGTTAATTTAGGTCAGTGTGGTAGCTTGAATGAGAATGTCCCCCTGCCCTCCACAACCAGGCTCATAGATTTGAATGCCTAGTCACCAGTAAGTGACACCATTTGAAATGTTTAGGAAGTGAGCCCTTTCAAAAAAGTGTACCACTGGTGGTGGGGTTTGAGGTTTCAAAAGCCCAAGGTAGGCTCAGTACCTCTCTCATACTGCTGCTTGTGGATCCAGATGTGGAACTCTGAGCTATTTTCTCCAGCACCATGTTTGTCTGCCTGCTGTCATGCAACTGGCTGTAAGAATCCTGGACAAAACTTCTGAAATTATAAGCCAGCTCTAATTAAATGCTTTTCTTTATAAGTGTTGCCTTGGTCATAGTATGTCTCTTCACAACAAAGGAATACTAAGATAGCCAGGGAAACATATTCCTTTGTATGCTAACAAAAAGTTAAGAATGAAACAACAGAAATACATTTGGGGAAATCATTTTCAAATCAAAATCTGTAAGTTCTAATTTAATGTTTTCTGTTTCTAGTACTACATATTGATGTGGAGAATTTCTTTTGGGTTTATATGATAAAGATTTTATTTTCTTCTCCATTTTGAATGCTTTTCCAATTGTTGGTGTCTTTTTCTCTTTGTTCTTATTAGGTTTTAGTTAGCTTGTATTAGCTTGTCTGTGTTACTGACATCTAGTATCTTAATTCTACAGACGCCTTCAATATACACTGCTCAGAGGCAGCCTCCCATATCCACCTTCCCCAACCCTGTCTATTTAATGTGAGTCACGAGCACACATCTAGGTGGAGTGTCTTACTTTAATATATGAGATTATGTGCAGCACTTGTTTCTCTGTCCTGGCTTAAGTTAATATCTTCTAATTACACCTACTTTACTGCTAATTATAAGGTGGCATTCTTATGAATAGTTGCTAAATGCTAGCACGCCATACACAGGGCTCTAACTTTTCATCATGGTTTGCTCCTGCAGATTTCTCTTCCATTATGTTGATTACATAAATAGTTATTTTAATCTAGATTCTAACATTCTTTAAGATTAAGACCTCTTAGCTAGACAGTGGTGGTGCATGCCTTTAATCCCAGCACTTGGGAGGCAGAGGCAGGAGGATTTCTGAGTTCAAGGCCAGCCTGGTCTACAGAGTGAGTTCCAGGACAGGAATACCTGTCTCGAACCCCCTCGCCCTCCCAAAAAGATTAAGACCTCTTAATAAAGTTGGTGTTTTAGATTACTACTGTAATGTATCTTTTCATCCTATGTGATCCTTCTTATTTTATTTTTACTTGATGTGGAATTCTTCATATTCATTATTCATATGGAACATTTCACTTTAGTTATATATATGTGTTATGAATGGGGTGTGGAGAGGACCCTCATATTGCATCTACAGTTTAAGCAGCTATTATCAACACAGGACTCATCTTTCCTATTTGGTGAACAACAGTTCCTAGGCCAGTTGGATCTTCTGTAAGCTGTCATAGATAGAGCAACCTTGAACACTATCCATTGA
The DNA here is from genome assembly GCF_008632895.1 of Mastomys coucha. NCBI lineage: Eukaryota > Metazoa > Chordata > Mammalia > Rodentia > Muridae > Mastomys > Mastomys coucha. The sequence goes on along the minus strand of NW_022196896.1, from coordinate 60,466,511 downwards.
GTATAACACAGTGGACAACTTGAAGACTGATTTGACCTACAGAAGGCCTCAAAAGATTTGAATATCTCATATCTATGTTTGTGACTCTCCAGAAAGTTTTACAGAAACCACATGGCTGCCTTCTATTTTCCTTCTCATGGCAGATCACTATACTCTAGCTTTGAGCAGAAAGCAGGGGTTGAGAAGAATTCTGACATTTTTATCTTGAATTATAATTGTATCTTGTAGAAGCAGCTAGATGATCCAAGGGTCAGTGCAGATTTCTGTTTTTATGGCCCTGATATCCTTCCCTGTTTCTTCTGTCTCTATCTGCTGATTCTTCAAAGCCATTATATAGAGGAAATATATATTTTCTTTTTTTGCAATCACAAAGAACATGGTGACCTCTGAGTGATTATAACCTGTTATTTGCTCTGGTACCTACAGTGTCTATACATATAAAATTTCATTTTCCTATATTTTTCAGGTTTTAGAATTTTGACTCCTTTAACAAAAAAGGAGTATACTACAGTTAATGACTGGTTTAGGCCTGTGATATTCAGCATAGTATATTCCATAGAGTACTCATCTTATTAACCTATATTGGTAATATAGCACAAAGAACATTCTTTTACACTGTGGATACATCTTGGCTCAAATCAATCAAAACCCAAAGAGAAATACTTCAGGTGGTCTGACCAAGCAGTATCATCTCCCTTCTTCAAGAATAATGTTACAACATGGTCTAGGGAGAGTACAGCATTTTATTTTCTTCTGTAAATTTTTACTTGTGTAAAAATCTTACACAGCAAATTCTCAGAATAGAGAGATGGCTTCTCTTCTAAGCCACAATTTTATAAAGTGCAAGGTTCAATTCTTCTTTGTAATTAGTTACTAATGAAGAAAAAATAAATGTTGGCACATACACATTATTTTTGTTTCCTAATACTTGGCCTATTTTAAAAGCAACTTTTAGTATAAAGTTTTTAGAAGGATATATATTCATTAATGTGTTTGTATATATGTAGATGTTTAAAATAAACAGTTCTGCAAAGCAGAAAATGGCACTAATTAGTCCACAGCCGCAGAAAACAACACACTTGCTGATATTCCATTCTAAGCATTCAAAACACAGTCTTAAATTATTCATAGGTCAATTCTCCCTCCATAAACCTGGCTTTCTAAAGAAGATGGAAGAAAATAAGGATGTTCTAGAAATTGGGCAGGGAGATGTGATAGCACAGCCTGAGGGGCAACCACTTTAGTTTTATCCTGGCTTCCTGTGGGAGTTACTAACTAAATTGCCAAACCAGGTGTGGAAGTAACACCATGGTTTTCTCTATCCTGTAGATTATTTCTTATGCTGGTAAAATGGTAGCAATTACCATATTATCTCATTGCAGTAATTTAACCACATGGAAGCTGTAAAACACACCATATACAATACAAAATTGGTCAAGAGCAATTTACTGTCATGGTCATAGTAGCAGGATTTGAAGAACATTTTGAATAATATAGAGGTCATGTGAAATACTTGCAGGCAGGCAGAGACAGAAGTTATATAGAGAACCAGAAAAAAAAATCTGATTTGTGTAGAGATTGTACCAGATTTATCCCTCTGCCATTGTTTACTTGGAAATTTGGATCAGGAACTAAGAATCTAGCTTAGTTTAGTTTGTGTATTACTCATTCCATCGACCTTTGTTGAGTATATTTTGAAGTTGTTGCATACTAGGGACTCCTCTAAGAACTATCCTGTAGGAGACATAGGGTTTTCAAATAAAAAAAATGCTACAGGAAGTGCATTGGTGTAGGACCACTCATTGGACATAGAAACTTCAACCCTATGGAGTCACTGAAGAAGACAGGCTTCCTCCAACCAGGCATCAGCCAGTGAAAGCTTTCCAACTGGGATGGGACATTCCTAGTGCCAGCCATCAGTGTTGGAATGTTGGCCAGCTTTATCTGCAGCTTGGAAGACATGTGATGGAGGGAATATTTGAGAGGACTTAGTGGAAGGGCTGGGATTGGATTTGCTCAAAACCCATGGCATAGATGCATGGAATTGTCAGCAAACAAAAAGGGAAAATCAGGAGAATCATATGTGAAGACATGATGTAAAGGCATAGAGATACACAAAGGTAGCAAATTAATTCAGCTGATCATTTTCAAGAAAGAACTACTGTATGGTTTTCTCAGCCTGTAGGGCACATGCAGACAATAAAGTCCAGTGTGAAAGGGCACACGCTGCGAAGCCAAGAAGGGTTATAGCAGTTGGCCAGTTAATATGTTCTACACTGGTAGTCAGCATGCACCAATTACAGTCATTGGGTAGAATAGTGGCTTGCTTCATTTTCTACAGTTCCCTTGAAGGAAAACACCATTTTATCTAACCTATGAGTATCTTATGTCTAACAATCCACTTTATTTTAGATGCTGAAAATAGCACTGAAGATTTCAAAGTCTTTAAGTGGTGTTTCCAAAAATATACAGAGTACACCTGATGTCTCAGTGAGAGAAAGATATCCGTAATAAACACTTACCTTCTTCTGTTCATAGATGCATGATCTATCTGTGAGTGATTTCAGTTTCTAAAATATATCTTCTCTTTAAGATTTCTTCATATTTGTGTTCCTATCTATTGTTTGCTTTCCTATTCTTTCAATCAAATATAAAAGGCCTTACAACATCCTTACAAAGCCCAGTCTTGGCTGTTTTCTGGCTTCTTCCTAACACTTACACCACTTGTGTTTGGTACAATACAAGGTGTAGGTCTACATTGAAAATGAAAGTACATAACTTTCAATTTCCTATAAGTTATAGATAATGCACATCTCAGAGTATTGTGAAGAACAGTGTGGGAAACAAATGCATATTCCTTTGACTACACTGCTATGCTACACCCGATTACTATTTTTATCAGCTTCAGATAATGTGATGAATAGGGCCTGGAGTGATGGCCCAGCGGTTATGAGCATGTACTGCTCATAACCTGGTTTAGTTTATAGTACCCACGTGGCAGCTAAGAACCATCTGTAAACTAAGGTGCAGAAGATCTGATGTTCTCTTCTGGCCTTCATGAGCACTGGACACATAATTTGGCACATATACATACACTTAGGCACATATATATATACATATATATATATATATACACACACACACACTAAAATGAACTAAATTTTTATTTAAAATAAAAAAAATGTAATGAATCTTCTTTTACTTGTCTACTAGTTTTTCTTATTAATTCATTTTGACTTATATATTCATTCTTAAACTATAACTTCTATACCAACATTGGTTGTCAAATCTAAATAATATTGGCTTTACATGTAAGCTTCAAATTACCAAAATAGCAAAATCTATTGAAATAGCTATTATTTAGACTTTTGTTATACAGAACACCAAGAAATAAAACCTTATTCAGTTGTATTGTCATGGGACCTCTACAGAGACATTGTGTGTATATCAATATTTTCATAAATATATTGTAAAAGTTGTTTGATACAAAGAATATAACTTACAAGTAAACCACGGAATGTGTATTCATAATAACTTCATTGCAACTTGCTAATTCTTGTAAAAATCCACTGTAAGCTTTATAATTCTATTTTTACATTAGCATAGTAATAGGTCACACCATAGGCAAATTCTTGACTAACATATAACTCTAGAAGGAGGCAACCAGATGGTTGATAACCCTTTGTGACTATGACAGATGTTAAATGACATTTTCACTTATATCAACCAATCATATGGAAGTGAAGTTTCCAATACTTCTGTGATCAAGCCACACACTTGTTACTGAAAGGTACAACATTGCTCTGACCTATAGAATGGTCCTCACAGTCAGCCCTGTTCACCCATGGTGAAAATACATGTATCATGGTTGCTTTCATGTGACTAGGATGATTGGAAATTAATATATGATCACAGAAATGATAGCACAACTCTGTTAATCATTTCAATAAAGCAGAGGCAATACTAGAGCATTTAAATTGTGATGAAATCAATGGAATCAATGGGTTTGTGTACACTAAACTTACTGTTAATGCAACTTAAAGGATGTTTGGGAGCCAATACAAACTTTCTGAAAAATTCAAAGGAGTCTTGTAATCCATTGTAAAACTATTGTATCTCAAAATGTCTAGTGGCTTCCTAGATGAGATCAGGAAATGTCTAAACTTTTAAAATAGACTTTTAAAGTTCTCCAATAGCAGCCATGGCATGTACGATAGGAATGCACTGGAGGAGTGTCTTATTCTGCCTAGGACTTGCAAAGAGAATTTCATGGAAAGTCTTGTATGAAATATGTATTTGAGGGCCCCTGGGAATAGTTTGGGTGGATAAACAGGCAAGGTTAAAAAAAGCATTCCATTCCAAGGTACAACAGAGGATACATGTACAGTTGAGGAGCCACTATGAAAATCAAGATTTGAGTTCACAACTTCTAGTAACAATATCTAACCAAAGTTCTACATGTTTTTTTTTTATTTAATTGTGTTTTAAATGTAATTTGTATATTTCTGCTGAAATCTTGAAATTTGAGAAAGCTTTATATGATGAAATTTTCTTTAAAAAGATAATATATTTTTCTTGGAAGAGAGACTATCAGCAGAGAATCTCAATCCATTTCTGAGTCGGTGTTTGTTTTTAAGCATGGGGATTTGAAATTGAGAAAGTATGTACAGATAGTTAGTGCCTGTCAGATATCAATACACAGGTAGTAGTTGAAATAACCATGGCTATGGAGAAACAAGGTACAATGCAAGAAAAACCTTCAGTGGAGACACCCAGAATCATATTGTAGAGCAGAAGATCTCACTATCATCATCATCATCATCATCATCATCATCATCATCATCATCATCATCATCATCATCATCATCATCATCATCATCGGATAATTTATTTATTTACATTTCAAATGTTATCCCCTTTTCTGGTTCCCTTTCCCAGAAACCCCCTATCCTACCCCTCTCTACCTGATTCTATGAAGGTATTTCCCCATCCACCCACTCCTGCCTTCCTGCCCTCACATTTCCCTACATTGGAGCATTGAACCTTCACAGGAACAAAGGCCTCTCCCAACAAGGCCATCCTCTGCTACATATGTGACTGGAGCCATGGGTCCCTCCATGTGTACTCTTTGGTTGATGGTTTAGTTCCTGGGTGCTGTGGGGGTTCTGGTTGGTTGACATTGTTGTTCTTTCTATGGGGTTGCAAACACCTTCAGCTCCTTCAGTCCTTTCTCTAAATTCTCAATTGGGGATCCCGTGCTCAGTTCAGTGATTGGCTGTGAGCATCTGCCTCTGTATTTGTAGGGCTCTGGCAGAGCCTCTCAGGAGACAGCTATATCAGGATCCTGCCAGCAAGCACTTCTTGGCATCCACAATAGTGTCTGGATATACTCAGGGCCAAAAGACAGCCCAAGAAGGTCACTTTTGCTATACCCCAATGCTTTGAGTGTAGTGGGTCCAATATTTATGATCTGGAGACCTAACGATGCCTTTTCAAAGAAGAACAAGTATAAGATTGATTGTGCAAGAGAAATGAAAGCTTAGTATTGGGGATTCAGGAAATTCTAAGTGAATCCCTATTGCTGAAAGGAGCATAGATATGTCAATCACCTAAAGATCTGAGATACTCTAGAAAGGCAAGATCTTCCTCTGAGCAGGTGAATGGTTACTGCATCTGCAGAATGCATCAAGCACTCTTTTTTTCTCTAGGATTATTGTAGTTTGAGTGTGTTACAATAGATGCACCCTTCCATGAGGAGTTTGTCCCCTCTGTTGACTGCACACAATAAATATGTTTGGTGACTGTATATGGGATGGATCCCTAGGTGGGACAGTCCCTGGATGGCTTTTCCTTCAGTTTCTGCCCCACACTTCACCTCTTCCTCCTATGAATATTTTGTTCCCCCTTCTAAGAAGGACTGAAGCATCTTTATTTTGGCCCTTCTTCTTATCTGACCACCATGGACTAAGACTGGGCTTCAACAACTAAAAACAAACAACAGAAAGTCCACATACACATGGAAGCTGAAAAATGCTCTACTCAATGATAACTTGGTCAATGAAGAAATAAAGAAAGAAATGAAGGACTTTTTAGAATTTAATGAAAAAGAAGGCACAACATACCATAAGCAATGTTAAGAGGAAAATTCAGAGCCCTAAGTGTCTCCAAAAAGAAAGCAGAGGGAGCATACACTAGCAGCTTGACAGTACTCCTGAAAGCTCTAGAATAAAAAGAAGCAAATACACCAAGGAGGAGTAGATGGCAGGAAATAATCAAACTTAGGGCTGAAATCAACCAAGTAGAAATAAAAAGAACTATACAAAGAATCAACAAAACCAGGAGCTGGTTCTTTGAGAAAATCAACAAGATAGATAAACCCTTAGCCAGATTAACCAGAGGGCACAGAGACAGTATCTAAATTAACAAAATTAGAAATGAAAGGGGAGACATAACAATAGAAACAGAGAAAATCCAAAAAACTATCAGATCCTACTACAAAAGCCTATATTAAAAAAAAACCTGGAAAACATGGATGAAATGGACAATTTTCTAGACAGATACCAGGTACCAAAGTTAAATCAAGATCAGGTAAATCATCTAAACACTCACATAATCCCTAAAGAAATAGTAGCAATCATTAAAATCTCCTCCCTAAAATAAGCCCAGGAACAGATGGGTTTAGTGCAGAATTCTATCAGACTTTTAAAGAAGACTTAATACCAATTCCTCTCAAACTATTCCACAAAATAGAAACAAAAGGAACACAATCCAATTCATTCTATGAAGCCACAATTACACTTATACCTAAACCACACAAAGACCCAACAAAGAGAGAGAACTTCAGACCAATTTCCCTTATGAATATCGATGTAAAAATACTCAGTAAAATTCTCACAAACCAAATCTAAGAACACATCAACACAATCATCCATCATGATCAAGTAGGCTTTATCCCAGGGAAGCAGGAATGGTTTAATATACAGAAATTCATCAATGTAATCCACTATTTAAACAGACTCAAAGGAAAAAAAAAAACCCACATGATCATCTCATTAGATGCTGAGAAAGCTTTGACAAAATTCAACACCCCTTTAGAGTAAAAGTCTTGGAAAGATCAATACCTCACTTTTTAATGACCTACCATGTTCAGTATAGTGTTTTGGTTAATTTGGTTCATTTTAACATAGATCACAGAGAATATCTTGCTGCATTCTTATGCCTTTTACTGTCTCATAGTCAAAAACTTTTAAAGACACAGAAACATAAACAGTATATTAAATATCCTTTAGGGCTGGGAAATTAGTTTAGGGGTAGAGTGATCGTTTAGCATAAGCAAGGAACTGGTTGTTTTCAGCAGTGAAAATAAAATCAATAGCCACTAGAAATAGAGTATTTTTTCCTTTTCAAAATTACTGTTTGTGTGTGAGAGGCAGATAGAAAGACTGTGAGAAGGATAGAGATAGATGGATAGATAGATAGATAGATAGATAGATAGATAGATAGATAGATAGATAGATAGAACATCTAGTCTTCCATGAATGTCAGAGGACTATTCTTTGTAGTCAACTAAATAGACCACCCAGAGCTCCCAAGGACTTAACCACCAACCAAAGAATATACATGGAGGGATCCATGATTCCAGATACATAGGTAGCAGAGGATGGTCTTATCTGCATCAATAGGAGGCCTTTGGTTCTCTGGAGGCTTTATGCCCCAGCATAAGGAGATGTTAGAGTGGTGAGGTGGGGGTGCGTGAGTGGGTGGAGGAGCACACCCATAGAGGCAAAGTGGAGCTGGGAGAAATGGGATGGGATGGGAGTTTGTGGCAGGGAAACCAGTGAAGGAGGATATCATTTGAAATGTAAACAAACAAAATGATTAAAAAAAATACCTTAAAAATAAGAAAAAGAAAAGAAAAGGCTTGACAGCTCTATGACAAAGAAATGACCAATGTCTGAAAGAACAAATAATCACACAAGATTGAATATTATGCACAATTCACTTTATTATATACTCACATAGGACTTGGGGTTCAGATCCGTGTAAAGTGCCTAGTTGATATGAAGCCATGGGTTTAGCCACACAAACCATAAAAATGACATATCTGTATATAAATGTTTGCAATTTAGGTGCCAATTAAAAATAAGTAAAAAGGGGAAAAGCAATTCTCATAGAAAACAACTGAAAAACTACTCTTGCTATGGATTTTGGGAAATAATCATCCCAAAATTGGTCACTGACAGTACAACAAAACTTTGTGTACTGAATCTTCCAGTTTCACGAGTTGAATTAGACCACAGGAAACAGCAAATGTTGAAGGTGCAGTGTTCATATGTTGGTAATTTCCTGAAGTACAATGTGACATTAATAATAAAATATGCAGATCTGAATTTTGTAATCTAAAGGAAACTGAAACATGTCTTGAAATACTAGGTACTTGTTTGTATATTATAATGACTTGACTAAAAAAATTTACACTTTTAGATTTGTTTGTTTTCATTTTATGAATGTTGCGTATATGAATGTGGATCATGTGAATGCAGATATCTGTTGAAGACAGAAGAGGATGTTAGAATATCTAAAGATGGAGTTTACATGTGGTCTTGGGCTGTCTGATGTAGGTGATGGGAACTGAACCCAGGTCCTATGCCAGAACAGTGTGTGCTTTTAACTGCTGAGCCATCCTTCCAGGTCCCACAATTGGAAGGTTAATTCATATGCAATATCATATTGACTTTTCTATCTACTTACAATTTCATTTACATTTTAAATTAGGAAAAATATGTGATAGATTTAGCATTTGGTCATCATCCTCATTTTGGGTTTTACATTATGGAAAAAGTCAATGGATATTAAAAGAGAACAAGTAAATAAAATATTCTGTGGCTTCAAAAGCAAGCAGGAGAAAAAGAAAAATAAACTCAAACAATAATAACAAAAACCATAAAACATTCTAGAATTAGGTAATTTAATTATGAGGGTCAGAGTCACAAATCTGTCACCAAACATTAAGAAGCTTGGCACTGAGGCAGTTTGCCAATGTTGACCTTTAATATTGTTGAATGTAATTAGCCAGTCAAATGAGAAACTTGACATTTATTACTTAAGTGTGGTTAATTCTTAAACGCATGTTCTCTTCTTAGCTTAATGATGTAAACAATAAAAAATGCACAGACTGTCTCTTTTGTGCACGACCCCCTTCTTACTATATTTGCTCATGCAATAGCTGAAATTGTAAGACACACATAAAATTTTATAAAAGAAACAACATAGAATTCCAATACTTTACAGTCACCACTTCCTTAGTACATAAGCAATCAATGTTTATGACCAGGATACCTTGACGGTGGGTTCACACATTTAAACATTCCCATTTTTAAGTCTTATACATCCCTAGATATGTTCATCATACACTATATTCTTGATATTACACTGATGGGTTTCAATAATATAGATGTAATTCTTATGGCACCTTCAAATTATTTTTACATCAAAAAGAATAAGTTCCAGTTAGGACAATGGGTAGCAATGTCTGGATACCCCTCTGATGTGTAGCTTTTATTGCTAACCAAACAAGTGGGTTTTCTTACCTTAGGAAGTCACTATATACTGATAAGCACTCCAAAACCTAGGACACATGCGCTAAGCATGGAATGCAATGACTCCCAACACTCTAGCTCTTAGGAGATAATACTTTGTGGAGTTTTTCTAGGAATTCAGTGAATGGGGCACCAAATGAAGAATTCTAGGATATCACTGCCCCTATGTAGAGTAAAGCTATGGGATGATATTACTGAATGTCTGTATGCTTAATATGTTACTGCAAGGTAAATGTTTCTGATATGGAAACTAAAATCCCTAAAGCAACGTGAACACTCTGACAGCCTAGCATACAGGACCCAATGATCGATGTTAACACACTAGTCTCTTAGTAGGCTAATACTTATTCCAAAATCCACCAGATAAGATAAAATAACAAACCTCATGAGGGACATATGGATCTATATGTCCTGTTTGTGTATGTGTGTGTGTGTGTATGCATACATGTATGGAAATTATATATATATGTATGTGTATATATATGTATATACACATACATATATATATATATCTTCTATATGTCCTTCACATGTGTGTTATATATTTATCTATATCTATCTATATATATATCTATATATCTTCTCTCTCTCTCTCTATATATATATAGCTATACACACACACGCACACACACACACACACTTGTTCCCATATGTGAATTCAAATGTGTCCATTTGAATGGAATATGCTTCACTTCATACTCAATATATTTCCATTGTACAACATGGTGAAAAAGATTAGTAGAATGTCATGATTTCACAGTTTCCCAGAGCAAATTTTCAAAGTTCTTACTTCAAATTGTTGATCGTTTGAAGCAATAGCTGGGTTACCTTAATTCAAAATTATTTTTAATTATATTTGTAAATCATATCACTTTGTATCCTATAAATTTATACAAAATATTGAATGTAATACAAAAAAAGCAGTATTTTATTCTCAAGTGGTTCTATAGCTTTAAAAGAATATTCCAAGAGATCTGGAAGTTAGAGCACTGTTAGGTACTTACAAGTTAAGCATCCTAATGCTGCTTTGTGGACAGCAGTAGCACATGGCATGAGACTGCTGGATTAGAAAATGTGAATTTAATATTCAAAGTAGGGAGAGCTATAGTAAAGGAGTGTACTCGTTTGTGAGAAGTCCATTTCTGCCCCTCATCCCAGAGGAAGGCAGCAGGCCAAACTGAATGTCTTGTAGGAGAAAATTAGTAATATATGGAAAATTTTAAAATAAACCCATTTTGGGGGATGCTGCATGCTCTTCAGCTTTGCTAGTGGCATAAATAGGCCCAGACAATAGAACTAGTAGAGAAACCATGTCTCTACTATAAGAAAGTATATACCCAGTAAGAAAGCACAGGGATTATAGATGCAGATATTTATACTCAACCAATGGACTGAAGTCAGGGACCTTGGTAGCTGAATAAGGGAAAGGCTGGAAGAAGTTGAAGAGGAGGTGACCCTATAGGAAGATCAGCAGCAGTCTTAATAAATCTGGACCCCTGAGATCTGTCAAACACTGGGCCACCAACCAGGCAGCATCCACCAGCTGATATGAGGCCCCCAACACATATACAGCAGAGGAGTGTATATGACTCTGAGAGAGAGGTTGCACCTAACCCTTGAGAGACTTGAGAGGCCCCAGAAAATGGGGAGGCCTGGCAGGGTGTGAGGGTGCCTGGTAGGGTGTGAGGGTGTGGGGACATGGGGGTAGGGACATCCTCTTGGAGATAGGGGGGAGGGGGGAGGAATGGGATGAGGAATGTCAGAGGGCAGAATTGGAGGTGATAATGACTGGACTAATTGAAAATATTAAAGAAAATAATAATAATAATAATAATAATAATAATAATAATAATAATAAGAAGAAGAAGAAGAAGAAGAAGAAAGAGAAAGAGAAAGAAGAAAGAGAGAAAAAGAGAAAGAGAGAAAGAAAGAAAGGAAGAAAGAACAGACACAGGCAGAGCCCAGAGCAGACTGTATCTTGTAACAGTGATGTTCTGTAACAATAATTCAGAGTATCAAGAGCAGGTGGATTGTTATCTTGTTTCCATGTTTGTGTACTACCTGAAGATTAGGTTAGTAGATGATGCCTTTACATTTATTTAATAGTTATAATTTAATATATCATTGCCTTTTCATCAGTCCTTTTGTTTCATAGATTCCTATACTTTACCTGTTACAGTGTATATATCTTTCCTATTATCAGCAATAGACAATGTCAAACATGGGATACTGTCTCCTAAACTCAGACATATATCTCTAGTGAGATTTTTCAGTTAATGCAGGATCTTAATACTTTCCCTTAAAAACATCAGTTTCAAGCCAGCTTCTTGTTATTAAAAAATAATTACTGAAAATTAATTTTCAAAGTTTCACATGTTTCTCAGCTCACCTCATTATTTTTGTTGATCAAACTATTTGTGATCTAGGTTTGCAAGTAGGTCATTCTCAATCATTAGCAGTAGTATTAATTTTCTTTTAGTATTAAAAGTATGTAAGGAGAATGGCATCACAAATGCTACATTAATGAAAATAATAAAATTGGGTGCTTGGTGGAGACTGATGAAGACTTTGTTAATTAGAGAGTTTTCCGAGGTTATTATTAAAATTAAATCTCTTGGAACATTTTAGCTATTTTTTTCTAATATATTACAAGAGGATATTAACATTGTGTTTTTTTTTTTTTAAAGATTCCATTCTCAGTAGGGTCTCTCTAGTCCTGTTCTCATTAATGGTTCTAAACATGTTACAAAATCCAACAGAGGTATGTTCAGTCCAGTTGGCCCACGGATCTGTGATCAGTAAGGTGCAGGTTTATAGGACTGTGATGCCAGATGTTAATGGTTTTAGTTCAGTGTAGTGATGCGTTGGCTGTTTCATGTTGCTTCTGCCTGGGAGCTCAGAAGTCAGTTGCATAAGTCTCTAAGGCTGACTAGGCTCACACAGCTGCTAAAAGACAGAAAATTGCTAATGCAACTAAGAACAGAAACAAGCTTTAGATGGCAAATAGTGTTTTTCATTGTAAGTACTAAAAGGTTAAAGGTGAACGCAAGGGTAATGACACAAGTTGAGACCTTGTAATAATAGGAATTCAGGAAGTTGGCACACCAAGAAGCCATGCTGTTACAAAAAGAACCAGAAGGCTGAAGACAGATGTTCTAAAGTGTAGGAGTCCGGAACCAGCCCAGAGCAGAGGGGCAGGATGCCACACTAAAGTTTTAAGAAATTAGGGGCTGTCCAGGTAGTCAACTGTCTTTACAATGTGTTTGAATTTTAGAAGCTATGTTTTGCCCTTTCTATATACTCAGGAAATATTTAATTCATTCTTGGATTTCTGACAGGATTAAAGATTAGTTATTGTCTCATAAACGAATAAGCTGTTTAATACTGAGAGATACAATATAGATTTGAAAGGATGGTTTTCAGATGGTAACACAAGCTAAAATCAGAACATAATTCAGGTTTAGAATTGTAAGGTCTTTAGTTAGGATAGATGGCAGAGTACTTTATCTAATTTACAAACATGATAGACTAAATGTTAATTATATATCACACTTCGTAATTTATAACGGTTATGTTATGCTCAATTTATGTCTGAGAGAAGAGCTCCCCTTTTTCTCTTAATTTGGACAGAAAAGGTGAGATATTTGGGATTGGTTCTAATGCTTTGAATTAATCTGGCATCCCAAATAAGGACTCTACGTGTCCAAACCCTGAAGGTCTTTGTCCTCAATTGGTTTTTGATTTATCAATAAAGAACCAAGGGCCAATGGTTGAGCAGATAGACTAAGGAGGGACTTTGAAATTTGCACAGGCTAGGAACTTGGAGAGAGAAGAGATAGCCATGATGGGAAGAAGAATGCCAGAACTAAAGGCACACCAACATTTGAGATTCAGGGAAAGTGGCCACATGGGCTACTTCCCCAATTGTGTTTGGAGTAGCAGAGATGAAATATAGATTTTAAAAGATGTTAACTCAGGAGTACTGAAGGGGAGTGTTTGATAGCAGTGGGAAGAATTAGAAATGCCCAGCCATTAAGCTTGTAAGGCATACTAAAATTAACTGGTGTGTGTGTGTTTATGTGTGTGTGTGTGTGTGTGTGTGTGTGTGTGTGATTCATTTGCAGATCTAGATGGCTCTTAGGCAGATGTGCGCATAAGACCTGTCAGGAGCAGTTAACAGACTACCAGTACAGGAGCATAATTGGATCCCTAGCATTCACATAAAAAGCTGGGTGTGGTGGTACCCCAGGGCTGGGAGGCTGTAATGGGGACATCCTGAGTGTTCCAGGTGAGAGCATTGTTCCCTGTGAGACTATCTCAAAAAACAAAACAAAACAAAAAACAAAACAAAACAAACAAACAAACAAACAAAAACAAGGCCAAAAGTGACATAGGAAGACTCACTACTTTGACCTTTGTTCTTGGCACCCACATACCTGGGCATGCGTACTCAAAAATAACATGGTTGATCTTGGCTGTTTTCTTCTGTCCTTCTACAACTTATTTTTTTCTGAGACTGGAATCTCTCTCAAAACTGCGAGGATACCCATTAGCTTGGCTGACTGTCTTGTAAGCTCCTGGGATCTTGGATGTCCACTGTTTCCTTGCCCTTGGCATTGCTACAGTCACATTTTGTGTGCATTTACGTGTGTGCTTGATATGCCAACTCCAGTTCTTAGGTCTGGGTATCACCAACTGACAATTCTCTGTAGCCTCTTGCATGGGACCTATTTGTGGAAGGAAATGGCACAGGAAATTTCCTGGGAATTGCACTGAAACTTTGCATTGTTGCTTTTAGTAATATGGGCATTTTACAACATCAATTCTCTAATCCATAATTATTGAGGGTTATTTTACCTTCTGGTATGTATTATATTGCTGTTCTAATCTATCAGCTTAAAATGCTGCTATCAACAAAAATGACCTTATCCAAAGGATCTAATTCAATGTGACTATGACAGAGGATGAATTAGAGGAAACGGTGTAAAGCCATACTTCATAACAACCTCTGTTCTGCTTAGCAGTATTCTGTTGTTTGCTGAAAAAGCTAATCTTTTAAAATAAGAGCATTCTAACATGACACAGCTAATTAATACTTTTTCAGTCCTTCCTAAAATTAGTTCAAGTCTTTGATAACACCTTTCTAATTAGAAAGCAACTGAAAAACTTCCTGCTTCCATTAGTAAATAAAGTATTTCTTGTATTTTTTTTTCATGTAACTTTTACTTTCCAGTAAATTATGTAAGCCAAACAATACAGAAATACAATAACTAAACTGGTTCCATATCTTCATTTTTATGAGTTTTTTCCTGATATATGAACCAGGATAGCAGATGTTTCTCTATTCCTCTAAGAACAAGGCACTTGTAACTTTTCGAGGATTCTGGTGATAAAAAATACATCAGGATGTGGCAATGCCCTTGTATTCATCTTTAACCTTTTGTTACATACATGTGAAAAGCTTAGTTGTCTTCTAAAATGTGTTTCTGATCTTAGCCATGACAGCTTTATTAATCTTATTTTCCTGAATTTGTTTTTCCTAAAGCAACAGAGTGGATTGGTATATAAAATGTGATTGCTCAAGTTAAATAAAACTTTATGAATAAATTATATCATCTTGCCTGTTTAGGGTCTTCAAGCTTTAAAATTAGGTTCAGATATGATCCATTCTCTTCTCTATGAAATGAGGTTTTGTACTTAACCTAGAGTGTTCATAAACTTCTAAGCTAAAGCAATTCTCCTGTCCTAGTCTCTTAAGTATCTAGTATTGCAGATATTGGTCTCCAGGCTTAGCATAGTACTGATTTTTAATAGACTTCTATTGAAGATATTCCAGTTATGCTTCACAATGAATGCAGAAAGAAACAACAAGACACACCAATTATCAGACATAGCCCTACTTAGAGCTGGCCATTCAGTTGACAGTGTCAGCAGCAGAGGCATTACTCCTGTTGGGTTGGTACTACTGCCTGACTGGAGGCCCTCTTGTTGGGTTGGTACTACTGCCTGATTGGAGGCCCTCCTGTTTGGTTGGTACTACTGCCTGATTGGAGGCCCTCCTTTGGGTTGGTACTACTGTCTGATTAGTTCTATTTTAACTTTTCCACAGCATTTCTTTAAATCATTCTATTTAAATCTATTTTGAATTCACTGTACACAAAATTCTGCATTCTCATATATTTCCACATGATTATACAACTGCCATATGTAAACTTTTGGGACTAAAAATATCTAGTGGCCATGTAGAAAGGACAATTTAAATTGCTACATTATCAGAGTTACTTATTTTTGTGAAGTGATACTTTCCTTTCCAATTTACCACAATGTTAGTTTATAATATTAACACATCTCTGTTATTTCACACTTGGAGATTTATGTGTGCTAAGTGCTTCCCAGTAGCTCATTTCATGATGATGGGCTTTGTATTGTGTGCTGTTCATTATGGTAGTCACTGGGCAGATGTGGCCAATGAGCACATTGTCGCTAGTGAAAGCTAAGAACTGAACCTTAATTTTATCCAGTGTTATACTCTCTAAAGACTGCATTTAAAACTTTAAATTATATTTATTTATTATAGGGATAGGGTGACTACAAGCTCTGGCTCTCTGAGCAAGGAATAAATTTCAAATTTCAAATTATATTTATTGTTTCTTTGGAGGTGGGAGTTTGTATGTACACAAGCGATGGCTGAATGTGGAGTTCAGAGGACAACTTTAGGGATTTCAGATTTCAGTAGCTTTGTGTGGATTCACTATATTACTTAGGTTGGAGAAGATGTGGAACAGAATTATATGACAGTATGCAACTGGCCAAGGGTCTGGCTAACGTGGGGAAGAGAAAATGACCTTTAGTTTTATAAGTGATATTATTTTTATTGATGAGATCTGCCATCAATCCCTCTTTTGTCTTTAACTGTTTCTTGGAGACATTAAATTGAGAAAGTAAAGATTTTCATTTTTTGTGATTTGAATGATCTGGCTTTCCAGTGAATAGGTTAGATAGACTTTGAATTTGGATGGCATTGTTTTTTTTTTTAAAAACAATATTTCCTTTAGCATGTTCTGAAATAAAATCAAGATCAAATTGATGACATAATAATCTTTGATAGCTTTAAGGAAACTGTAATATTCAAACATCTGAACAATAGCAAAGGGAAACAAAACATCTTGTCATACACAGAGCATGTGTCTCATAGGAGCTAAGACCTTACAATGTGACACACACAGAGAAATGATGCTCAGAGAAAAGGGAACAGGGCCATCAGTTCAAGGTTGAACTCTGTGTGTCATCCTGAGTCCTACACGCTTTTGATACAGGAAAGTGGCATGTAGATGTGTTTGTGCCTGGATGTCACCTGGTGAAGTGAAGAGGTATAGCTACAAAGACTAATCAGATCTGTGCACGGATTCATAAATGCCTGAGAACTTCTTTGCTTACTTCAGATACAACATCTACACACTAGGTGGTTTGAAGTTCTGGAGTCAGTGTCCAGTAAGATGTCACCAGTGTGGTTTTCCTCTGAGCCTCCTCTCTCTGCTTTGGAAATGTTTGCCTGTCTGCCCTAAGTTTATGTGGCCTCTTCTGCGTGCTGTGTGTCTTAGTTCTTTCTCATTTTAAGGACCCTTATGGCACCAGATTACTACACTCCCTAAAAAACTGTATTTAAAACTTTAAATTACATTTATTTATTTCAGGAGGTAGGGTGAACTCGAGCCAGAGTCCCCTAAGGAAAGACTAAATTTAAATTTTTAAATTATATTCATTTTCTTGTGTTGGGGAGCAGAGGGGGGGAGTGGGTGTGTCTCTGTGTATGGATCTCTCTCTCTCTCTTTCTCTCTCTCTCTCTCTCTCTCTCTCTCTCTCTCTCTCTCTCTGTGTGTGTGTGTGTGTGTGTGTGTGTGTGTGTATGTGTGTGTGTGTGTATACAAGCCATGAATGAATGTGGAGGTCAGAGGACAACTTTAGGGAGTTATTTTTCTCTGTCCACCATGATTATTCAGAATAAAACAGGGGTCATTAGGTTCAGTAGCACATGCCTTACTGAGCTATTTCAGGGATCAAAAACTGGATTTCAAATCAATCTTCTCCCTAAGAGCCTTATCTTTGAATTTGGTCAAAGTAGGTACATAAAAAGATATCAGCATGTGCATATAAGAACCCCGAGTGAAAACAACAACAAAATGTAGCAAAACAAAACAAACTACCCACCAAACAACAAGAAAAACAAAGATACAACAACACAGTCAAAAAGGCAAAGTGAACAAGTTTTAAGTAAACACAGGTGAGACTCTGATGCCAAAACTTATAGCTTGCTTGCTCTATTGTTTCCTTCTCAAATTTTAATAATAAAATTGTCCCCAAATTTCCTTCTGAGTCCATTAAAACCATTTAGTAACAAGATTGCGGCCCCACTGAAAGTGGTACTCTAGTTTCACTGGTAATTTATGGCGTCCCAATTTTCTGAATAACAATTAGCGCGCAATAATATACTACCAGCGTTGCTGGCTGTTGCTAGTCCTCTGGCTTTTCTTTCTCAAAGCCTCTTTCTACTTCTCCCCTCTCTCTGTCTTTACGACATCCCCCCTTTTTTTTCAGAGAACACCCTTTTTTTTTCAGAGAACACAGCCATCCTGGGCCTTCTCCGTAGGCACACCGTGTGTTCTGTTCGCAAGCTGAAGAAAAAAAAGACTTCTTAGCCTCAGTTTTCAAACTCAGAAAGAGGTTTGTGCTCAGCTTTAGTTGGATGTTTCCTATTATAGCTGTGTGCCAGTGCATGCTACTTTCTTGGAATGCCACTCCCCTGGGTAGAAAATGTGGTATTCTGGACATGTAAAACTAATTAGGAAACTAGGCATAAACACCTTTAAGGAGAGAATCTCGATTGCAAATTAGCAGATTAGCAGAGTTAATGAATAGGATCTTGTGCTCATTTGTATGTGGTGCAAGGATGTTTGTTTTCTTCTTAGGGCTGTGGGGGAAGGGTCTGGAGGTAGGAAGGAGCAGAGATGCAAGAAATGCCAAAGCTTTGCTGTACACTACAGAAGTGTGGAACTTGGTGAGGTAGGTTTACCATCACCTTGGATGACACTTCCACATCTACTCACAGGAATCGTCAAACCTCACTTCATTTGGAAAAGAATTGCTTTCCAGATGTAGTTATAGGAAAGATGTTGATATGGATTCCACCTAAATGGGTCTTGAGAGTAACCCAGGTATGTTCAAAGGTGACACACAGGAGTGCAGATGATATAAAGTCAAGGCAGAATGGGGGTAATGCACCCAGGTTTGGAATGATGTTGCAAATAGATGTCTCACAACATGCACAGAGAAATTACAGTGTGCTGACACATTCATTTTGGGCTTCTGGCCTTAAGGACAATGGCATTTTTCCTGGCTAAGCCATAGAACTCCTGGTAGTCAGTCACTATAAATCTCATTAGAACAGGTTTTCATAGATGTGACAAAATACTGCAGGAATGCAAGGGAGAAAGGTTCCTTCTAGCTTTTACTTCCCAGGATTTTAGCTCCCAAAGCACCCACTTCTGTCATTGGTGTTAGTTCTGTAGTAAGGCAGGACAAGGTGGAAAGTTGTGACATAGCTCATGCAAACAATCAGGAAGGAGAGGGTGGGGAAGAAGTAGGCAAGAACAAAAACAAACATTCTTCAACTCTAGTGACTTCTGTGTACCACCTGGGTCCAACCTCCTAAGAGCCCATTCAGCTGATCCATTGACGACCTTAGCACCTATGTTACCCAGTCACCTCTCAATAGTGTCAGCAGGGACAGGCCAAGCCATCAATGCATGAGAAAAGAAAATCTAAGAGTGCTTTGAGAAGTCAATAAAAAGTAAGCCTCTCAAAGTTAATGTACAATGTAATTCTCTTCTAAGATAAAAAACGATGGCTGTGATCTTCAACCCATGAATCCGGTGGACAGAACACGGTGAATGTTCTGTCATTGCCTAGGTTCATTGCCCAGAATTTTGCATAAGGATTTTTATAACAATACAATATTTATAATAGAATCTAGCATAATGTAATATCAGTTTGAGCTCAGATTATATTCTTAAGTTTTTGTACATCTAATAAATCACTATTCCATGAAACTGTACGTAAGTTACTTTTAGGCACTTTCTCCTTTGAAAAAGATGGCAACTGTGGGCTTATGTTATCCTGTGCACAAGTGAATTATTATTATTTTTTCAGTTCAAAGAACTGTAAAAATTGAACTTCAGTAGGAATTAGCTAAAATAATTTTTAAAGAAATGCTGTCAAAATTACTTTTGAAAAAAGTTTAATAAAATCTTTTGATATTAGCATGCTTCAAAATCCAACTTTGTAATTTAATTATTTTGTGTTAGTGATCAAGCATTGAAACTTTTTGAAGTTTCTTATGGTAAAGAAATGAACAACTAGGTATTACAGCTATGAAGAATTCAGTCATAAAGAAGAGTTTTTAATGTGTCTCAAAGTTCACCAAAGCCATTCTACCAAGAAAAAGATCCTGTGAGGAAATGTAGATGCCATGAGAACCCAAGGAGCTCTGACAGCATCAGCCTAATGTGAGCATAAGATTCAATAGAATCTTTAGAAAATCTTGTATTGGCATGGGGGATTTTATTCTAGAAGTGGGAGTGAGTAAAACAGAGCAAAGGAATGAAGGAACAATAAATCACATTAAAATGTGTGAAAAGCTATCAGAAAAACATTATTTTATAAGCTTACTTGAAATATATATACACACACATATGTATTTGTGTGTATAGACATACATATACACATATATATATACACATATATGTGTATACATATAAATGTAATACAGAGCAAGGAGAGGAAGAAGCAATAAATCACATTAGAATGTTTGAAAAAACCATCAGAAAAACATTATTTTATAAACTTATTTGAAATATATGTATATAAATAAACATATGTATAGACTTATAGACACATATATACATATACATATATGTGTATACATATACACACACACATATATATATACATATACACATGTAGACATATAGACACACACATGTATATACATATAGATATGTATATATATGACTTGGCAGACAAATGCATGTGTGTATATATATGTCTATACATATATGTGTATATATGTGTATAAGTGGAGCTATTTCACATGAGGTAATAATGCTCTCCCAAGAACCATAGACTGTCAAAAATCCCAGTGCCCAAAATGGAAAATGCTTGTTTGAGTTATTGGTCAATAGTTTTGGAAGTGTGTCCATCAATGTAGGCTGCTGCATTTGTCCTTGGTTTCCTCCCAGGATTTGAAGATATGACCTTATTGCTGCAGATGCCACACCCTTCAGACATGGGTCTTGAAGAAGTGAGCTATAAGCCTCCTCACTGAGGATGGCTGGTGGAGTATCTAGAAGTGCTGAGCATGGCTGCCAAGGGTGAAAAGCAATCAATAGTCTTAAGCAGCTGTAAAGTAGTCTTTGAACCACAATGGTAACCTGCCCAGAGTGGTATCCTAATGGTACAAAAGTGTGTCACTTTTACATTGGTTAGTCCCAGTGTAAAAGCTTTCTTACTGGCCAACTCAATAGAAATAGATCCAGGCTGTTACTGCAAATTTAGCCAACTACTGTTGGCCAGATAAGCCCAAGGGGAGGTGCTACTAGTTCTATTTTCTTAAACTATTCTAATTTCTAACTGTATTCTAAATATTTACTCTTATGCCCGTAAGTAAGTGTAGCCT
The DNA here is from genome assembly GCF_008632895.1 of Mastomys coucha. Classification (NCBI taxonomy): domain Eukaryota; kingdom Metazoa; phylum Chordata; class Mammalia; order Rodentia; family Muridae; genus Mastomys; species Mastomys coucha. Next base: position 60,445,181 of record NW_022196896.1, on the reverse strand, counting down.
TCATCCCTCATCAAAGAGGCTTTTTGGGGGGAGCAGATGGAAACTATTTCAGAGATGCACAACTGTTCAAAATGCAGAGAAGAACAAATTGTTGTGCCCAATCCCAATTATTATATCTAGACACAATTCCTACACCTAAGGCTTATGGAACATCATGAATGATGGGCCAGAAATATTCTAAGAGAGGACAAGAATGCTTGCTTGAGATAGTGTCTTCTAGACTTGACAGGGAAGCTGTACCCATGAAATCTCCACAATATATAGTTGAGAAACAAAAAAACCTACATAATGATGTTGAGGTTTTGTCTGTTGCTGTGTATTGCAATGCTAAATACTGATCCCCTAGGCCTGGTTTCCCTCAGGGACAGGAAATCCTTACATATACCTTGCTCCCTAATTTATAACTATTGGTTGAATAAAGATGCCTACAGCCTACAGTTGGGCAGAGGAACAGTAGGCAGGGCTTCAGTTCCTGGGCTTGAAGTCTGAGGCAGTGACCATGAGGGGAGAGAGAAGAGAGGGGAAGATGCTATAAGATAAGGGATTGTGAGAACTGGTCATGAGTGTTGGTCAGTCGGAGTAAGAGCAGCTCAGGTGGAACATGGCAAATCATATCTTGGGGTTATTGATAGGGAAGTAGACAAATAGCCTAGAGGGTTGGTACCTGGCCAGCTGTAGTACTGATTAAGGCTTATTATAAAAATAAAGGTTTTGTGTCTTTTATCTAGGAACTAAATGATCAAAGGTGGGGTAGAAATACCCAGTTAATTATCACCACAGCACAATGACAACTGCAGTCAATATGCCAAAGAGAATAGGTGAAATTTCACAAGGTCCTACCATGGGCTTATTTCCAGCAAAAATTAGGTCTGTTTCCTGCTACTGTAATTGGTTTGCATTTTTCTCTCATTTTTCTCTAACATACAATAGTAAAGAATGGTCATTTTGCAATTACTACCTTTCACCTAGCACAATTGTTTTAAGCCTCATCTCTGTTTTAGCATCCCTTGGTGGCCGTTCTTCTTTATAACTGAATAGCAGTCCAATGTTCATTACTGTTCTGCTCCATGCCCATCTGAACATAATGTGCATATGTTGCTACCCATTGCTGGAATATTCTGTAAGCTTAGTTTGTCTGAGCTGGCAGTGTTCCTCAAGCTATCTACATTCTTGATGATTTTCTGTTTTTCTACTGATTTATTAAATCTCTTCCTATGATTGCTGACTCAGGCATTTCTCATTGCAGTTTTGCTACTTTTGCTGAAGGTATGTGAAGACTTGTTTATTAGAAGATAAAACATTCACGACTGGCATGCTTTGAACTTGTGATCCCTAGCCACAGTTTTCTCTGGGGATTACAGGCCTGTACAGTAAGCCCCACCTGTGATAATATTATTTGGTTCCATATAATAAAGGATTCTCTTCATGGCTGTTGTATGCAACACTAAATTTTTTTCTGATAATACATCCAATGTAATTTTCTCTAAACACCCTGAAATACAATTGACATACCATAATTTAATGTTTACAATACACAACTACGCAATTAGTTTTAAGCATTTCTATCAATCTTCCACCAGCTTATATGCATTAAGTCTCCTCCCTACATACTCACCCCTGTACTCCCAATCCTGTATGGAGCCCAAGTAACAGTCTAATTTATATCTGTGTTAATTTGTCCTGCACAGACATTGTGGGACCATATTCTTTGTAGCCCTTTTTTTTTTCGCAGTGCATTTCTGAGGATTGTATATCATACCCATTTGTGGTATGTAGTTTTCCAGTGTCAAGTAAAATCACGTTCTATACTTCAGTTTGTTTTTCCATCCATCAGGTGATAGTACTTGGATTCTTCCCACTTCTTGATTTTGTAAATAACGCTGCCTTGGGTAAGGAGGTCTAGGCTTTGAGTGAATATTTTAAGGTTCTTTTGATAGGTGTTAGGAGAAGAAAAATCACCTTTTAATTTTTGCTATAGACTGCATTGAATTGTGCCTTTAAAATTATTCAATGTGATAATATTTTTATTATACATTTTGAGTGATCACTTGCATAAGTAAGTTTCACTATACCAGACTTTGGGAGGGTGTTAATGCAGGATTTAGCTATAAAGTTTATGCTCACTTAGAACTTACTATGTGAGACCAGAATTGCATGGAACTCATGATCCTCCTGACTCAGTCTTCTAAGTGATGGTGTTATATGCATTACCACCATTCCTATGTCACCATTTGATTTAATTATTATTCAATTCATTATTAATTCAACACTTCTGTGGTTTATATTTTCTCTGCTGTCTTTTTAGCTATAGTTTTGTTTCCTTATTCTGGTACTGTCTTTATATAATTTTTGTATCTGGATTATTAAAGTCTGTCTTCTGTGAGAACCTAGGAGTTATATTTCAGTTGGCTTCCATGTTCTCCTTCATGGACTGCCAGGGTTTTGTGATATGGTTTAGTTTCTTCTGCCTCTTATGCTTTGAAAGATCACTACTGCTTTTGTGGAGAAAATCAATTGTCATGAGGTGATATGGCCATCCCTCTGTGTCTTGGGAGGTTTAGTTCCAGAACTCCTGTGTGCTCAGATGCTCAAGTTTCTATTGTACATGGCACAGCATTTACATACATACTACACAGCTCTTCAGTTTTAGTCATTTCTAAATTAAGTTACTATATGGAATTGGGTATATAGTTTAGGCAACGTATAGAAAATGGCATGTTAAATACAGATAAAACTATATTCTGCATGCTTTTACTCTGTAGTTGAGTACAGAGATGTGGACCTCTTGGGTGTCGAGGGCTCCCTATGTAGACTTCATTCCCAGTACTGTTCCGTCTGTGTGCAGATGCACATTCTCATCTGGCAGACTGTGTTCCTCCTGTTTAATGAACTGTTTAAAATGTTTTCTGTAGTTTCAGTCTGTGGCTGATGACTGATTTCAGTTTTTGTACGTCTGAATAAATGCTTACTTCATTTTCATTTTTGAAAGACATTCCAAGCACATGCTGATGTGCGCGCTCTCTCTCTCTC